>NC_066519.1:7775146-7857576 GCF_024679095.1 Eriocheir sinensis
AAGAAGCAAGGGAGCAGAGTGTTTGACATTTTCTGACAACTTGATAAAGTTTTTGGTAAGTCCGGAGAATAGATTTGGCACGATTCCGGACTTCCAAATATAAAAGTCATGGATAGCACTGTAGAATTCGGAGGCTCACAGACCTTTTGTGACTGCTATATATCTTCAACACGAACAACGGATTAAGCCAAAACCTTTTAGCATGAGGAAGAAGAACGTGGAATGTATGCCTCCATTCCAGGGCAATGCCCTCTGAGATGCATGGAAAGGCTTTTTTTTGAGAGACTCTCCTCCTGGAAGCAGTAATCTGTCGACAGGAAATCAGTACATCCTCAGGTCGTCCCGCCAGAGCCTGAAGCAATACCAGGAGCATCATATCTTCGAAGTCCAGGGATGTGCAAGGCAAATGGGACGGAAACAGAAATAAGAGGTTATGATCGGAGGGCCAACGGAACAACAGTTTGACTGAGTAAGCAGAGGATTGAAGTGAGAGAGGTCTAGAATGTTGAAGCGCCTCCAGGGTGGTCAGGCTTCCGTGTCAGGGTGTTGAACCAACTACTCCTGGGTCGTTGATAAGGTGTGAGAAGCATTCACCGGGCTGGGTGATGAAGGATAATGCAGCTGGTGGTGGTGACATCAGATGGAGATTTCCTTGAAGAATGAGTGAGTCAGATGTGCTCCTTTAGAAATTCAAATAGTCAAATAATTTTTACATAGTTAGTGAGTTAGATGAGGAAGATGAACACCACAGGTAAGTAATAGAATGACAATGAAGTCTTAGCCAGATGAATTGGAAATTCCAGAAGAGTCAGGTCATTAGGCACGAGCAGCAAGTGATGTCGTGCCTTACGTGAGCGCAACATCAACTTTGGATTGAAACTTAGGATGAGGGCAGAAGAGAGAACAGAGTAGAGGTTGCTGTCAGTAGCCTCCAGAAACCTGTGTTTCAGTGAGGAAGGAAGATGAGATTTAGAGGAGGAGTATGGTACAAGAATGAAATAAAGAACGAGATACGTATGTTGCAGAATTGATAAGGAGTTCGAAGGGAATTATCAGGACACCTCAAGTATATATATATATATATATATATATATATATATATATATATATATATATATATATATATATATATATATATATATATATATATATATATATATATATATATATATATATGTGTAATGACCTATAAATCTTCCCGATTTTGTTCACCTTCATTTCTCTTGATCTGCCCTTAACTCACACATTCTCTTTCTCTTTCGCCTTCCTATTACTGCACGTCTATCTCTTCCTCCATAGCTTTCCAATCAGGTCGTGGGTCCTTCCACATCACATACACATATACCAGATCATCACCTATATTATAACAAACTCACCGATGTACATAATTACAATTGCAAATCACTAACATTGTATACATTCCACCTCAGCCGCCCGGCGGAATCACCCGCACACGGCTGGTGGCGGAAGCCGATTTCCCCTGCTCCTCCTTCCACCCCCCGCCCCGTGAGAACCGTCTATCGCTCCCTTCACCTGCCTCCGATGCCAGCCCAGCAGCGCCTCTTCACCACCCAGGAGCTGCACGGCAGCGCTGCGTCTACTACCTACGGACGTCCTTGCGGTAGACCCAGTGAGCGGGAGAACGGGTGCCGCTGCCATCACCGGAGGCAAGGCTCTTGCGGTGTAGCAATGGCAAACCACTGCTCTACTCTCCAGACGGAGGTGGTCGCTCCTCCCTCACCCTGGAGCACGCCCAGGCCTGCCTGAGCTGATCGTCGTCATACTTTAGACTCCCCAGGCGGGCTGGGCAGCCCTGCAGCGTCCGGCGCTTCACCCGACAACGTGGGCCTGGTTACCTGCGTGCTTAACCCGGCAGCCCTGCAGAGCATCGCCGCTCAGGGGAAGTGCGTCAGGCGCTACTGGATCCCCCAGCCACGTGGGGGTAATTTGTGCGGCAACGAGGCTGCGGACGAGGCCGCCAAGAGAGAGAGACCGCTGGGCCCCACCATCACCAGACGAGTGCCGCTCAGCCTGCAGCAGGCTAAGGCTGAAATGGGGTGAGTACGCTGCATCCCCTGGCAGGCGCATCAGAGCCACCGGGAGATAGAGGGCTGGAAGAAGCAGGCGGCGTGGTACTCCATTAGCCACGGCTACCACCCCGTGGATGACGCCCAGCAACAGCCAGGGCAGACGGGGTTCTGCTGCAGCGTGTCAGGCTGGGCTACAGCACCTTTCAGGAGCAGCTCCAGGACAATTTCCAGGCAGGAGGTACCCACGCAGTGCAGGCAGCTGCTCTCCCGCTGGTGCACTACCACTGCTGTCGTGCCCCGGCCACCGCAAGCGGCTCCAGGTCAGTTCCAGAGCCCATACCCAGCCCTGCACCTGGCAACCTGCTGAGCAGGCAGCCGGAGGTCAAGGCTGCCCTCCTGGTCCAGCGCTCGCCACCAGACCTGCAGCTCTGAGGAGGTGCTCAGGGCGGCACTTCTCACCCTGATGACCCGTCACCCCTCCCTCGCACCCATAGTGACGAGGGACACAGATGCGTCACCGCCACCACACCCACATGAGAAGGCGTACCTGACCACGCACTTACCGGCGGGCTGATGCCCGCTTTGTACACACAACATATATATATATATATATATATATATATATATATATATATCCTATATATATATATATATATATATATATATATATATTTATTTATTTATTTTATTTTATTTTTTTATTGTATATGTATTTGTGTATTTTTTGCGCAATAAACTTTTAAACGGATTTCCTTACCAATGAGTCACCAACTGGATCTAAAGACTTTCCTTTATCCCCAAAGAGGCGGCCTTAACGGACTTAAAACGTCGAAGCTTCCAGCTTCGTTTGGCAGCCCGAAAGCATACAAGCAGCAATGCTTGGCTTTAAAGTAGCGATCTAGGCCACCGCTACAAATAGTGACCTCCAGAGCTGAGTAGCGAGGTACACTTCGGTTCTTTCTAACCCTGCCGACGCCGCCGCCCGCGCCGCTGTCGCTGCTGACTATGATCTGTGTCCCACGTCACAGCCTTCTACCACCCTGGAGGAT
Organism: Eriocheir sinensis; assembly: GCF_024679095.1. Classification (NCBI taxonomy): domain Eukaryota; kingdom Metazoa; phylum Arthropoda; class Malacostraca; order Decapoda; family Varunidae; genus Eriocheir; species Eriocheir sinensis. The sequence goes on from NC_066519.1 coordinate 7,778,226, forward strand.
CCGCCGGCCCGCAGCAGGCCGCGCGCTCCGCCTCTGGCCCTCCCCACGTGACCCGTAGCTACCTCAACGCCGGCAGGATCAGCACCTCGCCGCGCCAAGCTTCGTGACCTTCCCACGTGACCCGAGGGCTCCCCTGCCGCTTGGCAGGTGGCTCTACGCATTGCCCGCTCCACCTCGAATCGGCCCACCTATAGGATTCAACAATCAGCCCGGCCCACTCGTAGGTGTCGACTTACTCGCAAGTGGTACCGCCACCACGCAATGCCCAGCCCCAGACAGCCATTCCAACGCCGGCCCTTTACTGTCTCACCTTCGCCTGCGGTACGCGTCGCCCTGTCTGGCTCAGTCACCCGATTCCATCGAGTGACTCCTCCTCGGCTCAGCCTGTCTGGCCGCCGCCCCGCGCCCACGGCACTCCTCCTCCATCGCTAGACCAGCACATCAGCCTCTGCCGCTCGGCCCCCGGCTTCCCCCATGCCTTCCCTATTCCTGCGGCATCGATACTAGGTGTGGCCAGCCCTGCCCCAGCGACAGTCTGACCCACCAGCTCAAGGCTCTCATCTCCAAGCTACAAACGGAGGTCAGCACGCTCTAGGAGGACGCAAGGAGCCAACGACGCCACTCCTCGTCACCCCAGCCACCTCGTCACCGCACAGCCACTCCTCACCCCTGCCACCACCGCCATCGCTCCACCTCCGGTAGTAGCCCCACACAGCCCTGGCGACTGCTACTACCACAGGAGGTTCGGCAAGGATGCCAGGAAGGCACGTCTCCCTGCAACCTCCAGGATATGCCCTGACGGCGCACAGCGTCCGCCAACACACCTCGAAGCTGTTCGACATCTTCGATCCACTCTCCCACACCAACTTCCTCATCGACACTGGAGCCGCAGTCTGCGTAATCCCCGCCACACCAAGCCAGAGGTCCTTGAAAACCATCGCTTGTCTCTACGCGGCTATCGGCACGGGATCTCTGTCAAGAACCAGACGCTCCAGCTGAACCTCAACCTTCACCGATCGTTCGAGTGGACATTCACGTGGCAACAGTTTCGCAACCAATCCTAGGCGTCGACTTCCTGACACATCACAATCTCCTGATCGACCTCAAGAGTCGCAAGCTCCTGGACCCGCTGACATCCGTCTCCACAAGAACCAGGCCAGCGGCAGGAGAAAGCACCCACATATCCACCATCAGTGCAGACTACCGGTTCGCGTCTCTCCTGAAATCCTTCCCGACGCTGACGCAGCCACACACAGCCAACAAGCCTGTGAAGCACCACGTCACGCACCACATCGAGGCGACAGGACCGCTAACATACGCCAAGGCTCGCCGCTTAGCTCCAGAACGCTACCAACAAGCCAAGGCCGAGCTCGAGTCTCTGATGCGCCAAGGTGTTATCCGCCCCAGCTCAAGCAACTGGTCGTCTGCCCTCCACGTCGTTCCAAAGAAGAACGGTGACATACCACCATGCGGTGACTACCGAGCCCTCAACTCGCGCACCGTCATGGATCGTTATCCGGTATCAAATATTCAGGAGTTCTTCTCACAGCTTGCTGTCTCCACTATCTTCTCCAGGATCGACCTCATCAAAGCCTTCCATCAACTCAGCGGATATCCCGAAGACAACCTTAATTACACCTTTCGGCTTGTACGAGTACGTACGGATGCCCTTTGGACTCAAGAACTCTGCCCAAACCTTCCAGAGGTTCATGGACGAAGTACTGTGAGGACTGACATTCTGCTTCGCCTACATCGACGACGTCCTCATCGCCAGTCCTGACGCTGACACACACCGCCAACATCTCGAAGTTTTCACCCGTCTCCAGGACTACGGTATCCAGATCAGCGTCGACAAGTCAGAGTTCGGTGCTACCTCCGTCGACTTCCTCGGCCACACCGTCTCTCCTTCAGGCATCACACTCATCTCTTCCCGATGTGACGCCATTCAACAGTTCCACGGATGCCTCAGACACCGGCGTTGGTGGAGTCTTGCAGCAGCACGTAAATGGAGCATGGAGACGCATCGCATTCTTCTCCCAGAAACTCAACAACAGCGAGAAGTACAGCGCCTTCGACAGAGAACTTCTCGCCATCTACAAGGCTGTCAAGCGCTTCAGATGCTTCGTCGAAGGCCGGGAATTTCACATTTACACCGATCACAAGCCTCTTGCCACAACCTTCATCAACCATAAGTCTACCTACACTCCCAGGCAGCTGCGCCACATCGACTTCATCTCTCAGTTCACGACAGACATCCGGTACGTCAGAGGCGAAGACAACATCCCCGCCGACGCTCTCTCCCGTAACATCTCTGCAACATCCTCCTCCCTCATCAATTATGTCGCCATTGCTGCAGACCAAGTCGACGACGTCGACCTGCAGCAGTTGAAGGATAACCCCGCATTGTCGATGAGGCGAGTCGAGTTCCCCGGGACCAACGTGCACCTGTACGCTGACGCATCTACCGCCACCATCCGGCCTTACCTGCCGCAGAACCACCGGTACCCAATCTTCCGCCAGCTGCACGACCTCTCTCACCGCGGGATCCGAGCGTCACAACGGATGATGTCCTCGCGCTTCATATGGATGGGGATCAACAAGGACGTCGGAGAATGGACCCGCCGCACTTGCGTCCAGTGCCAGGCTTCCAAGGTGACGCGCCACACCGTCTGGCCTCCAGCAGCGTTCACGCCCCGATCCTCCAGGCTCGAACACGTCCACGTCGACCTCGTTGGCCCACTTCCACACTCCAACGGCTACAAGTACCTCCTCACTTGCGTTTTATTTATTTATTTTTTTTTTTACGTTGCGGCCTATTGCGCCGATAGGCTTCTTCCCGGTGGATCCTGATGGTCGGTCCAAGGCTTCTTTCCGGTGGGTCCTGATGGTCGGCCCAGCCCGTTCTGGCGCAGGCGAGTGTTTATAGTGGCGCCATCTTGCATTGGCTCATGCTGCCCTCTCGGAGCTCATCTTTGATCCTATAATCTAAAGTCCGGGTTGATAGGTGGTCTTCTGGACAGCATGTGGGTAGTTTTAAGCCACTCGGCGGCGGTTGAAAAATCCCAGCTTGGTTGCACCGGTCGGGGATTGAACTCGCGTCCTCCTGAACGCGGGGCCGTCTCGCTATCCGTTCAGCCACCGCGTTGACAGGTTCACACGCTGACCCGATGCTGTCCCGGTCGAGGACATAACAACGGACACCATCGCCAGAGCCTTCGTCAACACCTGGGTGTCGCGCTTCGGTATGCCTCTCAGCCTCGCACCCGACCGTGGAAGCCAGTTCGAGTCGAGCCTGTGGGACAAGATCATGTCCATCCTGGGGATCAAGCGCATCAGGACTGCCAGTTACCATCCTCAGTCCAATGGCCTTGTCGAACGCTTCCACCGCCAACTCAAGGCCTCGCTGATAGCAACAGTTCAGGACTGCAGCGACTAGACTACGACTCTGCCCCTAGCCCTCCTCGACATACGGACGTCCCTCAAGGAAGACTTTGGCCACTCCTCTGCAGAGCTCCTGTACGGCACTACTCTCCGCCTCACAGGAGAGGTTCTGTCGCCCACTCCTGGCCCTCCCTGCGACATCTACGACTACGCCAGGAACCTCAAGGACGCCATGCAAAGACTCCAACCAGTGCCGCCACGTACATCACCCTCCAAGACGTTCGTGAGCCAGGACCTCGACACCTGCACACACGTGTTCGTACCGTTGAACGCCGCAAAGAAGCCTCTACAGCAGCCATATGACGGCCCGTTCGCCGTCACCAGGAGGACACAAAGGAACACAAAGGAAGAACAAACAACAGCAGACCTGCTGGTCCTTACGAGGTTGTTTGTGACAAGCTACACTAACTATCTTATCAAAGGTGGAAGATGAAGGACAGCAAAGGCGAAGGACGCGTAAACACATCACAGTTAACCGCCACGACAAATCCGATGTCATCACCATCGACCGGGTCAAGCCCGCGTACCTCCTGCGGCCGGATCCTCCACCCACCAACACCGTGTCAGTGTCCCCCAGTCCAGTGCTTACATACAAAATCCAGTGCCACAACCTGCACTCTCCACCTTCTTCTTATAGACTGTGGATCTTCTCTTCACTGTAGTTTGAAGGAAAAGTGCAGGAAATGTAATGTTTTGGTCCTGAACAGCAGCGTAGGCCTTTTCTTCTTCTAGGCCCTGAGCCGTGCATCATTTTACACTCTCCACGACATGGTGAGGAAGAAAACGGTTTGAATGGTAGACTTCATAATTTCAAGAAATTCGTTCAAATAATGAAAAATAAAGGAAATATATTAGATTGAAGCGGCAGCCCTTTAACGCTGGGAGAAATAGCTGTCAAACTGGCCTTTAAACTGTTAAAGGGACATAGTTTGAAGCGCACAAGACATATTTGATGCAAGATAGAAGTGTTAAGATCATTTATATCCAATAATCCGAAAAAAAAATTTTGCTTCATTTTTCAAGTTAGAACCTTCCCTATTTATGTGAGAAGAAATCGCTATTATGCGAGTAGCTGCGCTGGTGCGACTGGCTGGTGAGATATGGTGTCCGACTGGCACTAGAGGGCAGCGGGTGCAAATGTTTTCCCGCACTTTCCTCGCCTATAATTAACCTTTTCCTCACCACTCACCATCCTTACACTCGTCTCCCGGAGCCCACGCACCGTCAGTCATAGTGTGAGTAAAATTTCATTTTTTTGTTTGTTTACAATGTATTTTCATTTTATATTTTACAGTTTATCTGTACGAATGTGCTTTATTGTTGCTTTAATGCATTATTATTGTGAAACGGTGCCGGAATAAATAGTTAAAGGTTTAAAAAACGGGTCGTGGAACATAACCCCCTATAATTAATGGGATGATAGGTTCGAATATATATATATATATATATATATATATATATATATATATATATATATATATATATATATATATATATATATATATATTTTTTTTTTTTTTTTCTCTCTCTCTCTCTCTCTCTCTCTCTCTCTCTCTCTCTCTCTCTCTCTCTCTCTCTCTCTCTCTCTCTCTCTCTTTTACGGAAGCAGGTAAATATGAAGAAGATAGTGGAGCAGGAGGAAGAGGAGGAGGTGAGAAGTAGGAGGAGGAGGAAAGCAAAAATACTAGAATAATCATTGACATTATAAACAGTTTATTATTCTGCAATGATTGTGGTCAATATGTACTCAGAGAAAAAAAATATTGGGAAAGTTTTACTGAACTTGCGTGAACCTCAATTGTGATTATTTCTTTGCTTTCAATAATAGCATCGTTATGTTGCGTCTGTTCTCAATAGGTTCGCCGAAGTATGGTTTCTGCCTCTAACAAAATCAAATAAGAAATTACATGTTTTTCATAGTAGTATCCGATTAAGAATCATTACTTAATATTTTATCGAATAATATGAAACACATTATTATTATATAAAATAGTTCACACACACACAAACACAGACACATACACACGTTAAATACATTAGTTTGTTTAAAGATTGGTGGCGCAATACAGAATTTCTTTTCGACACTTACATTCTTTACTTTTCTATCTACATGATCGTATAATATTTACATTAGTTACTTACACACACACACACACACACACACACACACACTTTATTGTCAGAACTCACAGGTCAAGCCATGAGGGCCACCGGATGCCGATACCGCCTCCTCTGACTCCAACGCACTGCACTCCACCCCCCCCCCCTCCCTCCCCGCCCAATTCTGTTTCATCACAACTTTCCCACAATATACACCACGGACCTCCTTTACCCCTTTCATATTGTACTTTTTCAACATTGTATTTTTAATGTGTACATTATCAGCTTAACAGCTGGAATCACTTAATAAACCGATTATTATTATTATTATTATTATTATTATTATTATTATTATTATTATTATTATTATTATTATTACTTGTTGGCACATGTTATTTATATTGCTTCTACATTTTCAACCTGTAACTTGGACATTATCAGTGTAACTTCTGTAATCACTGAAATATTTTTTTCTTCCTCTTCTTATCATTATTCTTATTTTCATTCTTATTATTATTAATATTATAATTATTATCATATTTCTTTATTATCATTATTCTTATTTTCATTCTTATTATTATTAATATTATAATTATTATCATATTTCTTTATTATTATTACACACACACACACACACACACACACACACACACACACACACACACACACACACACACACACACACACACACACACGCAACCCCCCTTCCTACTAACAGTGAATAAACACAATACTCTCCCTTTTCAAACCCCATCACAACTCATTATATTGTACTTCTCTATTTTTTTTACTGTAAATTTCCGGCCAAAAGACTGCCAAGAAGCATTATCATTATTATTATTAATGTTATTATTATTATTATTATTATTATTATTATTATTATTATTATTATTATTATTATTATTATTATTTTCATTATTATTATCATTTATAATAGTATCATAATTATTATCATTTTTATTTTTGGTCATTATGGTTATTATTTCATACACACACACACACACACACACACACACACACACACACACACACACACACACACACAATACATATATATATATATATATATATATATATATATATATATATATATATATATATATATATATATATATATATATATATATATATATATATATATATATATATATATATATATATATATATATATATATATATATATATATATATATATATATATATATATATATATATATATATATATATATATATATATATATATATATATATATATATATATATATATATATATATATATATATATATATATCAGCCTTCTCGACGTTGGGCGTTCTGTATCGTATCCGCCAGTAGTTCTCCCCCGCGCAGTTGCTATCCATATACAGGAGCCTTGTCCGCCCTCGTATGGAGTATGCATCTCACGTGTGGGGGGGCTTCACTCATTCAGCTCTCATGGACAGAGTTGAGTCAAAGGCTCTTCTTCTCATCAGCTCTCCTCCTCTTACTGATATTCTTCTACCTTTTAAACCGTTCTCTGCGATTGTCACGGATTCGGCTTTCACTGGTAGCCTGGTAACTATACTCCATGTCTTTCTCTGCCTCTGTGGTGGATAGTGGAGTTTTTCCATGTGATACTGGTGTGCTGGATATCCCCTCCCGAGGTGCAGGACTTTACATTTCTCTTCAATGAATTGTAGCAGCCACTTTTTGCTCCATTTCTGTTGCTTAGTGATGTCTGACTGAAGGAAATCCGTAGTCAAGGGGTTAAATTCGACCGCCATGTTGCCTCTCGTTCTATCTTCTATCGATATGTTCACGCTGACAGCTCTTCTCAACTTGCTAACTGCATGCCTCACCCCCTCCAGCGGCCTCGCCACACCCAACTTTCTACTCAAGCTTATCCCTTTACTGTCCAAATCTCTTACGCACGAGTTAAGCAGCATCTACACTCTTTCATCACTCACGCTGATAAACTCTGAAACAATCTTCCTTTATCTGCATTTCCTCCTGCCTACGACTTGAACTCTTTCAAGAGGAGGGTATCAGGACACCTCTCCTCCCGAAATTGACCTTTCTTTCGGCCAATCCTCTAACTCTTTTCAGGATCAGTAAGTAACGTGCTTTTTCTTTTCTTTGAACTGACTTCCCTTGAACTGACTCTTTTGCTATATATATATATATATATATATATATATATATATATATATATATATATATATATATATATATATATATATATATATATATATATATAAGAACGATCCCAGCACCATTTTTTTTTTAACTTAAAAATTCGCTCCTAAAGTTTTACATTTGAATATTTCGAAAACCAACCATACGATTTTAGCGAAACATATACCAAGTACTCCTTGACACATTAGCTTCACAATGGCATAAAAAAATATGTTTGATCCAATCAAACACTCAATGATTATTAGTAATTTAAACGGGCCATTCACATGTGGAGCTCAAGTTAATGTGATGTATTCCTGTAAACTAAGGTAATATAGATGACTAACACTTATATGAAGTCAAATTACATGTGTACTTATCACACTGGTGTGGATGTTGATTGTTGAATGTTCATTGCCCCTTTCCTGCCCCTCCCTTTCCACCCTAACCTCAGGATTAGTTGTCATAATCGAGCACCTGGTCGTCATCCTCGTCAGGAGGCATGACATTGTGCTCAACTGTGCCAGCCTGGAGGCTCTGATAAAGGGCCTTCTTGTCATCTGGCATGAGGCATAACAAGCTTGTTAGGTCACTGAGATTCTCTTCACTGAGGTTTAGGGGGGCATCATACAGTGGTGGGAGGGGGACGGTACCTAGGTCGAACCTGCCACGAGACCACGCTTCTCTCCCTTTCTTCAGTCGGACCTCGGTGACGTTGTTGTCGAGTGCGTAGTCCGACTTGATGACGAAACCTTCTCTTTAATTCAGGCGGAAGAGCAGCTTTCGTGCTTCCTTGAATGATGATCCTGGTGCCTGACGTTTGGTGATGTGGCCCTTCATGACGCCAATGTTAAGGAACATGGCCTGGGTCATGCGCACCACTTTGTACCCAGCTGACACCGATGCTTTAATGTGGAAAACATAGTCATCTGGCGTGTATAAGTCTGCCGAAAAATATGTCCGTATCCTGGAGGACTTCTTTCTTCCCTCACTACGAGAAAGGGATTTCCACGCCCACCCTGGACCAGTCACATTTATCCAGGACAGGAGCCCAATACACATGGATAGAATAGTCAAGGAGTGGTTTACAAACCAAGATATATTGCATCTCCTGGACTGGCCAAGTAGGGGTTGCGACCGCGACCCCATATAACACGGGATCCAGAGGGGGAACGCAATCCACAGGCCTTGATGACTGACATAAATAGGTCCTGGGAGACCCTCAGGAATAAGCTAGAGGTAATTAGAAAAATGGTGGCCTCTATATGCCAGACCGCTTAGCAGAAGTTATGGAAAAAGAAGGAGGGTGGTCTCGTTATTAGGAAATTATTGTTATGAATAAATATATAAGTTGTCAGCATTTGATGTTTATTTCCTTGATGTGGAAAATAAATGCTTATTACTTTGCTAAATAGTTATGATGGTGATAAAAATAATGAAATGATGATAATGATAATGATGGTATTCTACTGCTGTTATTACTCGTCAGCTCTCGAGTTTTAATAAGGAAGATGTTTTGCAAACACACACACACACACACACACACACACACACACACACACACACACACACAATGTGTGTGTGTGTATGTGTGTGTGTGTGTAGACGCAAAAGCAGACAAGCAAAGGAGGGATCAACGGCTGGGCAAGGAAGAGGGGGAAATAAGGAAGGAGGGAGAGTGGGAACAAGACAGAAAGAAATGAGTGGTGATAGCAAGGGATGGTGATCATTCGAGAGAGAGAGAGAGAGAGAGAGAGAGAGAGAGAGAGAGAGAGAGAGAGAGAGAGAGAGAGAGAGAGAGAGAGAGAGAGGAGAGGGGCTAATTAGGGATGACAGTGGTCAGTCGTTGGTGAGAGAGTGGGGTGGTGCCGACTCCTCCTTGGCTGGGAATTTGGAGGGCCCGTGCCGATTGGGGCCGATAGCTTCTGCGAGATGTCGGTTCAAATGCAGTGCAGTGTTGAGGCTCGTCACTCAGGTGGGGCAGTGCATTGCAATGCTGACGAGAGACGTCCCGACGCCTACTTCCGCTCAGTCCGCCTCTTATAATCTTGTATCGCCGCTGCGTGGATTAGCAGGTTATCGCTAAACTGAGTGATGGCTGATACCTGCACCTCAACCATCAGCTGCGACCTGACCCTTTTTGACCTGGGGTTGATCTGGGGCCTTACGCCAGACCCGCCACCCGTAAGCCGACACTGCCTCGCACCGACGCATTGCTTCGACCCCCCCCCCCCCGCTCTCTTCTATTTAATCACAACTCTTTCACAATATAAACCACTGTCACCCTATACCCCTTTCACATTGTACTTTTTAAACATTGTATTTTTAATGTGTATATTTTCAGCTTAACAGCAGCAATCACTCAATAAACCGATTATTATTATTATTTTTTATTACTATCATTATTATTATTATTATTATTATTATTATTATTATTATTATTATTATTATTATTATTATTACACACATACACACACAGGACTGGGAGTTGATGGGTGAGGAAGGGGGTGAGGGAGGGGCCAGCCGCTGCCGCATACGTGAAGCAGACGCGTAACAGAATTTCACAGGAACTAAACCCGCTAGCACGCTCAAATCATCATACAAGAAAAGTACGGGGAACGGGACAGGTACTGCTATTCACCTACAAGACGAATTGATTTCCAGTTATAGTTCATTTAATCTTAAAAATTCTCGGCATAATTCTCCAGTAATGCGCTAGAAAAGGCACCAAACTAAACAAATATACACTGAAAAATGCTCTATGCGCAATATATAAAATTTGCGTGCATTTTCTGATGCAATTGCGCTAGATCTAGCGAATTTCTCTCTAGTTTGACAACACTGGATCATGAGTCATGAGATCCGGGGATGGTGAGCAACCATCGTCGCCATTAGAAGAAGGATCATTGCGTGGGGGGATTTTAGAATAGCGGTTAACTTCAATTTTTTTGTTTATAAATGTTTTGACGTTCCAGTGTGATTGACTTGAAAACAATTTCCCCAAAATAAATCCGATAAATAAGAAAGTACGGTATATCGACATCCGTTAAATCGATGAGCTACTGTATATATATATATATATATATATATATATATATATATATATATATATATATATATATATATATATATATATATATATATATATATATATATATATATATATATATATATATATATATATATATATATATATATATATATATATATATATATATATATATATATATATATATATATATATATATATATATATATATATATATATATATATATATATATATATATATATATATATATATATATATATAACCTAGGCAGTTGGTTCAGCACCCTACACGTATTCCCGACCGCCTTGAGACCGGCCCAACATACTAGACCTCTTCCTTACCTCTAACCCTTCTGCTTACTCTGTCAAACTGTTCTCTCCATGGGGCTCCTCCGATCACAACCTTATTTCTGTATCCTGTCCTATCGCTCCTGTACATCCTCTGGACCCACCGAAGAGGCGATGCTTCTGGCATTTGCTTTAGCTCGGTGGAACGACCTGAGGATGTACTTCTCATTCCCGTGGAATGACTACTGCTTCAGGACAGATACCCCTCTGTGTGTTCCCAGCGCAATACAGAGGTGATTGTCTCTGGAATGGCGGCATACATTCCACGTATTTCTCTAATCCTCATGCTAAAAGTCTTAGGTTTAATCATGCTTGCTCTCGTGCAGTCAAAGATAGAGAGGCAGCTCACAGAAGGTACCAGAGCCTTCGCACTCTTGATAACCATGATCTTGATATTTCAGCCCGGAATCGTGCCAAATCTATTCTTCGACTTAGCAAAACATCTTTCATCGATATGAAATGCCAAAACCTTGCTTCTTTTTCTAATTCTTCTCGTGACTTCTGGCACCTAGCCAAAAATATCTCCTCCAATTTCACTTCATCTTTCCCTCCTCTCCTTAACCCTGACGGCAGCACCGCCGTCTCATCTATCTCTAAGGCTGAACTCTTCTCTCAAACTTTCTGTAACAACACTCTGGACGGTTCTAGGCATATTCCTTCTACTCATCCCCCCTCTGACTGCTTTATGCCTCTCTGGCCTCAACTCTCAGAATGCTTATGGACCTGATGGAGTGCCTCCTATTGTACTTAAAAACTGTGCCTCCGTGCTGACACCCTGCCTGGGCAAACTCTTTCGCGTCTGCCTGTCAACATCAACCTTTCCTTCCTGCTGGAAGTATAGCTTCATACAGCCTGTGCCTAAGAAGGGTGACCGATCCAATCCCTCAAACTACCGCCCTATAGCTTTACTTTTCCTGTCTATCTAAAGCTTTTGAATCAATCCTTAACCGAAAGATTCAAAAGCACCTATCCACTTCTGACCTTCTATCTGATCGCCAGTATGGGTCCCGCAAAGGGTGTTCTACTGGCGATCTTCTTGCTCTCTAAACTGACTCTTGGTCATCCTCTCTTAGCCGTTTCGGTGAAACTTTCTCAGTCGTCCTAGACATATCGAAAGCCTTCGATAGAGTCTGGCACAAGTCTTTTCTTTCTTAACTGCTCTTTTTCGAATTCTACCCCTCTCTCTATTCCTTTATATCCAGTTTCCTTTCCCGCCGTTTTATCTTCGCTGTGGTAGACGGTCACTGTTCTTCCCCTAAACCTATCAACAGTGGTGTTCCACAAGTTCTGTCCTATCACCCACTCTCTTCCTGTTATTCATCAATGATCTTCTTTCCATAACAAACTGTCCTATCCACTCATACGCTGATGACTCCACTATGCATTATTCAACTTCTTTCAACAGAAGACCCTCTCAACAGGAAATACAAGACTTCAGACTGGAGGCTGCAGAATGCTTAAGCTTAGACATTGTTATCATTTCCGATTGGGGTAAAAGGAACCTTGTGTCTTTGAATGCCTCAAAAATCCATTTCCTCCACCTATCAACTCGACACAATCTTCCAAACACCTATCCCCTCTTCTTCGACAACACACAGCTGTCACCTTCTTCAACATTAAATATCGTCGATCTATCCTTAGCTCAAAATATCGACTGGGAACTTCACATCTCCGTTCTTACTAAATCAGCTTCCTCGAGGTTGGGCGTTCTGTATCGTCTCCGCCAGTTCTTCTCCCCGCACAGATGCTTTCCATATATAGGGGCCTTGTCCACCCTCGTATGGAGTATGCATATCACGTGTGGGGGGGCTCCACTCACACAGTTCTTCTGGACAGAGTGGAGTCTAATGCTTTTCGTCTCATCAGCTCTCCTCCTCTTACTGACAGCCTTCTACCTCTTCAACTCCGCCGCCATGTTCTATCTCCTATCGATATTTTCATCCTGACCGCTCTTCTGAACTTGCTAACTGCATGAGGGCGAAGAGAATATGAGAGCGAAGAGAACGACAAGTTGAGGGATGTGATCATCACTGGGCAAGTAGTCCAGGATGAGATTAGTAGGTTGAAGAAAACAAATCGCTTGGCCCAGCCGAAGTATTCCCAAGGGTTCTGAAAGAGTGCAAGGAGGTCCTCAGTGGCCCGCTTACCGATATCTTTAAGATGTCGGTAAATTCTGGGTATGTGCCCGATGAATGGAAAGTAGCTAATGTGACGCCGATTTTCAAAAAAGGAGACAAGTCAGCCACCTCAAATTATCGCCCAATTAGCTTAACATCAGTTGTAGGAAAGATGTTGGATTCAATTATAGCCGGGATCATTCGGGATCATCTAGAAAAGCATAATTTAATTCATGATTCACATCATGGATTCACAAAGGGTAGGTCTTGCCTTACTAACCTGTTGTCCTCTTACACTAAAGTAATCGAGGTGTGGAGGCACACATTCCACGTACATTCTCTACTCCTCATGCTAAAAAGCCTGGGTTTAATCACGGTTGTTCCCGTGCTATCCAAGATTGAGAGGCAGCTCACAAATGGTACCAGATCCTTCGCACTCCTGCTAACCATCATCTTTATATTTCTGCCCGGAATCGTGCCAAATCTATCCTTCGACTTGCCAAAAACTACTTCATTAATAGAAAATAACAAAACCTTGCTTTTTCTAATTCTTCCCGGACTTCCGGCATCTAGCCACAACTTCACTTCTTCATCTTTTCCTCCTCTCCTTAGTCCTGACGGCATACTCCATACGAGGGCGGACAAGGCCCCTGTATATGGATAGCAAAAAAAAAAAAAAATATATATATATATATATATATATATATATATATATATATATATATATATATATATATATATATATATATTTGTTTGTTTGTTTGTTTATTTATTTATTTTTTACAACAAAGGAGATAGCTCAAGTGCACACAAAAACGAAACAATAATAAAAAAAAGCTCCCTACTCGCTTCTCTTAAAAAGAAAAAAAAAGAATAATAAGAATTGGATGAAAGAGAGGCCCATTTCGGGAGGAGAAAGTCGTGTGCAGCGGGGCCGCGGAAGGGGGGGAGGCATACAGTTAGCAAATTCAGAAGAGCAGTCAGCGTGGAAATATCGATAGAAGATAGAAAGAGAGGCAACATCGCGACGGAATTTAAGAGGTAGAAGACTATCAGTAGGAGGAGGAGAGCTGATGAGAAGAAGAGCCTTAGACTCCACTCTGTCCAGAAGAGCTGTGAGTGGAGCCCCCACACGTGAGATGCATACTCCATACGAGGGCGGACAAGGCCCTGTATGGATAGCAACTGCGCGGGGGAGAACTGGCGGAAACGATACATAACGCCCAACATTGAGGAAGCTGATTTAGCGAGAGAGGAGATGTGAAGTTTCCAGTAGAGATTTTGAGTTAAGGATAGACCGAGGATTTTTAGTGTTGAAGATGGTGATACCTGAGTGTTGTCGAAGAATAGGGGATAGGTGTTTGGAAGATTGTGTCGAGTTGATAGGTGGAGAAATTGAGTTTTTGAGGCATTGAATGACACAACGTTTTTTTCTGCCCCAATCGGAAATGATAGCAAGGTCTGAGGTTAAGCGTTCTGCAGCCTCCAGTCTGGAGTCGTGTACTTCCTGTTGTGATGGTCTTCTATTGAAAGAAGTTGAATAATGCTGAGTGGAGTCGTCGGCGTATGAGTGGACAGGACAGTTTGTTATGGAAAGAAGATCATTTATGAACAGGAAGAGAGTGGGTGATAGGACAGAACCCTGTGGAACACCACTGTTGATATGTTTATGGGAAGAACAGTGACCGTCTACCACCGCAGAGATAGAACGGCCGGAAAGGAAACTAGAGATAAAGGAACAGAGAGAGGGATAGAATCCGAATGAGGGGAGTTTAGAAAGTAAAGACTGGTGCCAGACTCTATCGAAGGCTTTCGCTATATCTAGCGCAACAGAGAAAGTTTCACCGAAACGGCTAAGAGAGGATGACCAAGAGTCAGCAAAGAGAGCAAGAAGATCGCCAGTAGAACCCCACTTGCGGGACCCATACTGGCGATCAGATAGAAGGCTAGGAGTGGAAAGGTGCTTTTGAATCATCCGGTTAAGGATTGATTCAAAAGCTTTAGATATACAGGAAAGTAAAGCTATAGGGTGGTAGTTTGAGAGATTGGAACGGTCACCCTTCTTAGGCACAGGCTGGACAAAGGCATACTTCCAGCAGGAAGGAAAGGTAGATGTTGATAGGCAGAGACGAAAGAGTTTGGCCAGGCAGTTAGTCAACACGGAAGCACAGGTTTTAAAGACAATAGGAGGCACTCCATCAGGTCCATAAGCCTTCTGAGAGTTGAGGCCAGAGAGGGCATAGAAAACATCATTTGGAAGAATGTTAATAACTGGCATAAAGGAGTCAGACGGGGGATGAGTAGGAGGAATATGCCCAGAATCGTCCAGGGTGGAGTTCTTACAGAAAGACTGATCGAAGAGTTCAGCCTTAGAAATAGATGAGACGGTAGTGCTGCTGTCAGGGTTAAGGAGAGGAGGGAAAGAGGAAGAGGTGAAATTGGAGGAGATATTTTTGGCTAGATGCCAGAAGTCACGGGAAGAATTAGAAGAAGCAAGGTGTTGACATTTTCTATTGATAAAAGAAGTTTTGGTAAGTCGGATAATAGATTTGGCACGATTCCGGGCTGATATGTAAAGGTCATAGTTAGCGGGAGTTCGAAGGCTCTGGAACCTTTTATGAGCTGCCTCTCTATCTTTAATACCACGAGAACAAGCATGATTAAACCAAGGATTTTTAGCATGAGGAGGTGAGAAAGAATGTGGAATGTATGCCTCCATTCCAGAGACAATCACCTCTGAGATGCGCTGGGCACACACAGAGGGGTGTCTCTCCTGGAAGCAGTAATCATTCCACGGGAAATCGGAAAAGTACATCCTCAGGTCGTCCCACCGAGCTGAAGCAAAATGCCAGAAGCATCGCCTCTTCGGTGGGTCCAGAGGATGTACAGTAGCGATAGGACAGGATACAGAAATAAGGTTATGATCGGAGGAGCCCAACGGAGAGAACAGTTTGACAGAGTAAGCAGAAGGATTAGAGGTAAGGAAGAGGTCTATAATGTTGGGCCTGTCGCCAAGACGGTCGGGAATACGTGTAGGGTGCTGAACCAACTGCTCTAGGTCGTTGAGGAGAGTAAAGTTGTAGGCTTGTTCACCAGGCTGGTCAGTGAAAGAGGATGAAAGCCAAAACTGGTGGTCAACTTTGAAATCTCCCAAGATGGATATTTCAGCGAAGGGAGAGTGAGTCAAGATGTGCTCCACTTTAGAATTCAAATAGTCAAAGAATTTTACATAGTTAGTAAAGTTAGGTTAGAGCTAAACAGCACAGATGTATTTAGTAATAGAATGACAATGAAGTCTTAGCCAGATGGTGAAAAATTCTGAAGAGTCAAGGTCGTGGGCACGAGAGCAAGTGATGTCGTTGCGCACGTAGGCGCAACATCCAGCTTTGGATTGAAATTTAGGATAGAGATAGTAGGAGGGAACAGAGTAGATGTTGCTGTTAGTAGCCTCAGAAATCTGTGTTTCGGTGAGGAAGAGAAGATGATGTTTAGAGGAGGAGAGATGGTGTTCCCCAGAATGAAAATTAGAACGAAGACCACGAATGTTGCAGAAATTGATAAGGAGGAGGTTCGAGGAGTTATCAGGACACGTCGTAAGTCGGCAGCCAGAAGGGGAGTCCTCCGTGGGGGAATTTATGGTCCCCACCCCCCAGGCGGGGACTCCGAGGCAGTGTTGTTTTTCGCCATCAGGACACCTCTCCTCCCGAAATTGACCTCTCTTTTGGCCACTCCTTTGACCTCTATTCAGGAGCAGTAAGTAGCGTGCTTTTTTTATATATTTTTCTTTACGCCCTTGAACTGTCTCCTTTGCTGTAAAAAAAAAAAAAAAAAATATATATATATATATATATATATATATATATATATATATATATATATATATATATATATATATACACACACACACACACACACACACACACACACACACACACACACACACAGGGGGCGGTGGCTGAGTGGTTATCGTCCCGGCCATCCCATTCGGTGCGTTGTCCATGATATGGGTTCGAATCCGCCGCTAACCACTTGGGATTTTTCAGTCACCGCCGAGTGGCCTAAGACTACCCACATGCTGTCATGAAGACCACCTATGAACTCAAACTCTAGAAGAAGCTGTACAGCGCAAGTGAAATAAAAAATGAGTTTCGGGGGGCAGCATGAGTCAATAATAATGGCGCCACTATAAACAATTGCCAGCGCCATGACGGGCTCGGGCTGACCATCAGGCCCATATGGATTAGGCTACCGGCGCTATAGGCCACATGTAATATATATATATATATATATATATATATATATATATATATATATATATATATATATATATATATATATATATATATATCGGAATAGGTAGGAAAACACCTACCGAACCGGGAGTAAGTTACTCCCGGTGACGATATACGGGAAACGAGGAGGCTGTTACCAACCCACCAAAGACCCTTCCCGTGTCCTCACTTTCCGTTTCCTTATTCACTTATCAACACCAGAGAGTAGTTCTGCATGCTCTATAAAGACAAATTTCCACACCTCACTACATACACGCTACACACACCATTTCCTCAATATGTATCAAAATTCAAAACTCATTTACATCATGTCATGGAATCCCCGTCTGGAGGGAGGGGGGAGACCACAAATGCCCTGAGAGCGGACTCATTTTGCTTTACGACATTGGAGATGTCGTGATTGCTCTCGAACTTATTATGTATCAACTTTTGCAACATTTACGGCTTTGTTCTAATTTATTTTCTGTGGAACACCATCCATCCTCACCTTCTCTTCACTGAAACACAGGTCTCGGAGGTACCGACAACAATATCTGTTCCTTCCTTTTATCTATATCCCAACTTTCATTCCAAAGATGGATGTTGCGTTCATGTACGCAACGACATCACTTGCTCTCGTTCCCACGAACTTCATTCTTTAGAATTTTCCACCATCCGGCTGAGACTTCATTGTCATTCAGTTGCAAAGTACTTATGTGATGTTTATCTCTCACCTTACTATACCAACCATGTATTTTTTTCTACCACCTGAACTCCAATATGTAGCACATCTTGACTTACCCCTGGCTGATATATCTATCAAGGAGATTTCAGTGTTCACCACCAGCTTTGGCTTTCATTCTATTTCACTGACCCGCCTGGTGAACAATCCAATCACTTTGCTCCTGTGGCGGCCTTCGCCACAAACCCAATCACGAGGCGGTAGATCCGAGACGGCCGACAGCGAGCGAATACTCACGAGGCGCGGAGTGGCAGCCACGCTGGTAGCTGATTGGCTGTGGAATTGTGCTTGATCCTGTAGCCCCCTATAGGGCTAAATAGCTATCTCTCTCGTTAATAAATCAGTTGCTGTCAGACCATCGCAGTGTTTCATTCTTCCTTCCCTGAACAAAGAAATTAGATTGCCTGAAGTAGCACCCGCTACATTGGTGACACCCGGAATGACGCAAGCTGCTCCCTCGCCCTCCACCAACTCTCCGTTCACCATTCCCACAGACCATCACACAACCGCAGCCGCACAGGTCAAGCTCCCGACCTTCTCTACGATCGTCACATACGTGGTTCCGGCGTGCAGAGGTGCAATTCTGCCTCAAAAGAGTGAGCAGCCCAACGTCACGGGCCGACCACGTCTTAGTAGCTCTCCCAGACGGACTTTTTCCACGCATCTCGGAATGGTCGGAACCCAAGGGCGACGCCGCCATCGAATACGCCGACCTGAAAACCTACCTACTTCAGCATTTTACGCCTTCCCCAGCAGCGCGAGTGTCACATTTCCTCCAGCTCTCACAACAACCCCTCGGCGACCAGAAACCTTCTGACGCCCTCCTTGAGATGAGGGCACTTGCAAGACCCCTTCCAGCCACCGACGGGACGTCTCGACATTTAGACCTGCTTCGGGCAATGTGGCTCCTCCGCCTCCCCGAATCCATCCGCGCTGATATTCCCAAAACGGAAGACATCGACGAGGATGACCTGTATCAACAAGCAAACCGCCTAGTCGACGGACTCATGGCTTCAACCCGCCACAACAACGCCGTGCCTTCCGACACCCTACCATCATTCCAGGATGACGATTTCGACGTCGCAGGAGCACACAGCCTACCACAGCGAGCCCGACAAGTACCAGCGCAACAGTTCCACGCCCCGCGGCCACGATCACACCAGCAAGGGACCAAGAAGAAGTTCACGGAGCAGCTCTGCAACTACCATGCCAAATTCGGCCCCAAGGCAAGAACCTACCAACCAGGATGCTTGTCTCCAGAAAACGAGTTGGGCGGCCGCCGAACATCGCGGCGGCCCCCACCGGTGCTAACGTCTTCTTCCTCTCCGATCCTGCAACGGGGGTGCGTTTCCCGGTCGACACTGGCGCTGCCCGTTCCCTCCTGCCAGCTTCACGATGGAAGAAGCCCCATCAACCAGCATTCAACGTCCAACTCGCCGCGGCCAATAGCACACCTATACCAATGTACGGGTATCGTCATCGGTGGCCACACGTTCGGATGGAGTTTCATAGTGGCAGACGTCACCCTTCCACTACTTGGGGCAGATTTTCTAGCCCTCTACCAGACGTCGCCAGATGTCGGCTGGTGGACGCAGCCTCCCTCAGCATCACCCCCCCTCGCCGCAGCCCCCATCGAGTTCGCACTACGGGTAGTCGAGGTGACAGACGGCTTCGCTCATCTCCGCAACACATACCTCGATGTTTTCAAGCCAGAACTCCGACAACAGCCAAAACATCCGGCAAAACGTGGAATCTACCACCATATAAAGACATCAGGCCTAGCGGTGTTCTTCATATTTCGTCGTCTTGCCCTTGACAAGCTCGCCGCAGCAAAACATACCTTCACCGAGATCGAGCGTCTGGGCATCTGCCAAAAGGCGCCAAACCCCTGGGCGTCACCACTTCACATCGTGACGAAGAAGGACGGCTCCCTCTGCCCCTGTGGTTACTATATGCGAATCAACACTAAAACAGAGCCAGACCACTACCCACTACCCCACATTGTCGACATCACCTTCTTCCTCCATGGGGCCAAATTCTTCTCAAAATTGGACCTACTTAAGGGCTACTACCAGGTCCCAATCACCACCGTCATAACCACGCCCTTCGACACCTTCATATTTAATTACTGTTGTTTTGGCCTGCGAAACTCTGGCGCCACCTTTCAACGGATGATAGACGGGATCCTTGGTGACTTACCCTTCTGCGCCTGCTACATTGACGACATCCTCATATTTTCATCATCAAAGGAAGAACACCTACGACATCTCTACGAAGTATTGGGGCGCCTTCAGCAGAACGGACTGGTGGTACGCTATAAGTGTGTGTTCGGTGCCAGAGAGGTGGACTTCTTAGGGCACCATCTCACTCTTGCAGGCGTTTCACCCCTACCAGACAAGGTGACCACCATCAAAGGATTCCCCACGCCCACCACAGTCAAGGTCCTCCAGGAATTCGTGGGAATGGTCAACTATTACCACCGCTTCCTGCCCAGGATCGCTTCCATCATGGCGCTACTATTTTCTTTTTTACATGTTTCGCCTATAGCGCCGGTAGGCTTTCTTCAGGGGCCTGGTGGTCGGCCCACGTCCGTCATGGCGCAGGCAATTTTTATAGTGGCGCCATTTATTCTTGGCTCATATTGCTCCCCGGAACTCATTCTTGATTCACTTGGACGGTTTCTTCTAGAGTCTAGGTTGATGGGTGGTCATCAGGACAGCATGTGGGTAGTCTTAGGCCACTCAGCGGTGACTGAAAAATCGCAGGTGGTAGGGTGGGGATTCGAACCCGCGTCGTCCAGCACGCGGTGAATGGAGGGCCCGCACGCTAACCACTCAGCCACCGCCTATCCTATACGACTACACTAAACGCAGTACTAGCAGGCAAACCCAAGGACATGACGTTGGACCCCTCTCAAGCAGATGCTTTCCAGAAAGCGAAAGACGCCCTCGCCGCAGCAGGCCTCCTTGCTTTTCCAGTTCCCGTGAAGCCTCTCATCGTCACCACGGACGCCAGCAATATCGCCATTGGCGCTGTTTGGGAATAAATCACCCACGGAAAGCCACGCCCTTTGAGTATTTCAGCCGCAAACTCCTTAAGGCTGAAAGGAACTACTCCACCTTCGACAGAGAATTTCTCGCCGTCCACCAAGCCGTTCGCCATTTCCGACACTTCCTGGGGGGTGCAACCTTCACCATCCAGATCGACCACATGCCCTTGGTTCACATCTTTACTAATTGCCTTTACCTTCTGCCGCTAGGCATATAGGCGTAAACGAGCCCGGTATTTTCAGCCGTAACAACTTGAGATACTTGTCATGTCTAGCTATCATCTTTATCTTATGGCTAAAATAACCGATTACATTCACTGTTTTATTGAAAAAAATACCGATTTGAAATGGTCGTTCTGAGACAAGTATAAGCCGCATTAATGGTCTTTTTCTTGAAGACGGGGTTAAAACTGTACATCCGTGCTGACACCCTTCCTGCTCAATCTCTTTCGCCTCTGCCTTTCAACATCTACCTTTCCTTCCTGCTGGAAGTATTTCTATATACAGCCTGTGCCTATGCAGGATGACCGTTCCAATCTCTCTAACTACCATCCTATAGCTTTACACTCCTGTCTCTCTAATGCTGCTGAATCAATCCTTAACCGAAAGGTTCATAACCATCTATCCACCTCTAACTCTGATCGCCAATATGGGTTACCCAAGGTGCGTTCTACTGGCGACCTTCTTACTTTCGTAACTGACTCCTGGGGCGGTATTAATAAAGACTCCTAGCAGTACTTTTAGAATGGCTGCTAGAAGCTGTTTTCCTTCTAGCAGTAACTTTTAACTTTACTGCAAGGAGCTGGATTATCCT
The DNA here is from genome assembly GCF_024679095.1 of Eriocheir sinensis. Lineage (NCBI taxonomy): Eukaryota > Metazoa > Arthropoda > Malacostraca > Decapoda > Varunidae > Eriocheir > Eriocheir sinensis. The sequence continues at coordinate 7,800,311 of NC_066519.1, forward strand.
ATCACGTAAAAGAGCGAGTGGCATTACTTTTGCCATGTCGCAGCTTGGTTGTTTATGGTTACAGCCTCTTAACAAAGCCTACACGACAAAGATTTAAAGTTTTATGGCATTAATAAACTTATGTGCAAGCATATTAGCTTGATTATTTAGGATGATATGTATTTTCCTTGCTTGTAGACAAGTTACCGACATCAACAAGCCCAGCCTCCCAGCGCGCCATATTCACAGTCCCATGCTGTGCACTCTTCAGCCCCTGTCTCCCTGCTACGCCAGCTGCCTTCACGCGGAAAATGAATTTTTGCAACGAAGAGGCCACCTGGGTGGAACACAGAAGCTCCAGCATCACCTCTGAAACTATGAAAGCGGCTGGGTTGATATACTTTATGCACTCTTTTCCCGTTCCCTTCTCAACCAACTGCTCTTGTTGTCACGTGGCTTATACTAACTCTCAAGACTTTCGAAAAGCCATAGAAAAGAAGATAGAACGCAAAACAGGTGTGACTATAGCAATGAAATGTGGAAACGATAAGTGAAAAATTGCAAGAATATATATTTTTTCGTGAGTGTCATTATCAATAAAGCCTACACTGTTAAAAATATAGGGCAAGAAATGGGTAAATTTAGCTACCTATGGGTAAATTAAGATACGAAGGTGTATTTAAGTTGGTAGTTTACACTTCTGCACGAATTACCCTTTGGAGAAGGATAAATTTATTGACAAATTATCTTTTGTAGTTTACCTTATATTCTCGGAGTTTTCATTTATTTGCAAATGAGTATTACGATTTTTTTTTACTTTGGGAAAGGATTAAAATGTCATAATGATTATAAAATTAGTTAATATACGGCATGATTTTGATAGAGAATTATGAAAATACTTAAAAATATACTCGATTATCAGCAGGAAAATCTGGCGCTTTTCTTGCGGGAAGTTGCCAGGTTTTTTCTTATGTTATTAAACATAACCATAACTCGTTATCTCGCGGTACCATTCCAATTAAATTACCAGAATGGTGCCGAAAAATTTTCATGAAACATTTTAAGGAAAAACCATGAGGCATAGCTGCCCGCATAAGAAAAGACATTTGGCTCCTTTGAAATCAACAACACGGCCATACCACCGCCGCCACCATAGCGTTCCGCAACTCAGCTGCTGCTAGCTGCATCGAAGAGTCTCCTCGTCTCTTCGTCAACAGAAACTACTTTTAAAGTAAGTCCGATATATTTTCATGCAGTTTTCGGTATTATAGTACTAAGAGTGGTGGTAGTTCACAAAAATCCTTAAATATGTGCATTGCACCTGTTATCTTTGGTTATATACCGGACGATTATCTCCACGTGGCACGATCGTGCACGTGGTTCACAAAATCAAGAGTAGGGCCGTTCAGCTTCACTCTGCCTTATAATATATAGTATGTTTATACTACATCCAGTTGTATTCATATGTTGGAATATAATTTTCTCCACGTGGCACGATCGTACACGTGGTTCTTATATTCTTATGCTCTCTCTCTCTCTCTCTCTCTCTCTCTCTCTCTCTCTCTCTCTCTCTCTCTCTCTCTGTCTCTGTCTCTCCTGTATGAAGTGAATATTTATTTTTTCGATAAAAAAAATAGCATATGTAAATATTATGGATGGACTCATAGTCTAATAACAATAACAGAAAATATTACCAAACCTTAAACAAAATGGGACATAAAGAATTATCTAATAGATAATTTAATTAAATAATGGAGGCGAGAGGGAGAATGACATAAACATCGCAGGACAAAATGGCGAGAAGACCGTCTGACAGCACAGCTAGGCCTACCCCGTCCCCTGCACACTCCAGGACAAGCGAGTCACAAGCGCCGGCATAGGAATATTGGTATGCCGGACGTATTACTTGGGTTCCGTGTCGCCGTCACAAGACTCCGTGGGAGGGAGATATGTAAACACTTTGCACAACTTCTGTAGTTTAATATTCTTCTTTAGTAGTACACTTCACTCTTGACTCTTCACTGGCCACTAGCTTACTATGACTCGGACTGGGACTCTCTCGCCCTCTTCTCCTATTTATATCCAGAACAGTACAGTCTAGAATGTTACAGTATACTTTAGATCATACAAGAACATGTAGCAAAAATATATGCGAGTTGGCAACACTTCCCGCCTGGCGTCTGGCCGCGCCCCGCGGGGCCCGGACGGCTCGCCTTGCTCCCCGCCCCCTTGCTCGCTCCTCCCGGAGCCTTCTAGAGGCCCATGGACGCCGGGGGAAACTTCCAGCACAACAATATCAAACCGGCACTGGGGATAAATTGTGCTGTCTAAATTTTTCGCCTATTGTACCGTTTATTACCTTCTCCTACTGATACGTAACCAACATGACTGATTAAACTCAATTACATTATATTATATTTATATTAAATTACATTGTATTTAGATACGCGTACATTACGCGTCCTTCCTAGGTCCCCGTCCGGCCGTCCCTCCCTCTCCTTTCCTTCATAGAACATGGGAAGTTTCTGCTGTGTGTGTGTGTGTGTGTGTGTGTGTGTGTGTGTGTGTGTGTGTTCATCGTCTTTTCACATACCCCTATGATTTATGCTGCGTACACTTAGGGGTACGCGAACCCCAGTGTGGACAACACTGAGTCATATATCATAACTAATGCCATATACAAAGGCAGATATAAAATAACATGTATAAACATACGTTGATCTATCTATCTATACATCTATATATCTATATATCTACCTTTCTGTCTATCTGTCTATCTATCTATCTATATATAATATATATATATATATATATATATATATATATATATATATATATATATATATATATATATATATATATATATATCTATATATATATATATATATATTTATATATATATATATATTTATATATATACACTCACACACAGAGATATATATATATATATATATATATATATATATATATATATATATATATATATATATATATATATATATATATATATATATATATATATATATATATATATATATATATATATATATATATATCCCAGGACTCCATCAAGGAAAGGGTACTCAAATATTCTGAGTGCCCTTTTTCAAGACTATCCCTTTCTTGGAGATTTCCTAAGTTAATGCTTAGGTTTAACAGTGAGGAAATGTTGGTTGTCTTGCTCTTTTCGTGGTTTTTAGAAAGTACTATGAATGGTTTCTATTTTTAAAAGCATTATCCTTGTTGATGATTGTTATACATTTCTGTATATGAAAGTACAGTATTGGTTGCAGTCTGTGACAGGTAACATTATTGTATTTGATTTGATTTGTAGATTTTTGTTGTTTTGTAAATGTGTGTGTGTGTGTGTGTGTGTGTGTGTGTGAGAGAGAGAGAGAGAGAGAGAGAGAGAGAGAGAGAGAGAGAGAGAGAGCTCATGCAGAAATCTAAACACATTGACTGTCCTTTCTCAGAAGTGTTGGAGACATACGCTGAGGAACAAAATGAAGATTCTGAGAATGCCGCTGACCTCAAAATCGTTCCTTGAACTCAAAAATAAATTTGGAGGGGCTGGACGACCACGTGGCCAGAAGAGGAAGGCCCAACACGAAGAGGCTGAAGGCAGTGATCGGTTAACAAAGCGTCTCAGACCTCAGGTATGCCATATCCATTACATTATTTTAAGATATTGCAGCTTAAAATGCAGCTGTAATGCTGATTCTTAAGTTGTTCAAAGTAGTTGTACTAATTGCTTGCAATTTTGATTATTTTATGTTAAAACACTAAGCTTACAGTAACTGAAAAAAAAGTGATACATGATGAGGCGCTGATGGATTGTGGGACATCAAATGGGGCAAGTGATAATGATGTGGTTGTTGTGAATGTAGGAGTATTGGCAATATGGTGTGTGAGTCACATTCTTGCAGAATAATCATCTTTCGGTACACAATAGAATGTTTTAGGATAAAGACAGTTTATCATCCCTACTTCATAATCCTTACTTGGGTCGAGTTGCAAGGGTGATTGACAGATTTAACTCAGAGTGGGTGCCGGTCACTAGTGGCGTCCCTCAGGGCTCTGTTCTTGGCCCAGTGCTCTTCATTATTCACATCAACGATGTGGATGTCGTACTCAATAATCGCATTAGTAAATTTGCAGACGACACAAAGATTGGTAATTCGGTGCACACTGACGAAGACAGGCAAAGCCTCCAAAGGATTTGCCTAAATTTCAGCTTGGTCTGATAGATGGGAAATGCCCTTTAACGTAGACAAGTGCCAGGTCCTTCAAGTTGGAACAAGGAATAAGAAGTTCGATTACGAAATGCGCGGCGTTAAACTCAAAAGCGTTCAATGCGTTTAGGACTTGGGGGTCAAAATCGCGTCAAACCTCAAATTCTCACAGAAATGCATCGATGCAGCAAATAAAGCGAACAGAATGTTGGGCTTCATTAAAATAAACTTTTTATTCAAGAATAAAGATGTAATACTTCCACTCTACAATAGTTTAGTCAGACCCCACTTAAAATATGCGGTACAGTTTTGGTCTCCCCACCATGCAAAGGACATTGCTAAATTAGAAGGTGTTCAGCGTCGGGCAACAAAAATGATCCCTTCCTTGCACAACAAATCTTACGAAGAAAGGCTTTCCACCCTTAACATGTTCTCTCTTGAGAAACGTCGCCTCCGAGGAAAACTGATCGAATGTTTTAAAATACTTAATGGTTTCACGAATGTAGACAGATCAACATTGTTTATGATCGATGACACTTTGCGTACGAGGAACAATGACGTAAAACTCAAATGTAGACAAGTAAATTCAGACTGCACCAAATTTTTCTTCACTAACGTTGTAGTACGAGAATGGAATAAGCTCCCACCGTCAATGGTCGAGTGTAACACGATTTACTCCTTCAAAAACAAGCTCGACCGTCACTTCCATCAACTTAATATCAACTAGAGTTAATATGTATCGTTTTGGAGCCTTCTGATTAATGTAGAATCCCTTAGGTTTAAGGACAGACCACCTAGTCTGGACCATGGGGTCTGTTTAGTCTGATTTTCTACGTAAATATATGTAAATATATGTCTCGGTTACCAAGATTAGTAAGATATATGTAATGTTCCTCCCCCGCCATGGTTAATTAGGTACTGAAGCATTGACACACCAAAGGTTACATATATACTACTTTTATATACAATTTATTCCGGTAAACTTACGATATTTTTTTTTTTTTACATTTTGTTTTAGACCTAAAGCTATAGTCCGCCGACTGGCGTGTCTACACACACACACACACACACACACACACACACACACACACATATATATATATATATATATATATATATATATATATATATATATATATGGAAGGGTGAGGGTAGGCGGTGGCCGAACTGGTAGCGTACTGGGCCCACATTCACCGCGTGATGGACGACGCGGGTTCGAATCCCCACGCTACCACTCGGATTTTTCAGTCACCGCCGAGTGGCTTAAAACTACCCACATGCTGTCCTGAAGACCACCCATCAACCCGGACTCTAGAGGAATCCGTCCAAGCGAATCAAGAACGAGTTCCGGGGAGCACCATGACCCAATGCAAAATGGCGCCACTATAAACACTCGCCTGCGCCAGAACGGGCTGGGCCGACCATCAGGCCCCACCTGGAAGAAGCCTTGGGCCGACCATCAGGCCCCACCAGGAAGATGCCTACCGGCGCAACAGGCAACGACGTAAAAAAAAAAAAAAAAAAATATATATATATATATATATATATATATATATATATATATATATATTTATATATATATATATATATATATATTTCCTTACCATATACAAGAACAGGTAAAATATAGTCTGACGACAAGTTTCCGTTTCTATACCGAATGGCTGGAGTCTGGCGCTCAGCGAGTCTATTGCCGGTAAATAATGTTCATTCCACTCGTCACTTGTTTTACCTCGACGTCCTTGTGGGGTTCTTGAAAGGTTCCACAGGACTCTGTCCTATCACCCACTCACTTCCTGTTATTCATCAATGATCTTCTTTCCATAACAAACTGTCCTGTCCACTCATACGCCGACGACTCCACTCTGCATTCTTCAACTTCTTTCAATAGAAGACCCTCTCAACAGGAAGTACACGACTCCAGACTGGAGGCTGCAGAACGCTTAACCTCAAACCTTGCTATCATTTCCGATTGGGGCAGAAGGAACCTTGTGTCCTTCAATGCCTCAAAAACTCAATTTTTCTACCTATCAACTCGACACAGTCTTCCAAACACCTATCCCCTATTCTTCGACAACACTCAGCTATCACCATCTTCAACATTAAACATCCTTGGTCTATCCTTGACTCAAAATCTCAACTGGAAACTTCACATCTCCTCTCTCGCTAAATCAGTTTCCTCGAGGTTGGGCGTTCTGTATCGTCTCCGCCAGTTCTTCTCCCCCGCGCAGTTGCTATCCATATACAGGGGCCTTGTCCGCCCTCGTATGGAGTATGCATCTCACGTGTTGGGGGGCTCCACACACACAGCTCTTCTGGAGAGAGTGGAGTCTAAGGCTCTTCGTCTCATCAGCTCTCCTTCTACTGATAGTCTTCTACCTCTTAAATTCCGTCGCGATGTTGCCTCTATTTCTATCTTCTATCGATATTTCCACGCTGACTGCTCTTCTGAACTTGCTAACTGCATGTCTTGCCCCCTCCCGCGGCCCCGCTGCACACGACTTTCTACTCATGCTCATCCCTGTACTGTCCAAACCCCTTATGCAAGAGTTAACCAGCATCTTCACTCTTTCATCCCTCACGCTGGTAAACTCTGGAACAATCTTCCTTCATCTGTATTTCCTCCTGCCTACGACTTGAACTCTTTCAAGAGAAGGGTATCAGAACACCTCTCCTCCCGAAATTGACCTCTCTTTCGGCCACCTCTTATGATTCTTTTTTAGGGGCAGCGAGTAGCGGGCTTTTTTATTATTGTTTCCTTTTTTTGTGCCCTTGAGCTGCCTCCTTTGTTGTAAAAAAAAAAAAAATACATCTGACACGCATACTGTCCTTCACCAATGACATGTCCTAAGAATGGGACCTTTTCGTGCCCAATCAAGCACTTACTGGGCTTAATGGTCAGGTTGTAGCTCCGAAGCCGCTCCAACACTAACCTAAGCGTCTCTAGATGCTGCCTGAATGTGGGTGAGTGAATTAATACGTCATCCACGAAAAACTCCACTCCTTCCATACCTCTCATGACCTCGCGCATGACTTTGTTAAAAGCTGCTGGCGAGTTGGTCATCCCGAAGGGTAAGGCTTTGTACTGATACAAGCCCCAAGGTGTACTAAAAGCCGTCACCTTACAACTCTCCTTACTCAGAGGAATCTGGAAAAACCCTTTCGTCAGGTCTATCTTAGAAAAAATTCTAGATTCAGCCAGAGTAGCAAATATGGCTTGCGGGTCAGACATTGGCTCAGCTTCTACGCGCGTCACTGCGTTTACTTTTCGATAATCGCCGCAAATCCTAATTCCTCCTTCTTTCTTCCTTACGACTACCATGGGGCTGCAGTAGGGGGAATTTTATCTCTCTATGATACCCGCGGCCTCCATTTCACTGATTTCGCCTTTGTCTGACAGGCTCCTTTCTCGTCAACTCGATTCGATACTCTGGTACCCGAGCAATCTTAGGTTTGTCCGAAAAAAAACTCTGTATAACCCTCTAGCAACGATGCTAATTGTTCCCTCTCCTCTGGGGCTAACTTTTCTCCCAACGTCACGTCATGCACTGACTCTGTCTGTCTAGAAGAGACAGTGAGAGGAGCCTCGCCGTCCTCATCATCTTGTATTACTACTGCCGCTCACACATCTACGGTCTGAGGTTGAGAATAGTGAGCTTTAACTAACTCTAGACACCTCACCTTCTCATCATCATACTCACTTTCTCGCAAGCAACCTGCGGCTGCATCTGGCCGGTAGTATTGTTTCAACATGTTGATGTGGAACCGTTTTGGGTGTCCGTCAACCAGAATATAATTAAGGTCATTAACCTTCTCCTGAACCTCGTAAGGTCCCTTCCACTGATATAACAGCTTGTTGCTCGCTGTGGGAAGCAAAACTAGACACTGTTCTCCTACACTGAGCTTACGCAACTTTGCCTTCCTGTCGTAGTAACTTTTCTGTACTTGTGCTTTTAGTAATTCCTCCTCAGCAATGTTACAGGTCTCTTTCAGCCTGTCACCTAGATCTAACACGTACTGGTATGTGGTCTTGACGTCCGGGTCCGGGACATTGTCATCCCACAGCTCTCTCTGTAACTGAAGCGGACCCCTAACAGACCTTCCATACATTAGCTCAAACGGGTAGAACCTTGTGGAGCTCTGCGGGGCTTCTCTGTACGCGAACAACAAAGGAGCCAGGTACCTAGGCCATTCCTTGGGTTGTTCGGCAGCCATGCGTTTAAGCATTTTCTTAAGTGTGCCGTTAAAACGTTCACACAGTCCATTCCCCATGGGATGGTAGGGCGTGGTGCGTAACCCTTTGCACGCTAGCAGACGTAGTACTTCCTCCATCATCCCTGAGGTGAACTGAGTACCTCGATTACTCAGTATTTGTCTGGGTATACCTACTCGGCAAAATATAGTCATGAGAGCTTCAGCCACAGTTTGCGTTTCAATATTCTTCAGCGGCACTGCTTCTGCCCAACGCGTGTCAAAATCTACAAGGGCAAGAATATACCGGGAGCCATCGCTGGCTCGGGGCTCTATTGGCCCCACCAAATCTACCGCTACTCTTTCAAAGGGAGAGTCAATAATGGGCAGTGGCTGTAAGGGAGCAGGCTTTACCCTACCCCTATCTATAGTCTTTTGACACACATCGCACGACCTCACGAATCTAGCTACCTCCTGGTCTATCCCTGGCCAATAAAAATGTGGTTGTACGCGAGCGAGTGTCTTGGCTCTTCCCATGTGACCGCCTAGAGCAGTACTGTGTCCTAACTTGAGAACAGCCTCTCTCTATCTCGCAGGCACAACTAACTGAAATTTCTTTTCACCCGAGGGAGAGATAATCTGCCTATAAATCAAGCCACGCTGCTTGATAAAACTGACGCGGTTGTCGTTCAGCTGAATGACACTATTTTCCTGCAAACGTTTACGTACGCCGTGCAGGTGTCGTCTCTCGACCTCCTTCCTTACGTCCTCGCTGTTAGTTAGATATCCAAGAGATGTAACAATGAGAGGCCTAACAGTACTCTTACGCTTAGCAGCTGCTCGGGTCATTACTGCTGCACCAATCTAATGCTCACCTTCTCCTTGTAACCTTTCACTTTCTCCAAAATCCTCTGGCTCCAACACCGCGTTAGGTGTTTGAGTGACTGCATTTTTACCTACCCCGTTAGTAGCTCCGGGAATGTTGGTAATCACTAAATCATAGAGCGGTGTTTCGAGTGTCACCGCCATGATCCAGCCTGTGTAATAGGGTGACTTGATTTTTATCTTGACTTCAGGAGCTATCACTGGCGCGCTATTCAACAGCCATATTTTTCTACGTTTGCCTGTGAATTCATGGCTCCTAGCTAAGCTGTGCCTCAGTGTACAAATGGTAGAACCACTATCCCTCATCACCGTAACCTCTCGGTCTCCTACCCAACCTTTACTCAAATTCAACCGATCATCGTACTGATTAGTGGCAGGGCTGGCCACTAGTCATAGATTCGGCGCCTCATTGCGAGACTGGCCGTTCACGGAAGGCACAGGTGGTGGCGAACCCTGATTTCTACCATAATTACCATGCTGCGTTACACTTTCTTGTCTTACTGCAGCATTTTTGTGATACGGTCGCGACCCATAACTTCCAGTCTTCGGACGCGGTGCATAATGTTGGTTACTTTTGGTTGAAGGCCACGCTTGGCTTTTTCATCCTACCGCAGGCCTCAAAATAGGAATTAGCGATTTCCTTCATAACTTCCAATTTCCTCACCTTGTCTATTTTGAGCCTCGTGACTAATTTTTGTCTGGGCAGGATTTTACGTACTGCGCACGCAATATTAGGTCCTTCACACCTTCAACTGTCTCCTCAGCACCGTCTTTCTTGAGCCATTGATCTAAGTACCCCTTGAGGCGAGCAGCAAATTGAATTGCTGTCTCATCGTCATTTATGGAGGCAGAGGAAAACTGATTCTTCAAATCATCAACAGACATTCCATAAGCTGCCAATAATGCCTCCTTCATATCTTTATACTCACGAGAGTTATCGTCCAATCTATGAATCACCTCCAAAGCTTTACCTTCAAAAAGACCCATGAATTGCACACGCTTGGTGACCTCATCATACTGCATTAAGTTAGCGGCTTCCTCAAACCGCGCTATAAATATCTCAATTTTGTCACCTTCTTTGAAATAATTAAGCTTTAGCTTTGGAGAAACTACTTTATTATTCTGAGAGTTATTACCATTCCCATTATTCGCAGCTAGCTCGGCCATTTTTACTGCATGTGCCTCCTTTTCTCGCTTTCTCTCAGCTTCCAGTTTCCGTAATTCTAGCTGGTGTTGCTCTCGTTCTCGCTCTCTCGCTTTCTCTTGCTCTGTGATTATATATTCTCTGGCTTCTTTAGCATTGTTCCCTAACTCTTCCGCTTCCAGTTTCCACTGTAATATAGACATCTTGCGAGATAAATACTTCAAGCCTAACAGCCAATACTTCGCCTGTGGAGTGTGAGGTCAATCACTGTTCGGGCGCCATTTTACGTGGGGTTCTTGATAGGTAAATTCTCAGCAATAAAAAAATAAAAAATTAAATATCTGAAAATTGAATTATCAGACTCACAGCCCCTCTAGTTACTTATATATATATATATATATATATATATATATATATATATATATATATATATATATATATATATATATATATATATATATATATATATATATATATATAAATATGACCAGTCACACTACCATAGGTTAAGCAAAGACCAGATGAACCTGCTCTTAAGTTTATTTAAAGCAACAAAGAAACTCGCTGGAAATTAAGAAATAATTAATATATTCCAGGCACACAGCAACCTAGCTATCTATCTTAAAACATCCTATGCAAATAGATTACTTAACTGGAGATGGGCGAAGCGGGAGCCACACCTGATATACCTCGTGGTCTGAAGCCCTGGAGTCCTTCTTCAATCCTCTCTGCAACGAGCCGTGCCCTCCTTACCTCCCACGGGCTTCCCTTACCTGTAGTACACAGTCTCACTGATTTGTGGATACTACAAGGCTGGAAAAAACACCACGATGAACAACGAGGCGCGGGAGGATGGTGAGGAGGTGCTGTCGCGTTGGAGTCTGGTTGGAAGATGGTGGCGGGGAGCGGCAAGACCCACAATGCTCAGCGCCCCGGCCTCGGTCAAGATGCCAGCTCTCGCCACACCGACATCTCGTTTTCTGTGTAACACTTACACTAAACGCCCTACGGCTATGGATTATTATTTATTAATAACCTAACACCATGCACGGTAATAGTGGGTCATGCATCCCACTCATAATTCAGCTTTGGCAGTAATAACGAAATGATTTGAAATAGGTGCTATTTCCTGCCAGCCTGGTTTTCCCGCCTTGGTGAGGGCTTAGTTCCCGCTCTCTCAATCAAAATGGCGGTCACTTCCGCGGTATTTTTCCACGGGCTATTCCTTGAATAATGAAATCATGACAATCCTAGACCCTCCGGTACCACAATTTTCTCCACTTCCTTGTGACCCATGGCCAACACGGCCACCCTTTTCAAACAGTTTTGAAAATAGATGCGTCGGTTCACCTGGGTATCCGCTTTCAATCCTTCTGCATGCACATCCTGTGATGTTTGAGCAGCGCGAGATGCGACTTCATTATTTTCAAATGGCTCACCCCACCCATACTGGCAAACACATGCTACCAGATACGGTAAGTTATTACCGTCAGGAGGGTTTTGTACGATGATGCTTCCAGGTGCGTCCCTAGATCTTATCTCGGCCCGTGGTAGCTGGTATAACCGCTTCCTCCTCATTACGGCGTCTCCATATGTGTATATTTCATGAAGATCCTTGGCGATACCGAAGTCGTCACAGCTGATGAAGTTGACTGCATACAGGATGAATTATCGCCGATCACAGAATTGCCCATCGCGTAATGTTCCGGTGACCGTCTTCACAATGCCAATGCACGAAAGTGGTGTGATACGCCCCTTTTTTAGGGCGAGCTGCGTGGGTCGCTGCGGGGGGCATGCGGGTGGCAGGTGTCCGAGGGGGCTCTTGGAGGGTCGCGTGGTTCATTAATATGCAAGCCACCGCATACCGGCACCAACGAGGGAAGCTTTCTGTCTCTTATTTTTCAGGATGGAGGAAGGCAGATGACCGAGACGGAATAACAAAGGCACTAATGGATTTTGATCAGGAGAAAATTTCGCTTTAGGATTACCGAGAGTAGTAATGAGATTTATGATGTTCATCCCATGAAATGGCGGCATCAGATTTCCTGCTTCATCCCAAGCTATATTTGATTTCCTTTTCAGCAATTTGACTAAAGCAAGCCCATACTCCTGCATGGCAGGTGTGAGGGATGCCCTTAACAGATGATTCAGGTTTGGGTTGTTATGGGAAGGAGGAGTCTGAGGAATAACCGGCGGAGGCAGGTTCACGGTTTGGGATGTGGGTAGGGGATGGGGGTTAACGGGTTGGGTTGTAGGTGAGGGGTGAGGATTCACGGGGTGGGTTGAGGGAAACATATACTTTGACGCGATGGACGTCGGGACAAGGCAATATTTTTTCATCATTTCTGTAGTAAATTAGTAATTAATGTAGCAGCGAGTGGTAAGAGAGCAGTTATAATACCCCCACCACGTTTTGAGATTAAAATAGCCTTCTTCTTAGTCAACCCTGTCTTTTTCATGTCCAAAGTTCGTATGTCCCCTCTGACCTTTTTAAGCTTATTTAGTACCTAGGGTTGTCAGTGAGTCGCTTTTTTTTAGGAAATTAGAGCAAATTTCAGAGATAGTATTGATTTCGTGTTTCTTCAGACTCTGCAAAACCTCATTTCTTAGTTTAGGGGATAGATGGTTTAAAAGAAAAATGAGATCTTTATGCTGCAATATGAGGGGTGTTTTACACATATCGCTGTAAATCACCTACATCCACCCAACTATCAAACGTATCAGGGTACCCTCGCCAAAGCACCAAATATTGTCGTTTACCCTTCTTAATTTTTTACCTCAACACGTCAACTTGATATTGATCTGGAGGGGCGGCTTTGACAAGTTCCTGCCGGTAAAATGGTCCCTTCACTTTCTCTCCCGCCAGATCTTCTAAATGATACGTTATGATTTTTTGTGAGATGTCTATTTCTTTTATTTTAAATAATTCCTCCGTATTATTGATTTCATAAGCCTTACTGAATTTGAACTGCGTCCGGGAAAGAAGTTGCAACCGTACAACATCACCCAAAGCTAAGTCAGAACTGACTGCCTGTTTTACAATAGGTCTATTTAAATACATACGTTTAAATTGTTTCCTTAGAGCAGGCAAGTCTTGTAAATGGTGGACTTGGGTAGGGGTTTGTTCATTGCCCAACCCTCGATGAGGTGTGCGATTATAAGTGACTACCAGCGTGGGAAGGACGTCGACATAAGTCAGTGTATTGTTCAGCGTCAGGTATTTATATATTTTCGATTTAATCGTTCTAATAACCCTTTCAGCCAGACTTGCTTTGGTCTCGCGAGAATAGTTGGAGTACAGCGACACACGTTTTGATGCTAAATAATTTAGTACGCCCTTGTTGTAGAATTCAGTACCCAAGTCCGTTAACAAGCGAGAATCACCCTTAAAGGTCTCTGTCCCAAGGATTGTTTTCAAGGCCTTCAGACTCCTTTGAGCCGATTTACTGGTGAGCGTAGCCACCTGCAGATAACGGCAAAAAACATCAAGACAAAACATGACATATTTAACACCTCCATTATGCTTTTGCAGAGCAGAAAAATCTCCAAGATAGCAAGACACAATAACACGCGGTTTCGGGGCTAGTATCTTACGACGTGGAAATCGTCTTCCCGTTAATCGGTGAAGAGTATATGTGCGGTTGTGTTGCAATAATGCTTTTACATATTTTAATGACACGTTTACATACCTTTTTCGTGCCTCTTTATTAATTTGACGAACACTTCCTAGCCCAGCCGGGTTGGTTACATCAGCATAGATTTCCTCGATTAAGGAACTCATAATAAAAAGACCTTTTCACAAGGTTGCTCCCCTGCAATGTTGCTTTTTAACATTAATTCGTGAGGTGTGTTTTGTACCACATCACAGTAAATGACCATAAGGTTGTTTAAGGACCGCATTTTTATATATTTCTACAAACTGCTTGGTGCTTTCCTTACCAAATAATTCCCGACCTAAGCATTCAACTTGATAAATATCCCTGTTTTTCATGAGAATGTAATGAAACGTGTTTAAAGCAATAGTTCTCGAATATTTCCCAGGAAAAAATATATTATAGTTATCATGATAACGGAGAGGTTCCTGTGTCTTCCTTTTATGAAACTGTTAACTTCATTTGTAGAATTGGCTGAGGCGAGGAAATTGTCATCTAAAATCATTAATATTTGCGCCTTAGGGTCTGTATAAGGAGATGCTTCACCTACCGGGTCAATTATTTCTTCGTATGTTTCTACTTTCCCTTTTAATTTAGCATTATGTTGCAGTGGGTGAGACTTAACACCACATATTATTATTCTACTGAATACGTCTTCATATTTAGTTACTATTTTAATACATAGATGTGACTTTCCTGAATTCGTGTAACTTGCGCTAATTATCCGTGCAGCGACTCAATGCAAATTCAATACCTCTTCACTAAACGTCTTATCCATCATTGTTCTTGAGGAAGACTGAGGTATAATTATTAGTCATTCACTATTTATGGTATATTTTTAGTATTTTATGTGACACATGCAAACCTTAACCCTATATATATATATATATATATATATATATATATATATATATATATATATATATATATATATATATATATATATATATATATATATATATATATATATATATATATATATATATATATATATATATATATATATATATATATATATATATATATATATATATATATATATATATATATATATATATATATATATATATATATATATATATATATATATATATATATATATATATATATATATATATATATATATATATATATATATATATATATATATTTTTTTTTTTACATCAAAGACATAGACAATTGGCATGAAAATATACATAAAAAAAACTATAAATGTGAAATGCTGGGGTGTGTGTATGCGGGGAGTAAGTGTTGGAGTATACCTGCCTCCGAAGGGTCGTGTGACCATCACCCCGCACCCCAACCTGCCCCAGCATCTCTACACCTGTCCCGCATCTCTCTCTCTCTTTCTCTTTCTTTCTCTCCTTCTCCTCCTTTGTGTTTTACCTGCTACTTGCAAAGTCTCTTAGCCGTATTAGTCTTAGAACTACATTTTCGCTTTACCGAAGATGTACTGGGAACTGGAACTGTCATATCTGTGGTAGGTGTCACATCACACCCATGCTCATTGTTTGTGAATAGGGAATTACACATTTTTTTCCCGTCGACGCCAGAAGCCGGTTTGTCCAGACCAGTCCTCCTCCACTACCTCCTCCTCGTCCTGCACTTCTACCTCCACTTCCTCCTCCATCTCCTCTTCCTCCGCCACTTCATCATGTAACACCTCTACCCTTTCAGCTCCGTTTTCTTGTTGATTATCAGGGTGAAAATAACCTCTAGTAGTGTTACAACTAACATAGAAACGTTTGTCATCGTAACGCGACAGTGTCTTTTTACGCATTCGTGACGTGCAAATTTGTCCTCTGACATTTCTTATCGTAAAACATTCAACATTTCCAGCAAGAACACCGTTCAGTGTGTCTTTGAAGGTTTGGTGAGTTATGTTTTCCTGATGATGTGTTGGTATCCCCTTACTCCGTGACAACTGTTTGTTTTCATCTGTGAGAATGGAATACATTTTGGGTTTTAATATGATGGCTTCTTTGATAAGCTGAGCACCTGTCTGATTTTAATAACCCTAACTGTCCTTTCTTCTTTCCATTGAAGCAGGGGTGGTGAGGGAAAATTGCTCGTGTCAAGGTGCTTTGCTATGGGTCCATGTTTCAGCTCATCATTTAAACTGTTATGAATCTCCAAGCTGAAGATAAAACTATCAGTGTCTTCATACGCCAACTTAGCCCTATCACCATAATTTACTTTCATCACCTTGTACCATAATTCATACATCGCTTTCTCGGCCATCTCTAAGATCTGAAAGCTCAGGTAATTAGGCTGTCTAATTTTAATGGTTTTCTTACTGTTTACATTGATGACCCGGTCTTTACCTAGTGGGTAGACCTTTCTGAAGGAAGGACATCAAACACATTTCAAGAATGTTTTTTTTTTTCGTGACAAATTTTTGCTTCACTTCAGAGAGTAGTGAGCGACCGTAAACGCCGTTGCTCATAAGCTTGAAAATGCGAGATCTGATACGGCAATTCTCATTTTTGCGTTGGTCAACATTCCGTTCAATAAACGGTTTAAGGAAATGTGCCTGGCGGTAGCTGTAGATGCCATGTTCACACTGAATTTCCAGACCCAAAGAGAGCAAAAGTTGTTATAGTTCAAGACTAATAAAATGGTCTTTCAGCCTTCGAGAGTCTCTTGCTGTGAGGGGAGAGAAGGTCGAGTGATATATTCATTTGGGTTAGACCTAATGGGAACTCGTTAGTCGCTCTCGCTACCTCTGGAGAAATATCATGTGTGTCGAGGTGGATCCAACATCCCCTCTCGTCCCCCATGGTGTGGTTCAATACTCCTTTTTTCATGAATTCATCCACCTCTTCCTGGGAGAGTTTCTTGATATCGCCCATGGGCAGAGGCGAACACATGACTGTGGCATACAATGAATTAAAATCCAGATAAAAAATATAAGTTCCTGGCCCACCATCTCCTGGTTATTCGCTTTCAAGTAAAGTCTCACACAGGTGACAAACCCCGCGAATATTTATTTTAATGAGGTGATATATTTCAGGGGAGTAGGGAGGTTAAGTTGAACACCTGTCGACAATAAAAATGAGTCATACGCATAAGATGAAAGAGAAACGTAATGTGATACGTCTAATCCGTATAGCTCCTGTAAGGAGGACCTGTATTTCATATGTGTGTCTGCTAAAACGGCGACATCTACATCACAGTACAGCTTAATGTAGTCACCTAATGTGCTACATGATGTAGTCGTCCACACATTTTGCGCATGTTGATATTCCTCCTCTGACAGTTCTTTCTGCTTCAGTGTGTTATAAAAAGCTTCACGCGGGGGTAATGTCGTTTCCGACAGACACTCCAGGCTAGTGATGTACTCGTAACATAACAGTTGCTTTTGAGTACAAATAGTCTCTCTCACCTCCGCGGGAAAATAACTTGTCATCTCATGTGCGTATCGGGTAGAGTAACTAGCGTCCACATGACTCTCTGCCAGTTGACTTAGGGTGGCGCCCATGATACTTAGTGTATCTTGAAATTGCAAGTCCCTAATCTTCACTCTATAATATTGTGACTGATTTGGAAAGAATCCATGTTTGGTTTATTCATTTCTTTTAAGACAATACCTACATCAAAACTCATGTTATGGGCTAAGGAGGTGATATATTTATCCCTATCGTGACCCTGGAGGTTGCAGCGGGTACAGTATGCCCCTATATAATTGTTCTGTGGTAAGCCGTGGTCGTGGTGCCTTTGAGGTTTATTTTCAGCGTCAAAAGAACACGCACAGAGTTCACATTGTCTCTGTCTCTGAAAATGTTCCTCGTCTTCCATACTCATATATATGCGGTAATTACATGCTGACCTCTTGATAACCTCCCAAGCTTCAGACAGACTGGAAATGAAGTGATTGACCGCGTCTGCACCGAGGTAGCTGCTCTTCTTAACAATTTCACCTTGTCTGTCAATGATAAGGTATGCATACCCTATGGCCTCATGTTCTCCTACTACACTTCTGTTATGACATGGTTAATTCATTGTCTCAAAGTAAAAAAAAACAGAGATGAGATGGGGAATAAGTATTCCCATAGCATTAGCCCATTCATTACCAAAGAAAAGTGTTTACGTGAAAGAACATCCGCATTCATGAGCGCTCAGATCAATAATAGCTGGAACACTGCAAAAGCATATTTTGCAGAACTTAGTATCATTTGACCTTGACGGAGGTGTGCGCGTCAGTTTCCTGTAATATGATTGAACATCCTTAATAAGCATATGTTTTTCATCTAGAAGTAAGAGTGGAATTACCGTAGAGTATTAATCATTTCCCTTTCTTGATAAAGAAAGATGATACCTGTTTTCTTCCTTGTGTAAGGTGTAGACATTCAGTGAAATGTGATTCAGACGCTCCAATCAAGAACAAGTCTTCCCACGTCACCGGTTGTTCTACGCCATCCGTTCTCACTAGTTGCTCAATAACTCTAGGCTGTTCTACCATCCTTCGTATATCTCTCCATGTTTTTCCACGACGATTGAGTTTATCAGCCGTGATGCACTGAATCACACATGAGGACTGTTTACCGCTGGGATTGAATATGTCATGGGCCCCGCGGACACCCTTTGGATACGGTGTAAACTCTCTTATTCTGTTGTGGGCAGCGTATTTGCAAAAAATTATGTGAAACTCCTCCACCTCAGAAATAATGAAACCAGAACCTTCCGTCTCACTTGTGAGTATCTCCAATCGACTAGTAAGTTGCTCGATCCACAGGACAACAAGCGCAGTCACTTCCTGGTATGTAATCAGACGTGATCGAAAAGCAATATGCATCCCCGTAGTCTTATCCTCACCTACAGGAGAAAATTTAACCAATTTAATTGCCATCTGAGCAAATATCTTAAAGGAGTGTGGAAACTCCCCACCATGACTTGTGAAATAGCTCCTGATTTGTCTGATAAAGAAATCACGATACTCGGTCAAATACTCGATTGGGTCGGTATTCACATGATAAGGTACAGAAAATAACTGGCGAGTATAACACCGAAGAAAATTGTCGCTTGTATGAATAATATTAGGCAGCACTGCGTGAGGTGGAGAAGATGGACTGTTATCTGTTGATGGTGAAGGCGACCTGGGTGAGGGCGACCACCCAAGTCCACTCGGCCCTAGCCGTGGACTTGACCTGGGTGAGGGAGACCTCCCAAGTCCACTCGATCCTGGCCGTGGACTTAACCTGGGAGAGGGTGCCCTCCCACGTCCACTCGGCCCTGGCCGTGGGCTTGACCTGGGTAGTGGTGTCCTTCGAAGACCGTTTGAGCCTGTAACGATTGCAAAGTAACCTTAATTGTCTGCTATTCACCACTATCATTCTATCTGTGTTATATATATACATACACGCACACACATATTTATATGTACAAACCTTCCGTTCTTCCTCCTCCCCTGTCGGCAGGTCGATTCCTCTCGGTTGCACAGCTTGCAGAACTTACAGTAGCTGTGCTTCCTCCAGCAACGACATCCTGGAGTGTCGCTTGCGCCGTGGAATCGATTTGCAGTATGGACGCCTTTGTTCGGCTCTCATCTGCTTCAATAATTTTTTTTTTTTTTCCCCTCACACAGATGTAGTTATCATTATTTTTTTTTATATCTATTTTAAAAGAACGCCATTTTTTTTTATCATGCCTACGTCTTTCATACACTAATTCTACTGGTTAGATACAGGAACTTACCTAAGGTATGTCGTGTATGACGCTCTCCGGATGTTGAACATTCATGTGATGATGTGGACATTGCACCACAACGTTCACACAGAACCCGCAGGGTCTCCTGACACTCAGGGCATGGGGGATTAGAATACAGCGTCCCACAACATCACACAGTTCTCGCGCGGGAGATGACGGGTGACACCTATGAGTTAGCGGTGTATTATAGACTTCGCCACACTTCTCACTTAATTGTACGGTCCTTTCACACGTTGCACAATTACCCGTAACTGTTTTCCGACGATTGCACAAACAACAGAGCTGTACTAGCTTCATCTCAAGAGAACACACACCGATTCACCTACAAGAGACTATCTGACGCTGATGAGGGGCGCCGACAGTCACCTAGTGAAAAAAAGTGGGCGAGGAATAGGGATGGGGGGAATGGGGGAAAGATGCGCCTCATATACATTTCTCTTACAAACCGATGGTATCTACTGAATAGAATTATCCGCTTAACCATTACGATCCCTCATCCCTCTCTTTCCTCGTCCTCCACCCTCTCTCTCTCTCTCTCTCTCTCTCTCTCTCTCTCTCTCTCTCTCTGCTTCTCTCTCTCTCCCTTATTCCGTCCCTGAAACACTCACTTTCTGACCCGCATCACCCCTTTCCACCAAACATTAGGCCTACCCGCCTTCGGAGATCGATATACCGCGACGCCATTTTGTTTTCTCTCTCAAGCGGTATCCTCCAACCCCCCCCCCCTTCCCATACCCACAGGCAGGTACAGACACCCAAACAAACCCCCGCGTCCTTCACCCCCCAACAAGGCAAAACCGCTTACCCGTCACAACATGATTCCTTCCACCTAGCGTCATGCGGGCGTTAATCGAACTCAAACGACCTTCAGTCCTTTCTAAGTCCACACAAAACACTAGATAATCCACTTTCCGCGCAAACCTAGTGAACACAGTTATTATCTTCTTTACATAAGTGATTTCTCAGTATATTAATATTGGCCTATGTTTTGTCTTGGTGGGTAGAAATAACCGCGCCTTTTTACCCGAGACACACCCTTTTCCCCGGGGAATTGACCTGACTGCGACCTCACAGCAGCTGTTGGTTTGTTTTCCTAGATACACATTTTTGACCTGACGACCTCACCGCAGCTGCGTACTTTGTTATCGTCTTAACGCGCCTAATTGTTTCCGTCTTGCCTCGCCCATATCTTCACCATGACGTCCCTCAAGCGTTGTTCTGGGTGTGGCCTTCGCATGGCCAAGCAGTACTTTCTTTCCAAGGACATTTGTAGGTTCTGCGTTAAGACTCAGAAGGATGATCAGAGGATCATAGAGTTAGAGAATAGGGTTACGACTCTCGCCGCCCAAGTGCACTTACTGGTTAGTGCAGCAGCAACAAGCCCCGCCTCCTCCTCCTCCCCTTCCTCTTCCTCTTCTTCCTCGTCCTCCTCCCCTCTAGTATTGTCTTCACCCACACAGCAGCCCCTCCCATCCTCCTCCTCCTCCTCCTCCTCGACCATCTCCGATCTCCCCGCTTCCCACCCGTCCTTCTCCTCTTCTTCCTCCTCTTCCTCCTCCTCCTCCTCCTCGCCTTCCTCTTCCGTCCCCCCTCTCCCCTCTCCCCGCCCACCCTCCTCCTCCTCCTCCTCCTCCTCTCCCTCTTTCTCCTCCTTGTCCTCCGCCTCTTCGCTCGTCCCTCCCTCCCACACCTGTCCTTCACCTTCCCCTTCCCCCTCTTCCTCCTCCCTCTCCTCGTCCGTCCCTCCCTCCCCCACCTCACTCTCCCTTTCACCTACTCCTCCTTCCTCCTCCTCCTCCTCCTTCTCCTCCTCCTCCTCCTCCCCCTCCTCCTCCTCCGCCTCCAATTCCTCGCCTTCCTCTTCCGTCCCCCCTCTCCCCTCTTCCCGCCCACTCTCCTCCTCCTCTCCCTCTTTCTCCTCCTTGTCCTCCGCCTCCTCGCTCGTCCCTCCCTCCAACACCTGTCCCTTACCTTCCCTTTCCCCCTCTTCCTCCTCCCTCTCCTCGTCCGTTCCTCCCTCCACCACCTCACCCTCCCTTTCTCCTTCTTCCTCTTCCTCCTCCTCCTCCCCCTTTCCACCTTCCACCTCTTCCACAATTTCTCCTCGTTCTTCACAGCAGGTCCCTCCCCTCCTTCCGCTCTCCCTCCCCTTCACCCACCCTCCTGGCCCCCATCCGACCGTCGGGTTCTTGTTGTTGGTGATAGTCAGGTTCGTTATGTTGACAGGTATTTTTGCTCCAAGGATAAGAACAGGACGAGGGTGTGTTTCCCAGGGGCAGGGGTGGGCCATATATCAGACAGGATTGAGGCGTGTATGGCAAGCGAGGGATCGAACCCCATTGTCTTTCTCACCTGTGGCGGAAACGACGTTTCTCGTGTGCCAAGCGAGGACCTTCTCAGGCGTTTTAGAGAATTGTTAGGCAGGATACGTGACGCTGGTGGGTCGCCAGTAGTGTGTGGCGTCCTGCCAAGGAGGGGCGTTGGCGATGGATGGCTGTCCAGGGCGATAGCAGTGAACAGCAGACTTGCTGAGCACTGCGAGCGCATTGGGTGGCTGTTCGTCGACAACTGGGACCTCTTCTTTGGCAACGACGCCCTCTACGCCCGTGAAGGGATACACTTGACGTTCAAGGGTGTTGAGGCTCTCTCAGACTCCCTTGAGCGAGCACTTGGTACCCTGAGGGATTTTTTAGTATAGGCGAGGGGGGGAGGAGTAATGGGAGCAATGGGAGGAGTAATGGGACGGGACATCTAGCTCATAATATAACCAGGCAGCTTAGAAGTAATTCTAGAGGAGTAACAGAGGACGGACTAAGAATCTTCTATACTAACAGCAGGAGCCTCAGAAACAAGATAGACTTACTAAGGGGTGAAGCTTGTCCAGAAAATTTTGACATAATAGCGATCACTGAGACATGGATAGACACTGCTAATAGAAATTTTAGATCAGAATTTGAAATAACGGGTTATCAGATGTTTCACAAAGACAGAAGGGGCAGAAAGGGAGGTGGAGTTGCGCTATATGTTAAAGACTCACTTAAATGTTTAGTTAACAACTCAGTCAAAACTAACATGGATTCAGAATCAGTTTGGGTGGACGTTTACAAAGGGAAAGAAAAACTAACTCTAGGAGATATATACAGGCCACCCAACCTTAACAGGCAGGACACGAGTATATTACTACAGGAGATTGGCAGGGCGAGTATGAGTAGAAATGTCTGCGTAATGGGGGACTTTAATTATAGGAATATAGACTGGGAAGATCTAGTGGGTGACCTGGAAGCCGAGGACTTTCTTGAAGTTATACAAGATAATTTCCTTAAGCAGGTAGTTACTGAGCCTACCAGAGGAGATAACATATTAGACTTAGTCCTAACCAATAATGGGAACTTGCTACGTGAGTTGGAGGTGGGCGGAGAGTTAGGAAATAGTGATCACAGAACGGTTCGTTTTAGCTTAGACTGGGCGGTAACCCGCGAACCAAACCCAGTGTTAGTGCCAGATTTTAGAAGAGCAAACTACGAGGGTATTCGAAGACATCTTGAAGGGGTAAACTGGGATAATTTAGGGATTCATGAGGGCCAGAACTGCGGATTGGAGAGCCAGGAGAACCAGGTAGAAATGTCTTACAATAATTTAGTTAGAGTAAGAGTAGAGGGGCAAGAACAGCATATACCACAGCGAACACTTAGAAAAGAAAACAATGATCCTAAGTGGATGACTCGTGGACTAAAACACGAGATTGGGTTAAAGAAGGGAAGTAAAGAATGGGGAAACACATCTCAGGGGCCGGTACGTCGAACTATCTAGATTAGTTAAGAAAAACACCAGGATAGCTAAAAAGAACTATGAGATCAAAGTAGCAAATGAGGCGAAAAGTAATCCTAAGGGCTTCTTTCAGATGTATAGAACAAGAACACGGGAGAAAATTGGACCGCTGAAAACAAACACAGGGGAGCTAGTAGAAAATTACGAAAATATGAGCACATTGTTGAACGACTACTTCCTTTCAGTATTCACACAGGAGGATCGAACGACTATACCGGAAAGAGTTCAGGTGTACGAGGGCGGGGATGGCGATAAATTGAGGGATATAATCATTACCAGGCAAGTAGTTCAGGATGAGATAGATAAGCTTAAGAAGAACAAGTCGCCAGGTCCTGACGGGATATTTCCGAGGGTATTAAAGGAGTTAGGTGATATAATCAGTGACCACTAACCGACATCTTTAAGATGTCGGTAAATACTGGCTATGTGCCGAGCCTATGGAAAGTAGCTAATGTGACGCCGATTTTTAAAAAGGGGGACAGGTCAGTTGCTTCAAACTATCGCCCAATTAGCTTAACATCGGTTATAGGGAAGATGCTGGAGTCCATAATAGCCAGGAACATTCGGGAGCATTTAGAGAAACATAGCTTAATTCACGACTCGCAGCATGGGTTCACAAAAGGTAGGTCATGCCTCACCAATCTCTTGTCCTTCTACAATAAAGTATTTGAGGCGGTTGACAGAGATGAAAATTATGATGTAATCTATCTTGATTTTAGTAAAGCGTTTGATAAAGTTCCTCACCAACGACTGTTGCTTAAATTACAGGCTCACGGAGTAGAGGGTAAAGTTTTGAACTGGGTCAAGGCGTGGCTTAGCAATAGGAAGCAAAGAGTGCAAATCAATGGTAAAAGATCTGACTGGGGATGTGTTACGAGTGGGTCCCACAAGGTTCGGTATTAGGTCCACTTTTGTTTATTATTTATATCAATGACTTAGACACAGGAATTAGTAGTGATGTTAGTAAATTTGCAGATGATACCAAGATCGGTAGAGTAATTGAGTCGGATCAGGACGCTAGTATTCTCCAAGGTGAACTCAACAGATTATATGACTGGGCGGATAAATGGCAGATGGAGTTCAATGTAGGGAAGTGCAGTATTCTGAGTGTAGGTAGGAACAACCCCTCACATAACTATTGCTTAAATGACACTCTCATAAGTAGGTCTGGGTGCGAGAGGGATTTAGGGGTCTTAGTGAGCTCTGATCTCCGTCCAAGGGCACAATGCATTCAAGCTAGAAATCGAGCTAATAGGGTACTGGGATTTATTTCAAGGAGCGTAAGCAACAGAAGCCCAGAAGTCTTCCTCAAACTATATTTAGCATTAGTTAGACCTCATCTTGACTATGCGGTTCAGTTCTGGTCACCCTACTATAGAATGGATATCAAAATGTTAGAATCGGTGCAGAGGAAGATGACTAAGATGATTCAGGGGTTGAGAAACTTGCCATACGAGGAAAGACTCAAACAGTTAAACTTGCATTCTCTAGAAAGGCGAAGGGTGCGTGGAGACATGATCGAGGTTTATAAATGGATGAAGGGCTTTAATAAGGGAGACATTCATAAGGTTTTGTTGGTAAGAGAACCGGGTAGGACACGAAGTAACGGGTTTAAACTGGATAAATTCAGATTCAACAGGGACATAGGCAAAATTGGTTTACTAACAGGGTGGTGGATGAGTGGAATAGGCTTAGCAGTCATGTGGTGAGTGCCAATACAATTGTCACATTCAAAAATAGACTAGATAAATTCATGGACAGCGATATTAGGTGGGGTTAGATACACGGGAGCTTAGGGTCAAAGGAGCTGCCTCGTACAGGCCTACCGGCCTCTTGCAGACTCCTGCGTTCTTATGTTCTTATGTTCTTATGTTCAGGGAGACCTACCAAAACAAACCCCCGCGTCCTTCACCCCCCAACAAGTCTAGACCGCTTACTCGTTAAAAGATATCTGTCCGTCGCGTCATGCGGGCGATAATCGAACTCAGACGACCTTCAGGAGGGCTAAAACAAACCCCGCGTCCTTCACCCCCCACTCACGTTACACCATTGTCCTTTTTACCTTTTCTGCACTCCCCACCCCCACCACCTACCCTAAGTGACCGCTGATACCCCGCGGGTACAGGCACAATGTCCTTGCGGTCATTGACCCCGCCATAATACTCCAAAATCAATTACCGTTGGGGGAAGAGGAAGGGAGGAGGGGGAAGGGGAAGGGGAAGGAGAAGGGGAAGGGGAAGGAACGGGCGTTGACCCCGTGACAGGCGGGGGACTCCATTATGACTCCCGTGGCGACCGTCTTTCAGATCTGCCTCCCGTGACAAGCCGCTGTCGATCAATTATGATTCCCGTGGCGATAGGGGTCTAGATGTGTCTTATAAATGTGTTCAAGATGGCTACTTCTATACTACTGAGGGGGAGGGCATATATACAAAATGTTTTGTGTTTAATAAAATGTATTTTATTTTGTTTGTGTGTGTTTGAAATTCCCAATAAACATAATAGTCTTTACAGTTTCTGAATGCAACCTTCAGGTTTTTGGTTGGATGAAGGTTATGAAGGGAGTAAGAATGAATTATCCAATTCTACCTTCTTGACAGGTAAAACAAAATGGGTTGATGAATATTTCATTGAACCTTTTATAAGGGTGGATCAGCCTCGAAGTTTACCCTTAAGTATGGGAAAGTAAGAAGGATAAATATGAGGTATAATTTATCCTTTTAGAGAAAGGGTAAACCTAGATCTACTCTACCTTTTTAGAGAAAGGGTAAACCTAGATCTACTCTACCTTAATAAAGAAAGGGTAAATCTAGATCTAATTTGCCCTTTTCAGAAAAGGTAAACTTCATTATTATTTACCTTCAAAAGGGTAAGCTATTCGGGCCACTAAGTTTACCCTTTTCTTACCCTTATCTTACCTTTTTTTTTTTTTTTTACAGTGTACCGCGGTGTTAACTTGTTAACAAACTGAGACTTCCTCTACTTACTTACCTCTGGGATAATAGGAAAACCTTTATGCTGTGGTGGGAACTAGACATCTAATTGACAGTGATGTTGCAAGAGTTGTATTATAACTATATTATAGTTGTGTTATAGTCTGTGACAGTTCATAAGCTGCAATAGCATGTGATGGATATACTTTTGTGAACCTAGACTTCCTCTCCTTACTTGTGAGAAGAGCAAAAAATATTGTCCAGTATGTGATGGAAACTATAGTTTATATATTTGACTTACAGGTGCAGAGCTTTTACATGTATAAATTTGCCTGTGGCAAAACAAGACAATTATTCTACTTGGTTTTGACAGATGGAAGTTGCAGTGCCTGTATTAGTCAAATTGTTCTATTTCCTATGAATGGAATATGATGAATGACAATGGAATGGAATGAACAAACAATGGAAGATTATAGTAACTGATTGTGATCAGAAAAAAAAGGATGTTTTAATGGGTGCAACAATATATTTTGGTGAATAGTAAAATATAATGCAAAGAACATTATTATTTACCCTAAAATATTTATCTTACAATTTCTACTCAGTGATGGTACATATTGATGCATAATATATCAAAATATATCAGAAGAAATGTCAAACACCACAGTAAATCATTTAATAGTTTATTGATACTTTTTTTCCCCAGAAAGGAGAAATACTTATTAAATGAACTACCTAATGTAACCAACCAATGACATTAATATACCTGTAGATACATTTGTAACCTAGTCCCATTAAATTAGTAACAAAGTCACTTTAGCCCCACAGATTTTGTCAGTTTGGCTCACTTTATCTTGGCCCAATTACTTTCTCTCTCTCTCTCTCTCTCTCTCCGTATTTGACAGGGAATGCTGGAGGCACAGCACTGTGGCCTCTCCCAGCTCTATAAACAGCATCTGCATCATCACCACCACCATCATAGCATCATGTTGGTCCTATGAGTTCTGTAGGAAAATCAGTAAACAAAATTAATTATTGATGTTAAATGTTAACAAAGTACCTTCAACTAAAGCATAAGAACATTGGCCTATTGATTAGGTTTTCTTTTATTATAAAGATAAATTGTATTATTAAATTAGTTGAGATTGTGATTTCATGTCTTGCATTATATTATTATAACCAATTTGTACTATTTACTTATGTTTAACATTTCATGTATTTCGTTTCCCTTATTTGCGCATGTCGTTGCGCTTGTGTGGAGTTTGTGACGTGGGAGTTGGGTGACGTGGCTGGGGCGGACCTGTTGTCCCGGTGGTCAGCTAGGCTGCCCTTCATTTCATTTGGGAAGATCTGTGCGGTGAGGTGGGGGCGTTGATTGTGGGCGACATGGATACCAGCTCCGTGTCCCAGCTGTAGGGGAATTAGCACGGGGGTGTTGGCGCAAGAATTACAGTGCCCAGGTGTGGGGCAGGAATTTTGGGTGAGTTACCAAGTATTGTAAGCTATCTTAGTGAAGTGTAACGTTTTGATTATTTATTCACTTGATACTGTATGGAGTCAGGTTATAGAATATGATGCCAACTGCACTTTATGTGATAACTTATCACATCAAGTGCAGTTGGCATGTGTAATTTTGTGATGTGGTGAGTTGTGGGTTTATAAAGACGTCGTGTTACAGTGTTCGTGACCCTGGACCTGTGGTACGTGGTCCTGTCCCAGGAATGTTATGCAGGGATTCACCTATGCGTTGGTAGGGGATTCACTGTGTGAGTTGCTAGTCATGTATTGATTGTTAGCATTGATTGAGATTCGTGAATATTGTGATCATACTGCATTGATTGGGGGTTAGGTTGTGTGTTATGGTGATATAGCAGGCTGTGTGTATGATATGTACCCTTATTAACAGGTTGGAATTTATAGTAAAAAGAGTTACTTCCGGTGTTGTCTTATTCATGCCCTGGTAAAACAAAAGGCAAGTTTGGGGGCATACGCTATATCTGCGTGTGGCCTCGGATTGAGATGAATACACTAATAAAAAATAAAAAATAAAAAAAACATACAAGAACCTTAAACTAAAGCAGTGCCTAGAGTTGTATGTAATGTTATTCTCAAAAAATTAGAATAGCCATGAAATGCGTGTGGGAACCCAAGCAGCCTCAGGCGGCTGACTAACCCACAACGTCCAGTGGCAGCCGGAACCTGTGGCTCACCACAGTTAAAATCCAATATGGGGCTTCATTCCCCCAACCCTCTCTAGAGTAACTAAAAGACAGGTCAATATACATTAACCTCCTAATTAAGCCCCGTCCAGACGAAGGGCAGTTGTCCGCCGTGCAAACACTGTTACCAGATATCATACTGCTTCAACTGTTTTGATGGTGGGAGCGAAGATGACGTCAGAAGCGGGAAAACTACGGGCAAATCAAATCGTCCAAGTGCCCTTACCCGTGGGCGAGGCAATGCATGCTGGTTTGATGGTTGGTATGAAGAGAGCATGTTGCCAAACACACGAAGTTAACCTGCGGAACTCCCTTGCAGTCAGTTTCAGATTTCCACTATACACTTGACGAGAGAACATGTCTGATCTATATAGACAACACCCTTGCTGTAGCCCATGTTGTGCTATTCTCAGTCCGGTTGTGCTATCGGCCGCTGTCTGCCCTGGAGTGCCCGGTCTACTATGTGCGCCTGGTAGTGGCAAAAACCCTCCACCAAATGTTCGACCAGGTAACCCTGCTAAATAAGCGAGGAATATACGATCAACGGCAGTGCCCGGCGGGCAACTGCCCCTCGTGTGGACACAACGAGTTTGCCCGCCAGTCTTTGCCCGGTGAACGGAGTAGAGACTGTGGCACACAGCAACATCTGGTAGGACTGTTTGTTGCCAGATGTTTCCTTCGTTTATGTGCTTATGACGTCATCCCGCTGCTTAATATGATATGGTAACAGTGTTTGCACGGCGGGCAACTGCCCCTCGTCTGGACGGGCCTTAATGAAGGGGCTTCACCCTGACCTCCCTGTGTTTCCACATTTCATCGGAATGGGTTGCCCGCTGCCCTCGACTGTGAGGGTTTCCACACACATCACATGGCTATTTTCACACTTGTTTTGATTTCTAAATTTTTTTCAATGTTTTTTCAAGGAGGCTTGAAGGTTAATAAGACATATATAACTACAGAAGAGCTGTTGGTTAAGTAGGTGACAAGAATGGACAGGTGGACAAGTTTTGCAACACTGCTCATTTAATTAACATTTGTGATATACTTCTTTAACAATAGTCTGGATATAATACAAACACCAGCTAGTCAGTGCCAGGTAATTGTACAAATTAGGTTAAGCCACAAGATTTGTGGGATTAGTGCCTACTAAGATGTTATTATTATATATACTGAGTAGTCCCTTACCGAGTCATTGATTATTAATTTCAATTTATTTAATTGAACAGTGTGCTGTGCCTACTTATCTCTGGATAACAACAGTAAATACATGTAATTCCAAGGAATAGGCAACAACCGGTTAGTTTCCTAATTTAAAGTAGGCTGTGGAGTTACTAATTTAACTGATATAGGTTATCATCGTTAGGTGAGTTAAATTAGGTCAGTGGTGTTGGTGAGCTTTACTACCTCAGTAAATGCAATCTTTGCTTTCCCCAGACAACTTAGGTTAGGGGAGCTAAGGAGATTAGATGCCTCTAAACCATTTCTTAACCTTCACTAACACGTATAATAATATGTACTGTACCTGATGATGTGCCTGTTGACCAGGCTGTTTGTCTTGGTCTTAGGCTCGATTCACTGGAGATTACTGTGCTTGCCAATTTTGCATAGTACACGTGTTTCTAGCATCACTGACAGGCCCAAGAGCCTGCTCCATTAAGGTTGGTCGATTTTGGAACTGTAATCTTGGACTAGTCTAGATTGAAAGGTATCAATATGTAGAAAACGTTGCATTAACTCTTTTTTAATAAAAATGATTGTATTTTTTTTAGAATTCTCATTTATTGTTAAGTTGTAAAAGTGTATAACTACGCATTAAAATCCAACCATTAAACCTAATGTAATGAAAATAACTAATTTAAATTTGTCGTTTTCATCAAAACAATGCTTGGAACTTGTTTATTTGCTTTACGGATGTTTATTGATGTAGTAATGTGTACTCTCTAATAATATTTAACTATCAAATGTGTATTAAATTAAATTATTTTCAGATATTTCATAAAAATGGGTAGAAAAAAGAAGTCTGCAGTATTAACTCGAAGCGATATTGTCAAGAAATTCGATGTTCAGCCTTCCCCTTTAGATAAAACAGAACCTCCTACTGTCTGCCAAGTTATTCAGTACAGTAATTTCCTGCAAAACAGCCACCCGGACTTGAAAGACTATGATATTGCTAAAATAACAGCAAAGGATGTAATTGGGATCTGGCAGGCAGTGAACCGCGGCTACCCCTGTACGAGGAATATTATTTAATAAAATTGGTGTACAAAGTGTGCTTCAAGACAGAGTTATCCCGATTAAAGGTGCGACTGGTGTTCTACTTAGTGGTGAAGTTGCTAGTGTCTTGGAAGAGTTTAACAGTGTTCATACTTTGAAAGCTGTCCCCCTTGACAACAAGAACACAAACGCTGGCTGGGAGGGAGGCCTAGTAACACGTTTATAAAATAAAATTCAGCTGTTCACTCCATCAAAATGAGCCTCCTTTTAGAGCGGTTTTTAAACATTTTGATGGCAGTTCCAAAACTCCCACTAAATTGATTACCACGATCAGCAACAAGTGGAATTCACCAAACTCAGTGGCTCCCTGGAGGACATAGAATTTGATGAGGTGACACTGAATGATCTCAGTAGTGATCAGAGGTTTATTTTAGAGTATACGTTAGGAATTTCCAGGTGTAATGTCAACCCAAGGTTTGCTTCCTGGAAAATTGGACCATTAAACCATGCGAGATGGTTGACTTTGGCAATTAGATTGATGTGTTTGTGGACCAGAGGTGTTTACCTCCCACAACTGCATGATAAGCTTTACTTAGCCATCAAGTTCATTGTGGAAGTGTATGCAGTCAGTTGGTTTGAGATCAAAAGGGACAGCAAGTTCCACAGTCAACAGCCGTACATCTTCAACATGATAAAGAGGATCAAGCAGCAGTCTGAAGAAATCAAAGATGTTGCTTTCAGCAACCTGAAGTGCAATGCGTTTGCCTTGTTGCCCGATAATGTGCTGTACTCGATGATGAAGTCTGATGACTTAGAAGTGAGAGAAACTGCTCTCAAGAAAATGATCTCCATCAGATAACCATTTATAAATTTTAAAATGTAAAAAAAAATTAAAAAACGATTATAGGGATTTATCGAACTGCTATTATAATTTAAGTATTATTTAAAATTAGAAATTCTGACACCAATAGGGATGGAATTTTATAGTGAAATAAAAACTAGGTAAATGTATTATTATTCTTTCTGAAGTGGGAAGCCAGCCAAGAAGAGGCTGAAAAGGATCACAGACATCAACACTGACGCCACACACTGATCAGCATTAGTCAACCTGTCTCAAAGTGGGATCTGTGAAGTGTGAACCTGCTCTCACAGAAGACTTTTCTGACCAGGAACTTCAAGAAGCACTTCTGAATGGCAACAAGCTGGAGCTGCCTGATTTGCCTTCACATTATCAGTGTTGAAAGGACAGTGAGGCTGACACCAGAAGCTTCCCATACTGTTTATGGACTCGAATCAAGGCACAAACACATTCTGGCCAAAGCCCTAAGCAGCCATATGAGGCCTTCATTTGCTTCTAAGGGCTCTTACAGTGAAAAGTATGATGATTTTGTTATCCAAATGTGTCTCATTTGACTCCATAAAGTTTGTACATGTTTGTCTGTGGATTTTTCAAATGACAATAACGTTTTTTTTTACCGAAAATGTTGAAAATACTGTGTTTTTTGGTTACAGTATTTTGAAGTTTTTGAAACAGTTTCCTAAAAAAAAACGGTTAAGGCAAGGGAAATAGTTTTTTTGTCGGTTATTATCATATTAATCCCTCATTATCTTCATTAGTCCAAAGTCATTAACTTCAAAAGTATGGAAAATCTATCTACCCTACTGCTCCATGAGGCTTGCTTCTCCGACAACGACACCCGCGGCCCCTTCACCACTTAATTAACTCTCTTATATGGCGGCGTAAATGTCTTGTGTAAACCTTTTCACCAACTCGGAGTGTAGTGCAGCTGACTTGCCTGATGGGCGAGCCTCCCATAACTGACTCTGCGAGGGGGTTACCTCTTTGGTTGATTGATTAAGGAGTGGCTCTCCAGTTTCTCTGGTCGTGGGTTCGATCCCCGGCGCCGGCAAACTTTTCCTTGTCTGGATTAATTTATCGTGTGTTTCGTTACACGCAGAGGTCGTGTTGGAATATATCAAAGAGAAAAATTATAACGTGTCACTGGTGGCAAGGCGGTGGGCATCCTCTCATGTGATTCTGTTGTGTCTCCCCGAAGGGATAACAGGTAGAGTGATTGCCTATGCTCTCCGGAGTTCATAGAAAATGGGAAGTCTCAACACACATAAATTAGTCTAAATAGAAAGGGAGAGCCGTGTAGTGCAGCTGACTTGCCTGATGGGTGAGCCTCTCATAACTCTTGGCTGACTGGTTAAGAAGTGGCTCTCCCGTCTTGTCTTGCTGGTCGCGGGTTTGATCCCCGGCGCCGGCAAAACCTATCCTTGTTTGGATTCATGTCTTGTGTGTTTCGTTACACGCAGTGGTCGTGTGGGAGTGTAGTAAAGAAAAAATTCCGGCATTTCAGGAGTCAGTATTTTTATTGGCATAACACGTCAACCACGATAATGAACGACAGTGCGCGGAGGCCGTCAGTCAGCTGCTATTATCGTTATTATATTGAATGAGCCATCCTAAAAGTTACCTTTTAAGGCGTTAAAAGTACCCCACGAGGATTTTTACATTTTTGGCGACTCCTAGCAGTAACGTCGCTACTCCTGGCAGTAAACTCACGACTTCTAGAAGTTAGCATTAAAGTTAGGAGGAAAATCACTTTGAAATTTGAATTTCACTACTAGGAGTCCTTATTAATACCCCCCTGGTCATCCTCTCTTAGCCGTCTCGGTGAAATTTCTCAGTCGCGCTAGACAACGGATAGAACAGTTTAATAGAGTAAGCCGAAATGTTAGAGGTTAGGAAAAGGTCATGAATGGTGGGGGTGTCTCCAAGGTGGTCGGGAATACGTGTAGAGTGGTGAACCAACTGCTCTAGATCATTGAGGAGAGGAAGAGCAAAGTTGTTGGCTTGTTAATCAGGCTGGTCAGTTTTTGATGATGAAAGCCAAAGCTGGTGGTAAGAATAGACATCTAGGATGGAGATCTCAGCGAAAGGAGAGTGAGTCTAAATGTGCTCCACTTAGTGTTCAAGCAATGAAATAAGTTTTCATTGTTGGTAAAGTTACGTGAGAGATAATCAGCACAGACGCATTTAGTAATAGAGTGACAAGGAAGTCTCAACTAGATGGTGGGAAATTAAGACGGGTCAAGGTCGTGGGCACGAGAGCAAGTGATGTCGTTGCGAACGTAGACGCAACATCTAGCTTTAGATTGAAATTTAGGATAGAGATAGCTGGATTAAGTAGGAAGACAGCTACCGAACGGGCGCAAGCCACTCCCGGTGAGGTATATATGGGAGGTGAGAAGGGAGCTGAAGCCCTCCAAAGACCCTTCCCATTACCTCACTAACCGTTTTCCTATTGTCTCACCAACACCGGAGTGTAGTTCAGCATGCTCTCTAAAGACAGATCCTCTCTCTATCTACACCACACTACATTCACACAACATACACACCTTTTCCCAAAGTTCAAATTTCAAAATGGCGCACCTTCACCCTGCCTCGGAGTCCACGCCTTGTGGGGGAAGGGCACAAATTCTCCCAGGGGGAGACCAGAGAGGTGTCTTGATGACTCCTCGAACCTCTTTCTTCTCAATTTCTGCAACATTCGCGGTCTTGTTTCTAATTTTCATTCTGTGGAACACCATCTCTCTTCCTCTAAACTTCACCTTCTCTTCCTCACTTCACCGAAACACAGGTTTCTGAGGCTACTGACAGCAATCTCTACTCTGTTCCCTCCTACTATATCTATCCTAAATTTCAATCCAAAGCTGGATGTAGCGCTTACGTGCGCAACGACATCACTTGCTCTCGTGCCCACAACCTTGATTCTTTAGAATTTTCCACCATCTGGCTAAGACTTCATTGTCATTCTACTACTAAATACATCTGTGCTGTTTATTTTTCACCTAACTCTACTAACTATGTAAAATTCTTTGACTACTTGAACTCTAAAGTGGAGCACACCTTGACCCACTCTTCCTTCGCTGAAATCTCCATCTTAGGAGATTTCAATGTTCACCACCAGCTTTGGCTGTCATCCTCCTTCACTGACCACCCTGGTGAACAAGCCTACAATTTTGCTATCCTCAACGATCTAGAGCATTTGGTCCAGCACCCTACACGTATTCCCGACCATCTTGGAGACAGGCCCAACATTCTAGACCTCTTCCTTACCTCAAACCCTTCTGCTTGCTCTATCAAACTGTTCTCTCTGTTGGGCTCCTCCGACCACAACCTTATTTATGTATCCTGTCCTATCGCTCCTGTACACCTTCTGGACCCACCGAAGAGGCGATGCTTCTGGCATTTTGCTTCAGATCGGTGGGACGACCTGAGGATGTACTTTTCCGATTTCCCGTGGAATGATTGTTGCTTCCGGGAGCGAGACCCCTCTGTGTGTGCTCAGCGCATCACAGAGGTGATTGTCTCTGGAATGGAGGCATACATTCCACGTACTTTCTCTTCTCCTCACGCTAAAAAACCATGGTTGAATCATGCTTGTTCTCGTGCTGTCAAAGATAGAGAGGCAGCTCACAAAAGGTACCACAGCCTTCGAACTAATGGTAACCATGAACTTTACATTTCTGCCCGGAATGGTGCCAAATCTATTCTCCGACTAACCCAAAACTCTTTCATTAATAGAAAATGCCACAACCTTGCTTTCTCTAACTCTTCCCGTGACTTCTGGCATCTAGCCAAAAACATCTCCTCCAACTTCACTTCTTCATTTTTCCCTCCACTCCTCAGTCCTGACGGCAACACTACCATATCATCTATCTCTAAGGCTGAACTCTTCTCTCAAACTTTTTCTAAAACTCCACTCTGGACGATTCTGGGCACATTCCTCCTACTCATCCCTCCTCTGACTCTTTTATGCCTGCTATAAAGATTCTTCAAAATGATGTTTTTTTATGCCCTCTCTGGCCTCAATCCTCAGAAGGCGTATGGACCTGATGGAGTGCCTCCTATTGTCCTTAAAAACTGTGCCTCCGTGCTGTCACCCTGCCTGGTCAAACTCTTTCGCCTCTGCCTGTCAACATCTACCTTTCCTTCCTGCTGGAAGTATGCCTTCATACAGCCTGTGCCTAAGAAGGGTGACCGTTCCAATCCCTCAAACTACCGACCTATAGCTTTACTTTCTTGTCTATCTAAAGCTTTTGAATCACGCCTTAACCGGAAGATTCAAAAGCACCTTACCACTTCTGACCTTCTATCTGATCATCAGTATGAGTTCCGCAAGGGGCGTTCTACTTGTGATCTCCTTGCCTTCCTGACTGACTCTTGGTCATCCTTCCTTAGCCGTTTCGGTGAAACCTTTGCTGTTGCGCTGGACATATCAAAAGCTTTTGATAGGGTCTGGCACAAATCTTTGCTTTCCAAACTACCCTCATACGATTTCTATCCTTCTCTCTGTACCTTTATCTCCAGTTTCCTTTCTGACCGTTCTATTTCTGCTGTGGTAGACGGTCACTGTTCTTCACCTAAATCTATTAACAGTGGTGTCCCACAGGGTTCTGTCCTATCTCCCACTCTCTTTCTGTTGTTTATTGATGATCTTTCCAAAACGAACTGTCCTATCCATTCTTACGCCGATGACTCCACTCTGCGTTACTCAACTCCTTTTAATAGAAGACCCACCCTACAGGAACTTAACCATTCAAGGCTGGAGGCAACATAACTCTTAGCCTCAGACTTTACTATTATTTCCGATTGGGGCAAGAGGAACCTGGTGTCCTTCAACGCCTCAAAAACACAGTTTATCCACCTATCCACTCGACACAATCTTCCAAACAACTATCCCCTATTCTCTGACAACACTCAGCTATCACCTTCTTCAACACTAAACATCCTCGGCCTATCCTTAACTCACAGTTTCAACTGGAAACTTCATATCTCATCTCTTACTAAATCATCTTCTTTGAGGCTGGGCGTTCTGTACCGTCTCCGCCAGTTCTTCTCCTTCGCACAGTTGCTATTCATTTACAGGGGCCTTGTCCGCCCTCGTATGGAGTATGCATCTCATGTGTGGGGGGTTTCCACTCATACAGCTCTCCTTGACAGAGTGGAGTCAAAGGCTCTTCGTCTCATCAGCTCTCCTCCTCATACTGATAGTCTTCTACCTCTTAAATTCCGCCACCATGTTGCCCTTCTTTCTATCTTCTATCGATATTTTCATGCTGACTGTTCTTCTGAACTTGCTAACTGCATCCCTCCCTACCCTCCCGCGGCCCCGCTACACACGACTTTCTACTCATGCTCATCCCTATACTGTCTAAACCCCTTACGCAAAAGTCAACCAGCATCTTCACTCTTTCAACCCTCGCGCTGGTAAACTCTGGAACAATCTTCCTTCATCTGTATTTCCCCCTGCCTACGATTTGAACTCTTTCAAGAGGAAGGTATCAGGACACCAATCCTCCCGAAATTGACCTCTCTTTTTGGCCACTCCTTTGACCTCTATTCAGGAG
This sequence comes from Eriocheir sinensis, assembly GCF_024679095.1. Classification (NCBI taxonomy): domain Eukaryota; kingdom Metazoa; phylum Arthropoda; class Malacostraca; order Decapoda; family Varunidae; genus Eriocheir; species Eriocheir sinensis. Next base: position 7,837,715 of record NC_066519.1, read on the forward strand.
CATTAAGTAGCGGGCTTTTTTTTATATTTTTTTTACGCCCTTGAACTAAAAAGGGAACAGAATATAGATTAGAAAAAGTTTGAGGAGCTATCAAGACACCTTTTACATCGAGAGCAAAAGGCATGTGTAGGCCTCCCCTAGACTGGGACTCCGAGGCTTTATTTTGATTAACCATATTGAATTTTGAAAGATTTTGAGTGAGACAATAGGAAAACAAAGTGAGGACATGGGAAGAGTCTTTGGTGAACCTTCTTTCTCCCCGTATATACCTCACCTGGAATGGCTTATAATATACGTGAACTGCAGGTAAAGTACAGCAGGTGAGTTAGGAGCAATACACACACACACACACACACACACACACACACACACACACATTAAGCCCGTTTCGGTAGGTGTCTTCCTACCGAACTCAACTGAATATATCTATCTTTCTGTGGTTTTATCTACAGTTTCGCTCCACCGTCCAATCTGGCAGAAGGTCACTCTTCTACTCCAAAACCTGTCTCTATTGGTGTTTCTCAGCGCTCTGTTTAATTCCTCCTTCTCTTTAACAAGCAAATTGATGGATTTACCCATACCTACGTTGGATTCTCCAACATCACGGTAAAGTTCTACTTTCTTCCCCATCTCACAGCGGTACTTCTCACACTTCTCATCGGTTAGATCTCATTATTCTACGCATTTTAAAACCCATATATGTGCGCCGCAAACTGCTAAAAACTCCGCTATCGATTTTTGAAAAGTTTGTGAGGTTCTTTTGCGGCCGCCTTGGGGCGCAATGGAGGGGGCTGGGAGGGAGAGCGTAACACCCACACGAGTTGATATTTCACGGGTAACTGAGCGACTCAAATTTCCACCGCTATGTTGTAAACAAGTTGAACCTCTCTGCGAGATAGTTTGCGGTGTCGGCGACGGATGTACAAGGGGCATATAGTTAAAAGGGGGGTAAAAATTCGATTTAATGACGTTAGTAATTTCGAGATGATGACTGCTTATATCTGGACAAAATATGATGCTGTTTTTCAACGGAAATCACTAAATGATTAACTTTTCAGTGCCTCTTGTGGACCCGCCGCCCTAGCTGCAAAATAGCTCGCAGAGAGGTTCAACTTTGGGGGACCCGTGAGAATTCGGGGTTTTGGGTGGGGGAGCATATTTAAACTACTAAAACCGAACTTTACCTAACCGATGAGAAGTGTGAGAAGAGACGGGGAAGAAAGTATCCCAGTCCCCCCGTGACGTCCCGAGGCGGCCGCAAAAAACTCACTAACTTTTCAAAAATCGCTAGCGGCGTTTCTAGCAGTTTGCGGCGCATATAAATGGGGTTCAAAATCCGTAGAATGATGAGATCTAACCGATGAGAAGTGTGAGAAGTACCGGTGTGAGATGGGGAAGAAAGTATAATAATACCGTCATTTACAAAACTTAAGGCTGGACTCTACAGTACACTTAACTTCTGAACTTAGGTATATCAGTGATTCCTAAAACTTAAATTATCCGTCTGATAATTCGATTCAGTCTTGGAGACATTCATTATTCTGCCATAACACTCAACTGTCACCTTGTACTACCCAATATATATTATTAGAATATCCACAACATTATATCATATGTTCCTAAATCAGTTTTCTTACAGTTATGGGTGTTCTATATCGTCTCCAGTATGTTTCCCCTCCCAGCTACCTCTTCTTATCTTCTACTGATGTTTTCAAGTAAACTGCCTCTTCTAAATTCCATGATGAGTACAATCCTACAAACAAACAAGTCTTGAATTTCATTCCTACTCAAGTACTTACTAAAATCCAGCTTAATAAACTACAAAAAGGATACAAAATGCAGTAAAATTTACTACCAGTCATAAGCATCAATCTATTCTAAATAAATAAATAAATAATCTTCCAAGTGGCATAAAAAACATAATAATTAGCATTACACTCCACAAAAAGGGCAGTAAATATCTGGCAAACACTAGGGAATCTAATAATACCCATACAATACATAGCTAACATACATACATACACACATATATACATAGATTTGGAGTAGGTAGGGAGACACCTACCAAAACGGGCGTAAGCCACTCCCGGGAAAACGAGGAGGGTGCTGCAATCCCACCAAAGACCCTTCCCGTGTCCTCACCTTCCGTTTCCCAATTGTATCATTAACACCAGAGACTAGTTCAACATGCTTTCTAAAGACAGATTATCTTACTCTCCACAGCACACTACACACACACACACACACACACACACACACACACACACACACACACCACTTTTTTTGTAAATTGAAAAATGGCTTAGCCTCGCACACCCTCGGAGTTTCCGCCTGAAGGGGGGAACCACAAATGCTCGTAGAACGAACTCCACGTTCGACCCTTGACCTAAGAGATGTCTTGATACCTCTTCAAGCTTTCTGTTTATTAACTTCTGCAAGTTTCGTGGTCTTCGTTCTAATTTCCTTTGTGAGGAACACCACCTCTCCTCCTCTAAACCTCACCTTCTCTTCCTCACCGAAACACAAGTTTCCGAGGCAACTGATAGCAATCTCTACTCTGTCCCCTCCTACTTTCTCTATCCTAAATTTAAATCCAAAGATGGAAGTTGCGTCTACGTACGCAACGACATCACTTCCTCTCGTGCCGACGACCTTGACTCTTCTGGGTCGTATTATAAGACATTTCGCCGCCCAAGAACACCTATTTGACAAGGCTTTCGCAGGAGTTGTGGGCATTTCCAGAAGTAGTTTTATGACCCTGGTGGTAGTTTGACCCTTCTTCTGTACCATGAACCTAAAGAAACACTAATTAGAATCTGACTGACCCCCTCTTTGACCTTTAGAAATAGCTGATGTGAGAAGGGAAAGTGTCTTGTAATACCAGCCTTCTGAATTTTCCACCATCTGGCTAATATTTAATTGTCACACTATTACGAAATACGTCTGTGTTGTCTATCCCTCACCTAATTCTTATCAACTATGTAAAATTCTTTCACTATTTCAACTCTGACTGAAACACATCTTGATTCACTCTCCCTTCGCTGAAATCTCCATCTTAGGAGATTTCAATGTTCACCACCAGCTTTGGTTTTCATCCTCTTTCACTGATCACTCTGGTGAACAAAGCCTACAACTTTGCTCTCCTTAATGATCTAGAGCAGTTCATTCAGCACTCTACAAGTATTCCCGACCGTCTTGGAGACAAGCCCAACATAATAGATATCTTCCTTACCTCTAACCCTTCGGCTTACTATGTTAAACTCTTATCTCTGTTGGGCTCCTCTGATAACAACCTTATTTTTGTATCCTGTCCTATCGCTCCTGTAAACCCTATGGACCAATTGAAGAGGCGGTGTATCTGGCAATTTGCTTCAGCTCGGTGGGACGCCTTGATAATGCACTTTTCTGATTATCCGTGGAATGACTACTGCTTCCAGGAGAGAAACCTCTCTGTGTGTGCCCAGAGCATCACTGAGGTGACCGTTTCTGGGATGGAAGCAAACATTCCATGTACTACTTTCTCTATCCTTCATGTTAAAAAGCCTTGGTTCAATCACGTTTGTTCTTGTGCAATCAGTGATAAGCAGCCAGAGCGGCTGCTTGCAAAAGGTACAAGAGCCTTTACACTCCCGCTAACAATGGTATTTATATATCTGCCCGGAATCGTGCCAAATCTATTGTTCGACTTACCAAAAGCTCGTTCATCCATAGTATATGCCAACACCTTGCTTTTTCTAATTCTTTTAGAGACTTCTGGCACCTAGCCAAAAATATCTCCTCCAATTTGATTTCATCTTTCCCACCTCTCCTTGATTCTGACGGCAGTACCGCCGTGTCATCTATTTCTAAGGCTGAACTCTTTTCGCTCAAACTTTCTCTAAAAACTCTACAGTAGACGATTCAGGGTATATTAATCCTACTCATCCCCCCTTCTGAATCTTTTATGCCCGTCATTAAGATTTTTAAGAATAATGTTTTTTTATGCCTTCTCTGGGCTCAATTCTCAGCAGACGTATTGGCCTTAAAACTGGGTTTCTATGCTGACTACCTGCCTGGTCAAACTATTTCGTCTCTGCCTGTCAACAGCTTCCTTTCCTCTATGCTGAAAGAACGCCAACATACAGCCTGTGCCTAAAAAGGGTGACCGTTCCAATCCCTCAAACTACCGTCCAATTGATTTACTTTCTTGTCTATCTAAAGCTTTTGAATCAATCCTCAAGCGGAAGATTCTTAAGCATCTATCCACTTCTGACCTTCATTCTGATGACCAATATGGGTTCCGCAAGGGGTGTTCTACTTGTGATATCCTTGCCTTACTAACTGACTCTTGGGCATCCTCTCTTATATATATATATATATATATATATATATATATATATATATATATATATATATATATATATATATATATATATATATATATATATATATATCGAAAGCCACAGGGTCTGGCATAAATATTTACTTTCCAAACTACCTCTCTATGGATCCTATCCTTCTCCCTGTACCTATATATCGTTTCCTTTCTGGCCGATCTACCTCTACCGTGGTAGGCGGTCATTGTTCTTCCCCTAAACCTATCAACAGTGGTGTTCCACAGGGCTCTGTCGTATCTCGCACTCTCTTTCCGTTGTCCATTGATGATTTTCTTTCCAAAATGAAATGTCGTATCCATTCTTACGCCGATGATTGTACTCTGCATTACTCAACTTCTTTTGAAAGAAGACCCACCAAATAGGAACTACAAGATTATAGATTGGAGACCGCAGAACGCTTAACTTTAGACCTTATAATCTTTTTCCGATTGGGGCAAAAGGAACTTGGTGTCCTTCAACGCCTCAAAAATTCAATTTCTCCACCCATCCACACGATATAATCTTCTCGACACCTTTCCCCTATTCTACGACAACACTCAGCTGTTGCCTTCTTCTACACTAAACTTCCTCGGACTATCCTTAACTCAATATCTCAACTGGAAACTTTACATCTCTCTTTTTAAATCAGCTTCCTCGAGGTTAGGCGTTCTGTATCGTCTCCGCCAGTTGTTTTCCTCCTCCCAAATGCTATCCATATGCAGGGGCCTTGTCCGTCCTTTTATGGAGTATGCATCTCGCGTGTTGGGGGGTTCCACTCACACAGCTCTTTGGGACAGGGTAGAGTCAAAGGCTCTTCGTGTCATCAACTCCCTTCCTAATACTGCCAGTCTTCTGCCTTTTCATTTCGGTCACCATGTTGCCTACCGATATCGATATTTTCATGCTGACTGCTCTTCTAAACTTGCTAACTGTATGCCTCCTCCTCCCTCCTGCCCCTGATTCACTCGACTTTCTACTCTAGCTGATCTATATACTGTCCAAACCCCTTATGCAATAGTTAACCAGCATCTTCACTCTTTCATACCTTACATTGGTAACTCTGGAACAGTCTTCCTTCGTCTGCATTTTCTCCTTCCTGTGACTTGACCTCTTTCAATAGGAGTGTATCAAGACACCTCTCCACCCGAAATTGCCCTTCTTTTTGGCCACTTTTTACTTCATCTCTTACAGGAGCAGTGATTAGCGAGCTTCTACACTTTATTTTCGTTGCCCTTGAGCTGCTTCTTTTCTTGTAAAAAAACAAAAATACATACACACATCAATACATACCTACATTCATACATTTCCTTAAATCATTGTGAAATATCAAAAAAAGTGTCATTATAATTAGTCCTATGATACCTAACAACCCCCCTCCCCAAACTAAGAAAACTAGCAATAACACTTAATTACATACATACATACATATATTACCTTACATACATCCACAAACTTACAAAAATAGTGACATTGAGAGGTGTCATAAATAACAGTCGCAATAAAAATATAGTAGACCACATATGCATAAGCATATAAACTCAAGCACACGCATTCATGCATGAATACACAAACAGGAAAACAATCTGACTTAATTTTTCTGAGTTTATCTTTGCGCTCCTTTCGGCTAAATATAATTGATATCATTATGGTTAGTATAAACGACAGGAAACCTGATTTAATTGTGACACGAGCTTGTAGCGTAGCGTCTGTTATGAGTGAAACATCCAGGTACATCACAAATGTGTACCTCTAAAGGTAACCTTCCTATTTGTTTACGTAGATGAAAAGTCTGGTTGTGTTTTAGAGCCTTTCTACAAATACTTATGCGAATCATCTTATAAGATCAAACGCTCACACATATATATTCATTGATATATGTGATCTTTATCTGAACCCAAGTATTCATGTTAGTAGTGCAACATACATGTTTTGGGGAAAGAAACGATTCCTTGGGTATTCTGGAATGCGTTTATTTAGTTATCGATCTCCAACTAATTATCTATTACATGATTCGTGTACATGTTTTCAGCGAACATAATCAAAGCGGCCATGAGAAAACCCAGGAAAAGTAGATAAAATGCTCCCTGTAGGTGTCCAAGGTTGAGAGATACAACTGCAGCGTCGTCCTGTTGAAAAAAACAAGATATAAATAACTAAGAGAGAGAGAGAGAGAGAGAGAGAGAGAGAGAGAGAGAGAGAGAGAGAGAGAGGGTGCAGTATGCACACTGTATGACGTGTCTTTTGTTTCTTTTTTTACATCAAAGGATGCGGCTCAAGGGCAACAAAAAGAGTAAAAAAAAAAGCCCGCTACTCGCCGCTCCCACAACAGTAAAAAGTAAAGAGTAGACAAAAGAGAGGTCAATTTCGGGTCCAGAGGTGTCTTGATACACTCTTCTTGAAAGAGGTCAAGTCATAGGCAGGAGGAAATGCAGACGAAGGAAGACTGTTCCAGAGTTTACCAGTGAAGAGGATGAAAGAATGGAGATGCTGGTTAACACTTGCATAAGGGGTTTGGTCAGTATAGGGATGAGCATGAGTAGAATGTCATGTGCAGCGGGGCCACGGGAGGGAGGGGAGGTGTTAGCAAGTTCAGAAGAGCAGTCAGCACGAAAAAATCGATAGAAGATAGATAGAGAAGCAACATGGCGGCGGAATTTAAGAGGTAGAAGACTATCAGTAAGAGGAGGAGAGCTGATGAGACGAAGAGCCTTTCGGCCGTACCATAAGGCAGCCTCCTCGACTATAGAAGCTCTTCGGCCAATTTCTCATACCATAATCTTCGAGGGGCCCTCTCCGTAAGCGAAGGAAAGGTGTTGACGGGCGAAATTGTTGGAATCTGGCAAGGGGTCGAGATAGGTACATCCTCGTGAGCCCCTTCGCATATTTTATGCGTCAATTCTGCATTTCTCTCATTAATATAGTAATAAATGATCCAGGAATTATAATAAAACGTATTTGATCTAATATGAATCTGCAAAAGTTTTTTTAAATAAATGATTTAAAGTTTTGTTTAAGACTTTAGGGTTGTATCATGATTTTTAACCCTTGCCGAGTTGCCGTGTCAACACGCCTCCTTGGTCAACTCAAGGAGCTAGGTAGTCTTTTCCTATAGCTCCGATGGGGCTCGAGCACTTTTCTAACGGCCCCTTGCTTGACGCGATGGTAGCGAGGGGCAGAGAAGTGATAACGCCGGGCACATGTGGACTCCCTGGCTGTGTGCGTGGAGAGAGGTGGAAACCAAGGGGTGCTGACGTCACTCCCCATCCCCAAGGCCTCCCGTCTCATAGGCCTCGTGGAAACACGGGCCGCGCAGGGATGCCAACCCTATCACTCACGCTATGTTCCCAATTATACCTATATTTGCCTTTCAATCAACCATTTTCTTCGTGATTATACATTGAAAAATATGTATGATTACACTAATATATGTAAAATGCTTCAATTATCAATATTTCCGTGTAGAGATGTGTCGGGACCCAGAAGACGAGGAAACAGAGGAGTGACATATACAACAGTGTAAACATCTCAGAACAAACGATAACAAAAGATGAGAAACAACGTGGGTAAAGGAAAACAGATACCCAGAGAGGAATGGCAGATATACAACTGAGTAAACATCTGACAGGACAAACACTAACAAGAAGAGTGACATATACAACAGTGTAAACATCTCAGAACAAACGATAACAAAAGAGGGGAAACAACGAGGGTAAAGGAAAACAGATACCCAGAGTCAGATACAGAAAACAGATACCCAGTAAGCGTGATCAGAAAGTGTGAACAACCATTGAAAAATACTCTGACCCGTGACGTCAGTCGTGGCGACATGTTATGAGCCAATAATTTAACAGAAAAATCACTGTGGGAGTGTCTTAAGACTGAATTACGAATAAGCAGGAGAAGTAAAACAATACAACATAATGAGCGAGCCAATGGGTGTGACATGAAGTATTGGCCACCGGTTATGTAGAAAATTAAGGCGTGTCAAGGATGTAAGTCCGCCTAAAGCAAAGAAAAATGTAACCTAGAAATCAGTGGTATGGGTAGATCGAGCTTGGTTCTCGCCTCAAGCAGACCTGCTACTCACTCAGCTGAGAATGGTTGTTGTGATCTTAATCGTGAGTAGAAATTCGAGAATCTAAGGGAAACCGACTGTATTGTCCTGGAGAGACAGGAGGAGAGTAGGATTGTGAGTGGTACAGGTTAGTGATTATTTGTTTGCAATGTTAAGCAGAGATGGAAATCACTGCATGTGGTAAGATTTGGTGTTTCCCTGAATTGCAGTAGATTATACTATAGGGTGTGTTACTAGGATTTGGGAAGAGAGTACATAATGATTGTGATGTAAGCAGAGAGATACAACCACTGCGTGTGGTATGATTTGGTGTTTTTATTATTGGCAACAATTGAGCACATGTTATAGTATTATGTTTAAGTCATGTCGTTTGTCATATGTTGTATCCATTGCTGAATATGCCAGAGTGTTATGATCGTCTGAGCATAGAATATTGCGTAAGGCAATTATTTTCATTTAATCTTAAATAAATGTATATTATATTTTTCCCTTGTCTATCCTCGAACACTAGTCTCCAATAACAACTTAAGCCGGATCACGCTACCAGGGATACGAGACGGTGAGATCATTTATTGAGTAATTAATGAATGATAAAAGAGTTGATTTAATACAAGAAAAGAAGGGTCCAAAAGATGTTTACAGAGACTACCAACCCAACTCGGAAGAAGCTCTAGCGGAGGAAGGGACCGAGATCACCTTATAGTATCCGGCAGAAAGGGGACACCGTTTAAGGGAAGAGGAGGAGGAAGGTTTAGAAGCTGCCTAATGGTACGGCCGTAAGACTCCACTCTGTCCAGAAGAGCTGTGTGAGTGGAGCCCACCCCAACGTGAGATGCTTACTCTATACGAGGACGGATAATGCCCCTATATATGGGAAGCATCTGTGCGGGGGAGAAGAACTGGCGGAGACGATACAAAACGCCCAACCTCGTAGAAGCTGATTTAGTAAGAGAGCAGATGTGAAGTTTCCAGTTGAGATTTTGAGCTGAGGATAGACCGAGGTGTGTATGTTTGGGTGGATGTTCCACTGTTTCATGGTTCATTGTTCCGTTGTTTACTTGGCCCTGTGCACCTTATTAGTATCCCTCTATATCACCATACTTTGGTAGCTTCCAGCAAGGTTCTACTGTCTCTGTAAATGAAAACAAAAAGTTGATATTTAGCATAATCATCAAACGGGATTTTTTTTCGTTAAACCTGTGGCATATGTACGCTTTCTTGATGGGGCCTGATGGTCGGCCCCATCATTAGTCGTGCAATCATGTGTTTATAGTGGTGTCATCTTGCTTGGCTCATGCTGCTCCCCGGATCTCATATCTGCTCCACTCTAAAGAGCTTTGCTAGAGTCTGGGTTTATGGGTAGTCTTCTAGACAGAATGTGGGTAGATTAAGCCACTCGGCAATGGATGAAAAGTGTCAGCTTGTAGCGGTGGGTAGAATGGGAACCCGGGTCCTCTTGGACGCCGCGCCTGCACGCTGACCACTCAGCAACTGCCTATCCAAAAACCTTTTTTTCTTTTTTTTACAACAAAGGAGACAGCTCAAGGACACACACACCAAAAATAAAGAAGGAAACAATAATAAAAAAAGCCCGCAACTCGCTGCTCCCCCAAAAAATAATCAAAAGAGGTGGCCGAAAGAGAGGTCAATTTCGGGAGGAGAGGTGTCCTGATACCCTCCTCTTGAAAGAGTTCAAGTCGTTGGCAGGAGGATATACAGATGGAGGAAGATTGTTCCAGATTTTACCAGCGTGAGGGATGAAAGAGTGAAGAATCTGGTTAACTCTTGCATAAGAGTTTGGAGAGTATAGGGATGAGCATGAGTAGAAAGTCGTGTGCAGCGGGGCCGCGGAAGGGGGGGGGGGAGGCATGCAGTTAGCAAGTTCAGAAGAGCAGTCAGCGTGGAAATAGCGACAGAAGATAGAAAGAGAGGCAACACCGCGACGGAATTTAAGAGGTAGAAGACTATCAGTACGAGGAGGAGAGCTGATGAGACGAAGAGCCTTAGAATCCACTCTGTCCAGAAGAGCTGTGTGAGTGGAGCCCCCCCACACGTGAGATGCATACTCCATAGACTACCAATAATTATTAAGCCAGTCATATTATATATCGAGGTGTCTGTCTCGTGTAGGGGCAGGTCTATCTGGATGAGGAATACAGCGTCCTCAACCTCTTTGAGCTGGTCTCCTTTCTCTTTATCTCTCTCCAGTTCATGCTTCTTTCTTTGAGTAACCGGGGAATTAATCCTCCCAGGGGTCGTGCGTCCATGCCCAATAGTGAGCAGTCAGCCCAGACCATGATATGGGCTGGGGGAGGGGTTTGAACCCCCTCCCCTATAAAAAAAACATTTACCCGGCCAAAAAACAAAAAACAAAATAGAAGTCGTGGTCGTGGCGGGGGACTGGAGCCCGGTCCGGTCTTTCTGAGAGTCTAGCCGCGCGACGAGCTTCAATGATGCATCCGCATACGGGAAGCCTGTCGTCATTGAGGAGTGCAGGGCAAAGATAACGGGACCCCTGCACCTCGAGGAAGGGCCCCATAATCCCTCTGTTTGACTTAGAGGTGATTGGGGTGGTGCAGAGGCTGCGCCCGACAGTGGAACCTGGCCCAGGAGCATTTTTCCCAACTGTATACTGGTTCTTCAAGGGATAGAAACCAGCCAATCACCGTGCGTCTAGACTCAAGATGCCACGAGTTACATGTAAAAGGAAACACGAAGTAAAAATACTCGATTATACTAACCGAGTAAATAAAAAAATGTCGTCTTTGTTGCCATGAAATATATACCGATTCGTTACTTTTGTCTTCCCCACTCAAATTTCGTTTACTTTGTGAAGGGGTGGTAGCATGCATATTGTATGGGAAACCATACCATAATAATAAAATGGAATGCCTCTTCCGCCAGTCAGTCACTGCGCAAATATGACAAATGTCATTCAAAATTGTTGGCTGGAACCAACCATCGCTACTATGCAGTTGCTGGCAGCTTACTTGGCTAGCCAATTGTATGTTGATGTTCACTGTAGAAATGGCGTAATAATCCAAAAAGTAATTTACTTCTTTTGAAATTAAATCGACCGTGAACATGCCCACTGCATATTTTCTATGAACATCCGATTTGCTTCGTCCTGCATCACGACTACTACGACAAAATCACTGTTAAAGCAATATGTAGTTGGCTAGCCAAGTGGGCTGCGTTTTGGCAGATATGTTTTGGAGGTCCATTAATAATCACACAACTCATATTTTTTCTTTATTAACAGTGTGATGATGAATTATCCCTACCCTTGACTTGTTTCCCCTTTCAAAAACTTAGTTCAGTTGCATTTAGATCCAGTGAATTGAAAAAGTACCTTCTAGATCTTGATATGTATGCTGGGACTGACCCAGATGTTGTTTTTTAAGAAGATTGCTACGTTCTTAGCACCAAAACTTGGTGTAGTATTTAGGTTACTGCTGAAGTCTGGAAGTTTTCGTTCTTTTTGTCGCAGGGCCAACATCACCCCTATCCCGAAGGGAGCTTCAGCTTCAACTTTTCCTACTGAGTACCGCCCAATCTCTATTACTCCTATCCTCTCTAAGATCTTTGAGACTTTTTTGCTAAACGGCTGTACATATACTGTGATATATTCAATCAGTTACCTGATTCTCACTTCGGATTCCGTAAGGGTTTGGGGACATGTGACGCTCTCTTGACTCTGTCTCATGACGTGCAGTCTTCTTTGGATCGTGGGCATGAGTCTCGAGTTGTTGTTATTGATTTTAGTTCTGCTTTTGATGTTGTGAATTATAGGGCTCTAATTTATAAACTTCAACTCTTTGGTATTGGTGGAAGTCGTCTCAGTACTTTTGAAGAATTTTTAGCTAATCGATTACAGTGTGTGGTTGTTGATGGTGCCTGCTCTGCTCATCTGCCTGTTGTTTATGGTGTTCCTCAGGGCAGTGTCCTTGAACCTTTATTTTTTAACATTTTTATTTCTGACTGGGCATTAACCTTGAAAATAATCCTATGTCATATGCAGATGATACAACTCTATACTTCTCTGTTCACTCTCCTAGCAACAGAGGTGAGGTTGCTGCATCTCTGTATAGGGACTTGGCAGTGATCACTGCTTGGTGTCAACTTTGGGGCATGAAGCTTAATGCTAATAAAACGCATTCCAGCCCGTACCTTGAATCCACCTCATCCTTGTTTGCATATTTTTGGTGAACAGATTAAGGATGTTTCTAGTATCCGTTTGTTGGGAGTCAGTCCTGATTCTAAACTGACACTTGAGAAGCACATCCGTTCCATGTCTTCCACTATTGCACAGAAGACTTCGTAAGTGCTTCAAAATATTTGCTTAAGACTTAACTGTAATCAAATATGTTAATGCATTCAATTTGCCCCACTGAGTATTGTGCTCCTGTTTGGATGTCAGCTGCCAATTGCTATTTAAAGTTACTTGACAGAGCTATCAATTAAATTCAATTTATTTATCCGGCACATGTTCTTGATCTTGATCATCGGCGTCAAGTTGGTGCCCTTAGCATTTTATTTAAAGTTTAAAAAATAATCGGCATCCCTTACACAATACTTTGCCTGTTCCTTTTACTCCTGCCCGGGTGACGAGGTTTGCTCTTGTGACGAAAAAAATAAATCTTTACTGTATAATTAGGTGGATATATTACCTAACTCCTAGACGATTCTAATAAGCCCTTTTCATGGTTGTACGGAGATAAACGCTACACAAATTGAAGCGTATGGTGGAAGTGGTTTTACTCCAACTCCCGTATATATCCGTCCACATCAGGAAACTTATTATTTACAAGACCTCAGTTATTCTGAGGGTATCGTAAGTCACTGGATATAAAGAGAAAGACAGAGACGTTTATTGGTAAGGAGGTATTTAGAAAATGAACGGACAATGGCCGGTGTGGCGTTCCTGTGCCTCCTCTGTCCCCACAACTCTCATGTGCGTGCGCGGCCAACCCACCATTCTAGACTCCGCCCACATAAACACGTAGATCGACTAACAACACACACGCACACACACGCCACAGGTTCCCTTGGCAGATGCTTCTGTCAAACAGGAATGATTTCACCATTTCCTAGTGTGTATGAAACTATTTGGTGAGTGATTCACACAAATCAAACATACCTAATGGAGAGAAGAGCAGTGTTCAAGACGATGTGTGTGTGTGTGTGTGTGTGTGTGTGTGTGTGTGTGTGTGTGTGTGTGTGTGTGTGTGTGTGTGCTCTTCTCTCCATTAGGTATGTTTGATTTGTGTGAATCACCCACCAAATAATTTCATACACACCAGGAAAAGGAGAAATCGTTTCTGTTTGACAGAAACATCTGCCATAGGAACCTGTGGCGTGTGTGCGTGTGTGTTGTTAGCATAGCTGGGCGTTATCACAATACTTTATCGCTGATAACAAAATCAGGTTATCAGCCATCCGCTACTTATTTAAATATATATATATATATATATATATATATATATATATATATATATATATATATATATATATATATATATATATATATATATATATATATATATATATATATATATATATATATATATATATATATATATATATATATATATATATATATATATATATATATATCGGTATCTTCGTTACTTTTGTTACCAAACTAGCGATAATCGCTACTTTTTTCCGGCTCTCAGAAAAAATACGTTGTCCCCTCCCTACTGCGCATGCGTGGCCCGGGCACCAGTGTTGTATGAAAAAACTTCGGGGTATGAAATATCTTCGGTGAAGAGATTTCATACTTAGATCATCAACATTAAAACACTTGGTTATTTTTTTTTATGTTAGACTCAAAAATCACTATATCAAAGCGAAAAATCATTTAACTTTGCCCCCAAAATGATTATTCACTGCCTCAAATTTGATATTACACATTCGTTTGTGAGCAGGCCATAGTATTGAAGGCACCCGGTGTTGTGTTATTCGGTGTCCCATCGTCAAAAGCTAGCGCTTTTGCTTACAAACACTGATCTCTCTTGAACTACGCATGTTCAGACCAGTAAGCGTAGCTCTGTACAGTCTCACAAAGCTTTTTAACACATTAAGAGTAGTTGCTGGAAGGCTGAATCAGACACACAGTACCACCATCCTCGCTGTTTCTAAAACGACACTCTGTACATACGTATAAATACAACTCGTACTGAGTGTCGTTCTAGAAACAGCGGGGATGGTGGTAGTGGTACTGTATGTCTGATTCAGCCTTTCAACAACTCTTAATTACGGTTAAAAATCTTAGTGAGACTGTACAGGTCTACACTTTCTGGTCTGAGCATGCGCAGTTCACGAGAGACCAGTGTTTATAAACAAAAAACGCCAGCTTTTGACGGTTGGGACGCCAACTAACACAACCCCGGTTCAGTCGTTTAAATTCTAGTATTACTGTCCATATGTGTCAACGTGTGGTTTTCAGGTTTTGTAAGTTTTCTAAAATACAGATAATGAAAATTTGCATTCATCTACGTTTTTTATTTGAAATATCAATATAGTATCGTTTTCGCCTATCGGACTTATCGCTAGTTATTATCGGAATTGTGGATTAATATCGGGTATCGGTTATCGCCTATATTTGTGTTTCCAGTTAACGAATATCGGTTATAATCGATAAGGTTTTCCATTACCAGTTATCGGTTATCGGGAATAAGGTTTTCTGTTATCGTGCCCCGCTATGGTTGTTAGTCGATCCACGTGCTACGTGGGCGGAGTCTAGACTGGTGGGCCGGCCGCGCACGCACAGGAGAGCTGCAGGAACAGAGGAGCCACAGGGACGCCACACCGGACAAGGCCCTTGTTTATGGATAGCATCTGAGAAAATAGATGGCGTAGACGATACAGACGAGGAAGCTATTTTAGCGAACGGAAATCGGGAAAAGGAAAATGCCACTTAAAACATACACACACACACACACACACACACACACACACACACACACACACATATATATATATATATATTATATGTATATATATATATATATATATATATATATACATATAATATATATATATATATATATATATATATATATATATATATATATATCTATATATATATATATATATTAGGGGAGGCGGTGGCTGAGTCGACAGAGTGACAGCACCGCGTTCAGGAGGACGCGAGTTCAGTCCCCGCCCGATGCCACCAAGCTGGGATTTTTCAGCCCCACATGCTGTCCAGAAGACAACTTATCAACCCGGACTCTTGATTCTAGGATTAACCCGGTAGCAGCAACGGGCTAAATTTGTGGCTTTACCGTGTAGCAGCGACGGGCCAAATTTGTGCCATGATTTAAACCCCCAAAAATAGACGATACATGAACTGATCACAAATGCTTTGATATATATTATGAAATGGTTTGTGTGAGTGATGATTTTTTTCTCATTTTTCTCGCTTAGAAGGACCATTAAGAAACATGATCCCCGCTGTTAATGGGTTAAAGATGAGCTCCGGGAGGGCAGCATGAGCCAATGCAAGATGGCGCCACTATAAACACTCGCCTGCGCCAGAACGGGCTGGGCCGACGATCAGGCCCCACCGGGAATAAGCCTTGGACCGACCATCAGGCCCCAGCGGGAAGAAGCCTACCGGCGCAATAGGCCGCGACGTAAAAAAAAAAAAATAAATAAATAAATAAATAAATAAATAAATAAATAAATAAATATATATATATATATATATATATATATATATATATATATATATATATATATATATATATATATATATATATATATATATATTTTAAGTGGCATTTTCCTTTTCCCGATTTCCGTTCGCTAAAATAGCTTCCTCGTCTGTATCGTCCACGCCATCTATTTTCTCAGATGCTATCCATAAACAAGGGCCTTGTCCGGTGTGGCGTCCCTGTGGCTCCTCAGTCATGATAGGATATACATATTTGTTTCAGTGCGTCAATTATGCAACTGTATAATAAGTTGACAACAAACTTAGTTATTCATCTTGTATAATATTCTTTACATTGAGTTGCATGTAACAAACCATATGTGTAAACTAGTTAAAGGCCGATATTAGAAAACATTAGAGCGATGTTTTGAATTGTATTTTCGAATGCATCAGTGCCTCAGTCTTACCCGTCTCTTGAAGCCAGTATCGGTGCTCTTGATCTGTTGAATCTTCCCTTTGCTCTCTCTCACTCGCTGGGCTATTACTTCCTCCGTCCAGCGGTGAATAATGCCAGCGTCTTCGAGGCGGATCATCAAATTTTGAAATAGGCGGTAAAATGGCGCTCCTTTCCTAGAATATGTTTACCTCGTTACTTTCGTTATATAACTGATAATTGATAATAATACCAATAATAATAAGAAAAAGAAGAATATGAATAACTATAATAAGAAAAAAATAATTATATTAATGCTAATCATAAATAATAATAATAATAATAATAATAATAATAATAATAATAATAATAATAATAATAATGATAATAATAATAACAATAATAATGATAGTAATAATAATAATAACAATAATAATAATAGTAATCATCATCATCATCATCATAATAATAATAATAATAATAATAATAATAATAATAATAATAATTTTAGACTAATAATAATAATGATAATAATAATGATAATAAAAATAATAATAAAATATATTAATAATACATAAATAGCGAGTCATATATATATATATATATATATATATATATATATATATATATATATATATATATATATATATATATATATATATATATACTCACACGCGTGTCGCTTCACTTGTAGCAGTCACCGCTCAAATTCCGTGTTCCTTCCCCTCAGTGACAATAAGAAAATGGGGTGCTGCAAAGAAAGACTTAAGATTCTGTGTTTTCATGTTTAATGTTCGTCGATCCTTTACTCCCTCTGTCTTGTAGCGTCTTCAATGTTTAACTTTCCTTGTCTTCGTCCTTCTATTGTCAAATTATACACATAGTTCCACACATACACATCAACACCTATGTCACCCACACTTACACAAACAAACACCTATTTTATGTGCTGTCCTTGTCCTAATAATCTTTGTGATTTTTGTCCAATAAAGTAACCCAGGCGGATATGACTTTCTCTATCCGTGAACCGATTAGCACTTAGAACACTCACTACCACCAACATTTGGTGACCCTGCTGTGTTGCTATGGTTCAAGGTGGCTTATAACGTGCCGTTTCAAGGGCACTCTCTCCCAGAGTGGAGGACCTGGGCAGGGTAACTTGTCCATTCGTCCGCCCTCTCCTGGGGCAAAAATCCTCACCTCCATTTGGAGCTCGTGAGGCTGAGCACTCAGGTCGGGAGAAGCATTACGCCGTAGGCGTAGTTGCCACCTACAGGGTTCTCCCCCGCCCTCCCCCAGGCGCTTTCTGCGCCTTCTCCAGGCACCCTCTGTGCCTCCCCCAGGCACCCTCTGTGCTTCCCCCAGGCACCCTTTGTGCCCTTCTCCAGACGCCTTCTGCGCCTCTTCCAGGCACCCTCTGTGCGCCTCTTTCAGGCACCCTTTGTGCGCCTCCTCCAGGCATCTTCAACGCCCTTTAGGCATCTTTTGTGCCCCCTGGTGCTCCTCCAGCGCTCACCCACCCACCCCCCACCCCTCCTCCTTCCTGCCTTCCCGCTGGTCCGGCGACTGAGACACGCACACAAGACTCAGTGAACACTCAAACACAGTGCCACACACTCAGTGTAAACGCCATACACAGACTCAGTGTACACGCCATACAGAATCAGTGTATACGTCGCCACACACCACACAGACTCAGAGAGACACGCAAACACAGTGTGACACCCCACTGGGATTACTAGCTGCCCCCTGGATTAACCACCGCCCCCTGGATCTACCACCGCCCTCTTGGATTACCTTACTCTCCTGTGGATCATCATATATAGTGCAGTGTGTCCAGCAACAGTTCAGTGCAGCACGTCCCCAGCAACAGTTAGTGTCAGTGTTACATACTAAGCGTACAGTGTTTTGTTACAGTGCCTTTTTGAACACTGGTTCACTCCCCGAACCACAGAGGCCCCTGGCACGTGCCAGCGCCTATAGTACACGCAGTTCGTTCTACTCTCACGGACTGCCGCGGCTCCTGGCACATGTCAGCGCCCCTCACTTTTCAACCCGCTGTGGCTCCTGGCACGCTGGCATCTAGCGCCTTACCACGCAGTTCCCTCGACGCACTCTGACTGCCGTGGCCCCCGGTGCGTTTACGCCAGTGCCTGTTGCCCATCTCCACGCCGCTCGACTTAACCATACCTGACGACGACATGCAACTCTTCCTCTACTACGGCGGCATCCTTCAGAGCACCACTCTTCTGCTCAGGACCCGTCTACGTGGTTCGCGATTTGGGAGTGCGGATTCAAGCCATCCAGGACCTATTAAAGAGCCAACCACTCAACTCACCGCAGCTCAACTTACGCAGCCCACCTCACGCAGCCCACCTCACGCAGCCCACCTCACGCAGCCCACCTCACGCAGCCCAACTCATGCAGCTCAACTCACGCCCTAACATATCAATGTTTCTGTGTGTGTAAGGATTCCACACCGTGGAGCAGTATTCTAGTGTTGGTCTAACAAGTGTGTAATACGCTGTGTTTTATGTCAGGTATGCAGTCATGTATAAATTCCTCCTTAGCAACTCCAATGTTCGGTTGGCAGTAGCACTGGTATGAATTTGAAGTCAGTGGAGAGGTGGACACCGAGGTATTTGTGTGTGTGCACATAGGGGAGAGCGGTGATGATTCGGACAGTGGGATGGTCCGGCCATAGCACTTATTGTAAAGTGTATGGGAGTGAGTGCCGCGAGATTTTGTGTGAATGTGCAAAACTTTGTTGCCTTGGCCCTCAAAGGGACAACCACGCCCTCAGAGCTGTTATTTTCGATGCAAGTCCTATTTTATGTTTTTTTGCATCTCGTATGTAATATTTTCAGGGTGTATCGTAAGCTCTCACTTCAGAAACGTGCCAATTAGCGAGATGTAAATTATTTCGGTGACGCAGCGATGCACGGCGAAGGCATTGCCGTAAACACGATCACCCAGCTCTCGTGCTGGAAAAGGAGTGTGACCACACATTTGCTTTTTATAGAGTCGTGATGATTCGGACGGTTGATTTTTTCATGATTTTTATTAAATTTATATCAATTTAAACTTTATAGGTGTTGCAACGGTTATAAAAAGGTTACTTTGGTTGATTTATATTCAGATATTATGCTTGTGAGAAGAGAAGGAAGCCATAATACCAAAATTTTTGAGATATTTCTTGTAGTTCTCCTTTTATTTTTCTCCCCTCTAAATATTAAGAGGATACTTTTGTCCTTATACAAATGTTTTGTAGAAGATATAATCTTGTTTATTAGCCAATGAAACTTAAGTTGTATAAATATTAAGCCGAGTATTATG
>NC_066519.1:8002712-8207712 GCF_024679095.1 Eriocheir sinensis
ATGCAGACTAGCCAATTGACCTCTCCGAGCCACAAAAGGCCACCCCCCTCAATCAGAATAAGGGGTCAAGGAGGTGTTTTGCTACACGCTGGACATGACTACGGCATCCCTCTACCTTTAGGACTCCCGTCTCCTAGGCTTAAAAAGACGCCACACATGACAAACATGTGGGAGGACTAAGTTCAAGGGCACACCAATCCGTCCTCAGGGTTTGATACGTCCAATGGAGAGAAGGATTAATCCGTAAGAGGGAAAGAAGGACACAGTTCGGGGTGATTGAGTGCGTTTTGTTACATTTAGTCCTGCCCCTATTATATATATATATATATATATATATATATATATATATATATATAGAGAGAGAGAGAGAGAGAGAGAGAGAGAGAGAGAGAGAGAGAGAGAGAGAGAGAGAGAGAGAGAGAGAGAGAGAGAGAGAGAGAGAGAGAGAGAGAGAGAGAGAGAGAGAGAGAGAGAGAGAGAGAGAGAGAGAGAGAGGTATATTTGCTGGTGACTACTGAGGAAATAAGGGAAACACGACAATCCCGAGCGCCTACATGTATTATACCTTTCCTGAATATATATATATATATATATATATATATATATATATATATATATATATATATATATATATATATATATATATATATTTTTCTTCTTTCTTCTTCTCTCTCTCATGAATAAATTGATTGATTGATTGATTGATTGAAGGCTTATTGTTGCAAAAGTACACAAGAAAAGTGAATATCTAATTTTTCGAGAGAAAAATCAGCATATATATAGTTATTATGGATGGACTCATTGTCTAATAACAATAACAGTATATTAGTAAACCTTAATATTTTATATATATATATATATATATATATATATATATATATATATATATAGAGAGAGAGAGAGAGAGAGAGAGAGAGAGAGAGAGAGAGAGAGAGAGAGAGAGAGAGAGAGAGAGAGAGAGAGAGAGAGAGAGAGAGAGAGAGAGAGAGAGAGAGAGAGAGAGAGAGAGAGAGAGAGATGTATAGTTGTATACCTTTATATAATTAAAGATCAAAGCCGTTGATGAGCATTAAATGGCCATATAAGTGGCGCTATCACTATTGCTGTTTCGAATTTGCCCATTACCTACAAAACTCAACAAGCATAAGTCATACCACAGGAAGCGGTTCTTCATCTCACTCAAGAATCAAAGAGAGAGATTATATTTTACTGAGCATCTGTTTTACCATCATGCACCGCGTCTGTGATGTCACGCCCGCCAGCTGTTTAACCGGTGCCCACTGGAGCCCAAACCCCTTATTTAATTAAGAAGCTAAAATGGGTGTTTTGCGGTGTTTGGTTGTTCTAACAACACAAGGAACTTGGGGAAGAATGGCCTAAGGTTTTACAGGTTGCCCAGAGACAAGAAAACCTGTCGGAAGTGGAAAACAGCTTGTCGTGTCACTTTTTAAAAAAGTGATTATTCTCCAAGGAGTGATGGTGTCACTTGGGGACTAAATGCTACAAGGGCACTGAAGCCAGGGACTGTACCATCTGTACATATGCCATCATAACCAGATGCAGGTATGTATAGTGAAAGCAGTGAAGATGAAGGTGACTGGTGGTGGTGGGGTGAGTGTTCAAGTGCAGGGACAGGTGAGTGGCTGCACGTCCCAGATGATGATTCAGGCCCTTCTCCAGTGCCATTTACAGGTGCCAGTGGCTTCAGAGCTATTGATTTATGTTGATTTATTGATTGATTGATTGTGCATCTGTTTTGGGCAAGCCTCTCACATTGATTGTCTAGACCATATTATAGAACTCGAATGACATGTGGCAAGGACGTAATTGTGATTACATGTTGGTAAATTTTATTGAGTATGTAACTGCATAATCAGGAAAATTTTGTTTCCGGTGATCAGAAGTGAAAAATAGCGATTTTCAAGCTATTTACGGCTAGGCCGGTTTTTGCATCACTATAAGAGAATGGTACGGCATTCCTTACTATTTTAGTCACCGATATTTTGGTAGGGATACAAGAAGGAAATATGAAACACACATATAGTATAGTATGGACGAAATACAGCATCTGTGACTGCTCAACTTCAGCATTTTTTTGCTGTTCTCTTGGTTAATATTTTCGATTTGGTGCAAAAAATGTTCCAGCCTATTACAGAAGTTTCATTCTGCACTAGTTCCATATTCTGCTGCATTGAAATGACATAATAGAAGGGGCTTTCCCATGTTTTCGCCATGGATTTGGGCACCAGTGCGCACGAGATGCGGGCGTGACGTCATCGTTCCCTGTGACGTTATAACAATGACGTCGGAGCCAAATATCCTCTCTCTCTTTGATCCTTGATCTCACTTACTAACACCAAACAAATAATTAACTACACAAGTACTACACTACACAAGGGGAGGTGGTGGCCGAGTGGTTAGTGTGCGGGCGTGGTGAGCCCGAGGACCTAGCGTGGACTAGGTTGGAGTCCCCACCGAAACACGCTGCTTTTTCAAGTCATCGCTGAGTGGCGGAAGATTACCCACATGCTGTCCGGATCCTCAGTCAACCTTAACTTCAGCGACTTCGGTCAAGAGGAGGGGACGACCGGGGGGCAGCATGGGCCAAGCAAGAGTCATACATCAAGATAGCCACTATAAATAAAATTAACCTGGGTTGGGGCCGTCCATAATACCCCTCAAGAAAGCCTACCGGCGCTACAGGCAGCACAAAAAAAGTGATCCTACCACAGTTTTCCTACACTCTAATATCCAAACCGATAATTTATACAGAGGAGCGGCTTTGCGCTACAGCCTCTCATAATAATTGTCTAATAACGATTAATATGATCATCATAGCCATGCTAGAGTGTTGAGTCTGCTTCCGTTAGCTGGGAGAGCTGGATGAGCTACCTGCAAAAGTCACTAATTCTACCTTACAAATTCCTTAGCTTTAGGCCTAGCTAACAACACTTGCCGCGCCTATTTTCCCACATAACCAATATTTTTTTTTTTTTTATCGACGACTATTGGCCAAACTTATTATATCAGTGACTTCCCGTGTTATTTACTCTTCTGCTATTCGTTATAATCCCTGAAAACTCATCCACTTTCACTTTTCTGCTGTTATTTGCTCCTAACATTTGTCGTCATACCCATCTCATTCTCATTTTTTAGCCTATACGAGGGGGCGTTGCTTTAGTCTAACCATGCCGTTTGATCATATGTATTGGTACCCTACACGCTTTAAACAATCCGAGTATGTTATCTGATTCATTCTCGTCCACTGTTCGTCTTTTTCCCTTATGGGTTCCCTGCTTAGCCAGATATAACACCAGGCCTGTTTAGGCCTGGAATTATGAACCGGTCATGTAATGTTTCCTCCTCATCATTTGTTTATCTTTTTTCCCTCGTGATTTGTGGTTCTGCCCGTTTGGAGCAGTGAAGACTTAGGTTCTTGGTCACAACAGTAGGGATGGGCAGGTACTGTTAATTTGAGTACCGGTAGTACTGGTACCGAAAACTCACGTACCGTTATTACCGGTACCGGTACCGGTACCCAAATTTTTTTTTTATCTTAATGCCGTCTGATGAAATTCCTAAATAAATTTTCTGTAGAAAAAACTCTCTCTCTCTCTCCTGTATGAAGTGAATATTTTTTTCGATAAAAAGAATAGCATATGTATACGTACTTATTATGGATGTACTCATAGTCTAATAACAATATATATATGTATCCTAAAAAAAAGAATCGGACATGAATAATCATCCAATAAATTCATAAATAAAAGATGGTTTCGGCGTCACAAAGATCCAAACGGTACCGGGACTAGCGGTAATGGTCAGTGCCGAGTGATCATGAGTCTTCCCGGAACTGGGTACTGGTACCGGGTGCCGGCTGAATATATTATTCTCGATTTAACCGGCACCTGGTACCGGTACCGGGTGCCGAGAAGTATCGATTCAGCCGGCACCAGGTACCGGTACCCATTGCCGGGAAGACTCATGATCACTCGGCACTGACCATTACCACTAGTCTCGGTACCGTTTGGATCTTAGTGACGCTCGGCGGAGCGCGGCCTCGCCAGTCGCCATGCGGTATGGGCCCTGTGGAGACGATAAGCCTTGAATGTTGTGCTCGGTGCTGGGTCACTGAATCGCTGATCGTCTTCCCAAGTTCCCACCATTTTGTCCTGCTTTTCGTTTGCATCATAGCTCCCGTCTCCATTATTTTATTATTGGATTTATTTATTGGATTTACTGGATCATTTTTCATGTCCGATTCTTTTTAGGTTGTTATTATGATCGAGTACATCCATAATATATATACATGCTATTTTTATCGAAAAATAAATATTCACTTCATTCAGAGAGAGAGAATGAGAGGAAAAGTCCACTGTATGTGTGTGTGTGTGTGAGAGACACACACACACACACACACACACACACACACATACAGTGGACTTTTTCCTCTCATTTATTTCTGCCCCTAATTAGGATGTTTCTTCTGTTGTACACACTCTCTCTCTCTCTCTGAATGAAGTGAATATTTATTTATTCGATAAAAAAATAGCATGAATAGTTATTATGGATGTACTCGATCATAGTCTAATAACAATAACAATATTTATTAGCAACCTAAAAAAAGAATCGTACATGAAGAATTATCCAGTAAATCCAATAAATAAATCCGAGCTATCTGGTACCGGTACCGAGCAAACAGGTACCGGTACCGTACCGTTTAGCTGGTACCGTTAGTACCGGTACTGGTACCGGTACCTGCCCACCCCTACACAACAGTACTTAATATTATCTAAAGAAAATCCTGGCAATTCGACAAAAAATAATTGTTTATTGGTTAAATAATTTATGGGTCAATGATAATGGTTTGGCAATTGGTTTTAATGTTGACTCTTATTTTTTCCCCCCCAAAAAAATTCGGCTGACAATAAGACGCTGGGTCTGTTTTTGAAAATGCTTATTTCCGATGCCGAAGCTGATGGACACTAACTAACTTACGGGGATAAAAAGAAAAATACAGTAAAGGAACAGCTAAAGGGCAAATAAATAACCAAGACAACAATTAAAAAAAAAAATATATCACTGCTCCTATGAAAAAAAATATTTTAGAGGAGGGGCCAAAGGAGAGGTCAATTTAGGGAGGAGAGGAGTCTTGATACTCTCCTCTTGAAAGAGTTCAAGTCGTAGGCAGGAGAAAATACAGATGGATAAAAAATGTTCCAGAGTTTACCAGCGTAAAGGATGAAAGAGTAAAGATGCTGGTTAACTCTTGCATAAGGGATTTGGACAGTATTGGGATGAGCTTGAATTACATAGAATTACATAGATAACCAGACCACACAGGCCCTAAGGCCCAAACTAGGTGATCTGTCCTAAACCTAAGTGACAGTTGTTATGCGGCCACCATGGCGTTGAAACTGCCCTAGTGAACATTTAGATGGAGGAGATAGCGATCAAGATTGTTCTTAAACGATGCAATCGAGTTACACTGCACCACTGATGGTGGTAATCTGTTCCAATCTTCATTAGTGAAGAATAATTTTGTGCAATCTGAATGAACTTGTCTGCATTTGAGTTTAGCGCCATCATTTCTCGTTCGCGTCGAATCATCCATCACAAACAGCTTGGTCGGATCAACGTTGGTAAAACCGTTAAATATTTTAAAGCACTCGATCAGTTTTCCTCTGAGGCGGCGTTTTTCAAGAGAAAACAGGTTCAGGTGCGACAGCCTTTCGTAATGAAGGAATCATCTTGGTTGGTCTGCGCTGAACACCTTCTAATTTTGCAATGTCTGTCGCACGGTGGGGGGACCAAAACTGCTCGGCATACTCCAAATGAGGTCTGACGAAACTATTATACAAAGGTAGTATAACATCTTTATTCTTGAATGAAAAGATTCTCTTAATCAAACCGATCATCCTGTTTGCTTTTTTTTTTAACGGACTCGTTGCACTGCTGGGAAAACTTGAGGTTAGACGCGACTGTGACGCCAAGATTTCTGACCGAGTGAACGCCTTTAACTTTAACGCCGCTTATTTCATAGTCCTTCTTTATATTTCTAGATCCAAACTGCAGAATCTGACACTTGTTTATATTTAAAGGCATTTCCCATTTTACTGACCAATCTGATATTTAACGCAAATATTCTTGTAGGCTCCGCCTGTCACATTCCGTTTATTTTTATTTTTTTTTTACAGCTAAGGATCAGTACCCTTAGCTGTAAAGAACAAAAAAAAAAAAAAGCCCGCTACTCACTGCTCCTGAATAGAGATCAATGGAGTGTCCAAAAATTGCCGATTTTCGTGTTGTCCGCAAATTTACTAATAGAATTATTGAGACCAAGGTCAATGTCGTTGATGTAAATGACGAAGAAAACGGGTCCCAGGACAGAGCCTTGGGGGAAATCACTAGTGACTGGCATCCACTCAGAGGTCACTCCATTTATTACAACTCTTTGCTTTCTATTGCTTAGCCAGTGCTTGATCCATTCGTGAAGCTTACCCCCAGTACCTATTTCCTTTATTTTATGAAGCAACTTGTAGTGTGGGACTTTATCAAACGCCTTATGGAATTCCAAATAAATAGTATCAAATGATTTAGAAACATCATAGACTGCAAAAAGCTCGTTATAGAACGTTAATAGATTCAACAAACAAGATCTGTTGTTACGGAAACCATGTTGCGAGTCAAGGATTAGCGAATTACACTCTAGGTAGTTAACTACTTTATCTCGAATAATTGTCTCAAATAATTTACCAATAATTGAAGTTAAGCTGATTGGCCTGTAATTATCTGGTAATTTTCGGTCGCCTTTTTTGTAAATGGGTGTTACGTTAGCCATTTTCCAATCACTACGAACGATACCATTCTTTCAGTAATGTTGGATATATTTTATCAGGTCCTGGACTTTTGTTAGTTTTAAGTGACTGCAGCGCTTTGAGAACCTCATCTGTACTGATTTCAAAGTCAGGGAGGGTATGACTGGGATTTTCAATAGTGTTAGGAACATCAGCAGTATCGGTAGAATTACTATTAAAAACCGAGGCGAAATAAGAATTTAACGTGTTCGCTATGTGTTGGCTGTTTGTTACGATATTGCTCGAATTTTCTGTTAATGGGCCAATCCCACTTCAAATCTCTTTCTTGTTGTTTATATCTCTATAAAAAAAAATTTTTAGGATCTGACTTGCAATTTACCGCAATGTTTACTTTGTACCTCCGTTTCGCCTGTTTGATTAAACTTTTGACTTGTCATCTTGCTTCGTAGTACCGTGTACTATTTTCGGTAGAGTTATCGGTTTTCTTTTTGCCTATATAACAAGTTCCTCTTTTGGAGAGCAAGTTTGATTTCATTATTAATTAAACCACGGAGACTTTTTAACTTTTCGGAGCTTTTCACAAGATTGCACGGATTTATTTTGTTCAGTTAGTAATCGAGCTTTAAAGTCTTGCCAAGATTCTTCGACGTCGATGTTGGATACTAATTGAAAGTTCGTTAATAACTGTCTTAATCTTTCAAAATCCGCTCTTTTAAAATTGGAAACCAATACCTTATTATCTGCAATCCTTGTTTGAGCTCTTATGTCGAGACGCACCAGTCTATGATCGCGTGATCCGAGGTGTTCGCCAACGCTAACATTGTCAACTAAGTTATCTTGGGTTACTAATACAATATCAAGTATCGCGCGTTGGTTCACTAACCATTTGGCTAAGGTAGTTATTTTCAACGAAGTCTAACATCCTGTGCGATTCCCCCTCGGATCCCGTGAGTGTCTGCCAGTCTATATGCGGTAGATTAAAATCGCCCAAAATCAATGCATCACTGTTTCGGAGAGTTCTTTGCAAAACGCTATACATTATTTCATCATCCTCGCGTGATTGACCGGCTTATAAGTGACGGATATGTTGATTTTTAATTGATCGGTATTTGTACTCACGCTCAAGTGTTCTACAGTACAGTCCTCTGGTGTTTTATCTACTTTTGACGTAAAGAGCCACTCCTCCACCTCTACGATTAACTCGGTCTTTATTGAAAAATATAAAGTTATCTATTTTATATTCAGAAATTAAGTCATTATTAGCAGTGTCAATAAATGTTTCAGTTACGGCAATTACATCAAAGTCTTCTGTTTTAGTTAGGCACTGCAATTTATCGATCTTATTTCTTAAGCTTCGAGCGTTAAAGCTAAGAACCCTTAAATTGTCTTTTGTTATAACTCGAGAAACGGAGTTATTAGTTGTTTTACGTTTTAATAGAAAGTCGTGCGCAGTGGACCCGCGGGAGGGGGGGAGGGAGGAGGCATGAAGTTAGCAAGTTCAGAAGAGCAGTCAGCGAGAAAAGATCAATTGAAGACATAAGTAGATGGCGCTACTACAAAACACTTGCCTGCGCCATGGCGGGCTGGGGCCGACCACCAACCAGGCCCCTCAAGAAAGCTTACCGGCGCCATAGGTTAGCACGTAAAAAAGAAAAAAAAACTTGGCGGCGGAATTTAAAAGGTAGGAGACTGTCAGTAAGCGGAGTGTAGCTGATGAGACAAAGAGTCTTAGACTCTACTCTGTCCAAGAGAACTGTGTGTGTGGAGCCCCCCCCACATGTGAGATGCACATCCATACGAGGGCAAACAAGGCCCTTGTATATGGACAGCATCTGGGGAGAGAAGGGGGGGGGGGGGGAACTGTTGGAGACGATACAGAAAGCCCAGCCTCGAGGAAGCTGATTTGGTAAGAGAGGAGATATGAAGTTTCCATTTAAGATTTTGAGTTAAGGACAGACAAAGGATGTTTGTTGTTGTAAGAAGATCTTTGATGAATATCAGAAAGATAGTGGGCGACAGGACAGAGCCCTGCGGGACACCACAGCTGATGGATTTAGGAAAACAGTGACCGTCTACCACAGCAGACAGAACGGCCGAAAAGGAAACTGGAGATAGAGGTAAAGAGAGAGGGATATAATTCGTAAGAGGGCAGTTTAGAAAGCAAAGAGTTGTACCAGACTCTATCGAAAGCTTTCAATATATATAGCGCAACTGAAAAACGTTTCACCTAAACGGCTAAGAATGGATGATCAGGAGTCAGTTAAGAAAGCAAGAAGATCACTATCAGAACTCCCCTAGCGGAATCCATACTAGCGATCAGATAGGTCAGAAGTGGATATATGCTCATGAATCTTCCGGCTAAGGATTGATTCAAAAGCTTTAGAAAGACAGGAAAGTAAATCTATAAGACGATAGTTTGATGGATTGGAACAGTTACAATTCTTAGGCACAGGCTGTATGTAGGAGTATTTCCAGCAGGAAGGAAAGGTAGATGTTGAAGGCAAACACGAAAGAGTTTGACCAGGTAAGATGTCAGCACGGAAGCACATTTTTTTTTTTTTTTTTTAAGGCACTCGATCAGGCCCATGAGCCTTCTGAGGATTGAGGCCATAGAGGGCATTGAAAACATCATTCTTAAAAATCTTAATAACAGTCATAAATGAGTCAGAGGGGAGATGAATAGGAGAAATATGCCCATAATCGTCCAGAGTGGAGTTTTTAAGGAAACTTTGAGCAAAGAGTTCAGCCTTTGAGATAGATGAAACGGCTGTGCTGCCATCAGGATTTATTAGAGGAGGGAAAAATGGAGATGTGAAATTGAAAGATATATTTTGGCTAGGTGCCAGAAGTCTCTGGAAGAAGTAGAATAAGCATGGTTGTGGCATTTTCTACTGATGAAAGTGTTTTCGTGAGTCGAAGAATATATTTAGCACGGTTCCGGTCAGAAATGTAAAGATCATGATAGCACGAGTGCGAAGGCTCTGGGGGTAGAGAAAGTTCGTGGAATGTGCGCCTTCATTCCAGAGACAATCATCTCAGTGATGCACTGGGCACACACAAAGGAGTCTCTCCTGGAAACAGTAATCATTCCACGGGAAATCGGAAAAGTACAGCCTCAGCTCGTCCCACCGAACTGAAGCGAAATGCCAGATGCACCGCCTCTTTGGTGGGCCCTGAGGATGTTCAGGAGCAATAGGACAAAATTCTGCAATATGGTTGTGGTCGGATGAGCCCAAAGGAGAGAACAGTTAAACAGTAAGCTGAAGGATTAGAGGCTAGGAAAACGTCAAGAATGCTGGGCGTGCCTCCAAGGCGATCGAGAATATGTGTAGGGTGCTGAACCAACTGCTCTAGATCGTTGAGGAAAGCAAAGCAGCAGGCTTGTTCACCAGGATGGTCAGTGAAAGAGGATGAGATCCAAAGCTGGTGGTGAACATTGGACTCTCCTAGGATGGAGATTTCAGCGAAGGGAGAGTGAGTCAAGATGTGTTCTAAGTCAGTCTTCAAATAGTTAAAGGATTTTACATAGTTGGTAGAGTTAGGTGAGTGATAAACAGCGCAGACGTATTTAGTAATAGAGTGACAATTAAGTCTTATCCAAATGGTGGAAAAGATAGTCGGAGGGAACAAAGTAGATTGCTGTCAGTAGCCTCAGAGACTTGTATTTCGGTGAGGAAGAGAAGGTGAGTTTTAGTGGAAGAGAGGTGGTGCTCAACAGAATGAAAATTGGAACGAATACCGCGAATGTTGCAGAAATTAATATAGAAAGAGTTTGGAGAGGTATCAAGACACCAGTCCTCTCGGGTCGAGAGCCGAAAGTAGAGTCAGGTCTTGCGGTATTTGTGGCCCTTTTTTTTTTCTTTAGCAATATTTTATTTTGTTTAATTTTGCGGAAGTGGTGTGTGCGTAGTGTGTATTTAGCGCGGTGTGGGAAGAGATAGCATGCTGAACTGCTCTCTGGTGATAATAAGCCAACAGGGGAACGGAAAGTGAGGATATAGGTAGTCTTTGGTGGGCTTGCACCCGTTTCGGTAGGTGTCTAACTACCTATTCCCTAATATATATATATATATATATATATATATATATATATATATATATATATATATATATATATATATATATATATATATATATATATATACATATATATATGTGTGTGTGTGTGTGTGTGTGTGTGTGTGTGTGTGTGTGTGTGTGTGTGTGTGTGTGTGTGTATAATTCACCTCTTAGTCTGCTGCGGGTCTCTCTGGAGACAGCCAGCTGTTCCCCTACGGAAGAGCACAGAGCTCATGGTACCGATCTTTCGGTAGGACTGAGACCACTCACACACAACACACCGCGGCAACGAGGTCACAACTCCTCGCCTTACGTCGCGTACCTACTCATTGCTAGGTGAACAGGGGCTACACGTGAAAGAAGATCAACCCAACTTATCTTCACCCGGCCGAGGAATCGAACCCCGGTCCTTCTGGTTGTGAGGCAGACGCTCTATCCACTAAGCTACTGTGTGTGTGTGTGTGTGTGTGTGTGTGTGTGTGTGTGTGTGTGTGTGTGCTCCCCGTTAGGTAGTTGGTGACAAACAGCTTCAGACATCTGTAATAAGCATATTCAATAATAGACTCAACGCCTTTTTTTGTCAGCCATATATTTTAGGTTTATTGATTTTTTTTTTTTAAATGGAACCCCGGATTGTTGCACATTGAGAGGTGTTTGTACTTTATGTGTATCCTCACTTTTTTTTTTGTACATTATGGTGTATAGCGCCCGTAGGGTTTCTTCAGAGGCCTCATGTTCGGTCCTAGCCCGTCATGGCGCAGGCAAGTTGCGCCATTTATTCTTGGATCATGCTGCCCCCCTTAGCTTATTCTTGATTCACTTGGATAGTTCTTTTAGAGTCCGGATAAAAGTGGTCTTCAGGACAGCATGTTGGTAGTCTTAGGCCATTCGGCGGTGGCTGCAAAATCCCAGGTGGTAGCGGCGGATTCCAACCGACATCGTCCAGAACGTAGCGAACACGGGACTCGGACGCTAACCACTCAGACACCGACTCCCAGTAGTGTTGCAATAAGTATGTTGTCGACCACAAGAAGAGCACTCTGGAAAACGCTACAGTTCTGAAGAATCATTCATCGAGTAGTAACGAGGATGTGAGTAATCTGCTTTGTCACACAACCAGCATTGCTATAACAAGTCGAATAGTGAGGTACGCCTCTTTAGAGCGATAAACCCGCAATCCAGATAGTTCTGGACTTTGAAAAGTTCATAAATAGTAAACGGTTTACGTTTCTGGTGCCGGAACTATGGAGATTAACACATAACTCGTAGCCAACTCTCTCTTTGCCAGTAACTGCATGGAAGTCACCGAAGAGAATTGGTGTGTCACGCGAAGGATACTCGCCGATTACAGACTTGGGGTTGGCATAGCACACATCCTTGTCCTTAAGTTATTATTTTCGTTAGAGGGCTATCCTGCAAGGAAATGTATGGCCCCAAGGTGCGCTTCATATTCACCACCTGTACAACACAGGACTGTAGTCGGCTAGAAATTGCAATAGCTACTAATTTTAGTCGCACACCATCGCTCTTGCCTGACTGGTAGTAGAAATAACTCCACTAGTGATCTCTCCAGTGCTTGTCTCTTCGCCACAGAAAATCCCAATGTGTCCACTTTTAACCTCCTGAGTTCAGCTAACAGACTAACAGGAGGTTAACCCCGAGACTGATTCAACAAATTTTTGCCTCATCTGCACAGAGCTTGGCGGTCTCCACAAAAAAAAGGGGCGATGTGTTTGGTGGAGCATGGGTTTGCTCCTGCTCCGACCAGTATTGGACGCTATAGAGATAATTGTGAAAAAAAAATCACTCTCCCATTCCCTCCACCGACCCACCCACCACGGAGCCTTACAAGGGGAGGCTAGTCTTTGAGCTATTAAGTCCAATAGCCCAGGGGTAGATGGAGATTATAATTATGCAGATACCACTTGACATTGTGATGGCCACTTGGCTCTTGGCCACGCAGTCTAAACGATTGATCTCCCTGGGTTAAAAGAGGCCGCCTGTCTTGTCTGAAATATGAGACCAAAGAAGTGTCTTGCTGGCCACCACACACGACTTTGACATCGTTCAACTGTCAAGACCCCCATCTCGTAGACTTACAAGGATGCTAAATATGGCAAACATTAGAGAGGGCTAAGGTTAGGGGCGTACCAACCCTCCCTCAGGGTTGTTGAGTGGGCTGGGTTACTACCTTAGAGAGGGCTGCCTATATGGATAGATATATACCTGGATAGAAAGATAGATAAATATAGAAAGATAGGTAGATAGATAGATATAGTTATATAGAAAGATACTGATATATATATATATATATATATATATATATATATATATATATATAGAGAGAGAGAGAGAGAGAGAGAGAGAGAGAGAGAGAGAGAGAGAGAGAGAGAGAGAGAGAGAGAGAGAGAGAGAGAGAGAGAGAGAGAGAGAGAAGGTAGACACCTATCGAAACGGTCATAAGCCAATCCCGGTGAGTGATACAAACCTATAAAGGACCCTCCTGGGTCCTCACTTTCCGTTTCATTATGTTTTCATATTAAATACAATATACCATTTCACCACACTTTCTACGGACAAAATCTCTATTTTTTTGTACCAAACTATTTGCACGCAACTCACACCATGTCCGCCAAATTTATAAAAATGTATAATAAACGTGGTAAAATTTCGCCTTCGAGTCACCATCTGCGGAAATAGTAAATGTCGTCAGGTTGGGTTCCACTTTTAATAATGACCTAAAGAGGTGTCTTCATAGCTTTCTCCTTGTTTTCCTCAACTGCAATAATCGCAGGCTCAGCTCTAATTTTCATTATCAAGGAGGAAGTAGGTAGGAAGGCACCTGCCACCGCGGGCGTAAGTCTGTTGGTGGTAGCGAGTGTTCGCAAATGCTAATAGGTTCCCGGATAGAGAAACTCGATATCCGTCAGGGTTACTTTATTGGACAAAAATACAACAAGTCATTGAGACAAACACAACACCAAGAAAAGGTGTTTGTGTGGGTATGCGTTTGTGTGAATGTTGTTTGTGTAGGTTAACATTTAAGTGTTGGTGTATGTGTATAACAATGTGTAACGGTGGACAACAAAAGGGCATAGACGGACAGTCAAAGGTAAACGAGTACAAGAAAAGTTAACGATGAAGACGCGACAAGACAGACTGGCAGACAAATACAACGACGATTAGTGACAATAAACATACACTTAATTAGTCTGCTCTGCAAGTCACTCTCGGTGAGGCAAATACAAAGTAACACAAAGAAAGAACAAACAACAGCAGACCTGCTGGTCCTTACGAGGCTGTTTGTGACAAGCTACACTAACTATCTAATCAAAGGTGGAAGATGAAGGACAGCAAAGGCGAAGGCTTCTCCCCACCCCCCCCATCCCTCCAGCCAAAGCTGGCAGGAAAGGAAAAAGAACCATGCAGCATGGAAAAACTGCATGGAAATTTGTAGGAAAGAGGAAAGAACTACCATTACTGCTACCACTAACCGGGCGATAAAAGCGAACAAGGACACCAGTATTCGAAAGAACTTAACGTTATTACGACACTGAGTAATATCTTAGTTGCTGGTTGGATTCAAAATATATGTCTAATCTATTCTCGAAGGCCGTAACTGTTGTACTATCAACGACATCACAGGGCAGAGAGTTCCAAACATTAACAACTCGATTGAAGAAGAAGTGTTTAGCTTCGTGCGACGAGAATCTTTTACCACTTATCTTCAAATTGTGATTTCTTCTTGTTCTATTTGATCGATCGATTGTAAAGTAATCTTCCGCATTAATATCACTGAATCCTTTAAACATTTTAAACACTTCTATTAGATCGCCTCGCATTCTTCGTTTTGATAGGCTGAATAAATTTACTTCTTTAAGCCTTTGTTCATATGTTACTCTTCGTTGAACCCGTTCCAACTTTTCTATGTCTTTTCTGTAATAGGGCGATCAAAACTGTACACAGTACTCTAGACGGGGTCGAACCAACGAATTATACAGTTTTAATATTACTTTTTTCCGATTTATTATTAAAGACTCGTCCGATGAAACCAACCAATTTGTTTGCAGTTTTAACTACCTCTGAACAATGCTGACCGGGCTTTAAATCGCTTGATATAGTGATTCCAAGATCCTTTTCTTTACTTATTGCAGAAAGTTGTTGGCCATTCATTACGTACCGAACGCGATTGTTATTTTTTCCGATGTGCAACACTTTACATTTGTCCACGTTAAATTTAATTTGCCATTGATGGGCCCAACGTGCAAGTCGATCTAGATCTGATTGTAAAGCTTCTTCGTCGAGTGTCGCAGTTACTTTACTAGCAATTTCTGTGTCATCAGCAAATTTTGATACTTTGCAAGTGAGCCCATCATTGATATCATTAACATAAATTAAGAAGAGCATGGGGCCAAGCACTGATCCTTGAGGTACACCGCTTCTGACATCGAGCCAGTTAGACGTAACACCGTTTAGAACTACTCTCTGTTTCCGCTCAGAGAGCCAGTCCACAAGCCAATTGTGAATGTTACCCGAGATACCGTGGGCCAATAGTTTGCTGAGCAATCGTTGGTGGAGGACCGTATCAAATGCCTTTTGAAAATCCAGATATATGATATCTACTGATCTGCTTTCATCGAACACCTCAAAAATATAATGAAAAAAATAAAGTAAGTTAGTTAAACACGAACGTTTACTACGAAAGCCATGTTGCGAATTATTTATTATATTATTTTCTTCGAAGAATTTAATCATATTGTCGCGAATGATTATCTCCATTAACTTACAAACAATCGATGTCGATAGTTTCCACGATGAGACTTGTCCCCCTTCTTGAAAATTGGTGTGACATTTGCTAGTTTCCAATCCGACGGAACTTTTCCAGCTGTTAAAGATTTATTGAACATGATGGAGAGCGGTTTACAAATTTGATGTTTGATTTCTTTTAAGACCCTAGGGGTAATTTTGTCTGGACCAGGAGCTTTTTTTTAATTGTGCGTAAAATGTTACTTTCTACGATGAGCACGCCACTTAACATCTTTTCGGTCCTTCTAACCTCCGGCGGTTGAGGTGATAAACAATCTTCGTCGGTAAATACGGATGCGAAAAAGTTATTTAGGATTGTAGCCATTTCATTTTCATCGTTCGTGTGGTTACCATTATCATTAGCAAGCGGTCCGATACCACAAGTGAGGGACTTTTTATTATTTACATAGCTTAAAAAAAATTTTGGATTAGATTTACTCGTTTCCGCTACTTCAAGATTTTTCTTGCTTCGTTTTATTAATTTCTTGGTTTCGCGGCAAATTCTGTCCAACTCTAGTTTGTCAGCCTCACTCTGAGTTGATATGTATCTACTGTATACGCATTTTTTAAGAGATAGGGTATTTTGAATTTCGTTATTCCACCATTTGGGTTTCGGGAGGTGAGGGGGTGTTCTAAGCCAATCAAAGACCCTCCGTGTCCTCACTTTCCCTATTGTATAATCAACATTGATCTAATTTCCGCACCAAACTACCTCTCTCTCTCTCTCTCTCTCTCTCTCTCTCTCTCTCTCTCACACACACACACACACACATATAAGAGAATATAGAAACAATAGATGGATACAAGTACCTCGGGAGTACATTTTATTGTTGTGGAAGATTCAGAAATGGTCAGTTAGAACTAAAAAACAGGCTAAAAGGGCCATGTATTCACTCATTGGAAAATGTCTCAAATTTGAACATTCCAGCTAATTTACAACTTGAATTATTTAAAGCAATGGTAATACCAATTATGACATGCCTGTGAAAATGTGGATATAAAGTAATCAGCGAGCATATGCATATGATTTTTTTTAAAGCATGTACGTATTATACGTTCATAAAAATATTAGTACATATATTGTTTATGGAGAGATAGGTGAATTCCCAATAGAAATTATTATTAACACTACAATGATTGGATATTGGTCAAAACTGATTACAGGTAAAACTACTAAATTAAGCAAGATAATATATTCAAGCCTATTGTATTTAGATTCAGCTGGCATATATACATCTCCTTAAATTAACCATATAATAAATATATTAAATACTTGTGGCATGTCTGGTATATGGCTATATCACCAAATTGATAACCCTGATTGGCTAAAGAAAGCTGTTGAAAGGAAACTGAAGGATCAATGGATTACAACATGGTACAGTAATATTTCAACAAAAGGAATTTGTAGTAGTTATATTATTTATAAAGGAGTGTATGCTTTGGAAGATTATCTTACAAAATTAGGGGAAAATATTAGGATACCTTTGACTAATGTAAGAGCAAATAATAATAGACTACCATTGGTAACAGGAAAGTATGGAAATATTAGGAGAGAAGAAAGAGTTTGTCGAAATGTAGAAGAAATGTTGTAGGAGATGACTACCACATAATGCTAGTATGCCCCAATGAAAATATTGTTGGACTGATATATATATATATATATATATATATATATATATATATATATATATATATATATATATATATATATATATATATATATATAGATATATATATTCCACCTTACTACAGAAATAACCCCACATTAAACAAATTTATTATGTTAATGCAAAGCTGCAATGTCAAAATGCTAACCAATATTTCATTTTTTATTAGAGCTGTATTTTAAAATGTTTAGGTAGGATATGCTTACTCCTGCATGTTGTTGTAATAAGTACAGCACAATTATCATGCAACAAAATATTTAATTATGTTAGGCTATAAGGAACTGTGATCCATACTTTGTTTACAAAGTCTGAGCAAATAAATCGAGTCTGAGTCTGAGTCACACACACACACACACACACACACACACACACACACACACACACATACACTCACAATTTCCTCGGAGTCCCAATCTTGGAAGTGGACTAAAAATGTTCCTAGGTTTGGCTCAACTTTCGGGGACGACTTAAAGTGGTGTCATGCTAAGTCGTTCATCTTTCCTGATATAAGTTTCTGAAACACTTGCGTCCTTCTTTCTAATTTATAATCTGTAGAACACCATCTCTCTTCTGAACTTCACCCTCTCGTCATAACCGAAACATAGGTTTCTGGGGCTACTAACAATAATCTATATGTTCCCTCCGAGTATATCTCTAGATGATGCTAATCTCTCACCTCACTCTCTCAGTTAAGTAAACTCGTCTAACTATTTGAATTTAAAAGTAGAGCACATTTTGACTAGCTCTACCTTCGTTGAAATCTATTTTAGAATATATACAGATTCACCACTAGCTTTGAATTTCAACATACTTCACTGACAAACCTGGTGAACAAGCCTACAACTTTTCTCTCCACTGATTTACATCAGTTAGAACAACACCCTACACGTATTCCTGTCCGCCTTGGAGGCACGCCCAAAATTCTAGACCTCTTTCAAACGTTTATTTTTAAAGCTAACTCAATGAAACTGTTCTCTCCGTTAAGTTCTTCTGATGACAGTCTTCTTTAACAACACCTAGACTCACCGAAAAGGCCGTGCTTCTAGAATGTATGGTTCAGCACGGTGAGATGACCAGAAGATATACTTTCTTGAATTTCCTATGGAAAAATAACTGCTTCCTGGAGAGAGACCCCTTTGTGCGTGCCCAGCACATTACGATGATAATTGTGTTTAGAACCGATGCGTATGCTCAACGTACGTTCTTAACATTACATGCTAAAAGGCTCTGGTTTACTCAGACTTGTCTCGAGTTATCTAAGATAGAGAGGCAGCTAACGAAAGATACCTAAGCCTCTGCTCTTTTGTGAATCTTGAACTTGATATTTCTGCCCGTAAACGTGCATGATTTATTCTGAAACTCATCAAAAACCTTTTTCATACACATAAAAAAAACACGGGACCTTGCTTTCTCTAATTCTTTGAAAAAAACTTAGCATGGGGAGTAGAGAAACTATGTGGAATGTATGCCTCCATTCCAGAGACAATCACCTCTGTGATGCGCTGGGCACACACAGAGGAGTCTATCCTGGAAGCAGTAATCATTCCACGGGAATTCGGAAAAGTATATATATATATATATATATATATATATATATATATATATATATATATATATATATATATATATATATATATATATATCTGTGTGTGTGTGTGTGTGTGTATGCACCGCGGGGAGGCGTTGGCTGAGCGACGGCGCCGCGTTCAGGAGGACGCGAGTTCAATCCTCGCCCGGTGCCACCAAGCTGGGATTTTTTAGCCGCCGCCGAGTGGCTTAAAGCTACCCACATGCTGTCCAGAAGACCAACTATCAATCCGGACTCTAGATTCTAGGATTAAAGATGAGCTCCGGGAGGGCAGCATGAGCCAATGCAAGATGGCGCCACTATAAACACTCGCCTGCGCCAGAACGGGCTGGGCCAACCATCAGGCCCCATCGGGAAGAAGCCTACCGGCGCAATAGGCCGCGACGTAAATATATATATATATATATATATATATATATATCTATATATATATATATATATATATATATATATATATATATATAGATATATATATATATATATATATATATATATATATATATATATATATATATATATATATATATATATATATACGCTGAAATCTCCATCACCAACTTTGGCTTTCATCCCCTTTCACTGACCAGCCTGGTGAACAAGCCTACAATTTTGCTCTCCTCAACGATCTAGAGCAGTTGGTTCAGCACCCTACTCGTATTCCCGACCGTCTTGGAGACAGGCCCATCATGCTAGACCTCTTCCGTACCTTTAATCCTTCTGCTTACTCTGTCAAATTCTTCTCTCCGTTTGGCTCCTCCTATCCGATTATTTCTGTATCCTGTCCTTTCGCTCCTGTTCATCCTCTGGACCCACAGAAGAGGCGATGCTTCTGGCATTTTGCCTCAGCTCGGTGGGACAACCTGAGGATGTACTTTTCCGATTTCCCGTGCAATGTTTACTGCTTCCAGGAGAGAGACCCCTCTGTGTGTGCCCAGCGCATCACAGCGGTGATTGTCTCTGGAATGGAGGCATACATTCCACGTTCTTTCTTTACTCCTCATGCCTTGTGGTTTAATCATGCTTGTTCTTGTGCTATTAAAGATAGAGAGGCAGCTCACAAAAGGTTCCAGAGCCTTCGCACTCCTTCTAACCATGAACTTTATATTTCAGCCCGGAATCGTGCCAAATCTTTTCTCCGACTTACCAAAACCTCTTTCATCAATAGAAAATGTCAACGCCTTACTTCTTCTAATTCTACCCGTGACTTCTGGCACCTAGCCAAAAATATCTCCACCAATTTCACTTCTTCCTCTTTCCCTCCTCTCCTTAACCCTGACGGGAGTACTGACGTCTCATCTATCTCTAAGACTGAACTCTTCGCTCAAACTTTCTGTAAGAACTCCACCCTGGACGATTCTGGGCATATTCCTCCTACTCATCCCCCCTCTGACTCATTTATGCCTCTTATTAAGATTCTTCCTAATGATGTTTTCTATGCCTTCTCTGGCCTCAACTCTCAGAAGGCTTATGGACCTGATGGAGTGCCTCCTATTGTCCTTAAAAACTGTGCTCCCGTGCTGACACCCTGCCTGGTCAAACTCTTTCATATCTGCCTCTACCTGTCCTTCCTCCTGGAAGTATGCCTTTGTACAGCCTGTACCTAAGAAGGGTGACCGTTCCAATCCCTCAAACTACCGCCCTATAGCTTTACGTTCCTGTCTATCTAAAGCTTTTGAATCAATCCTTAACCGGAAGATTCAAAAGCACCTTTCCACTTCTAACCTTCTATCTGATCGCCAGTATGGTTTCCGCAAGGGGCGTTCTACTGGCGATCTTCTTGCTCTCTTAACTGACTCTTGGTCATCTTCTCTTAGCCGTTTCGGTGAAACTTTCCCAGTTAAGGTAGACATATCAAAAGCCTTCGATAGAGTCTGGCACAAGTCTTTGCTTTCTAAACTGCCCTCTTTTGAATTATATCCCTCTCTCTTCCTTTATCTCCAGTTTCCTTTCCGGCTGTTCTATCTCTGCGGTGGTAGACGGTCACTGTTCTTCCCCTAAACCTATCAACAGTGGTGTTCCACGGGGCTCTGTCCTATCATCTACTCTCTTCCTGTTATTCATCAATGATCTTCTTTCCATAACAAACTGGCCTGTCCACTCATACGCCGACGACTCCACTCTGCATTATTCAACTTCTTTCAAAAGAAGGCCATCCCAACAGGCAGTACACGACTCCAGACTGGAAGGTGCAGAACGCTGAACCTCAGACCTTGCTATCATTTCTGATTGGGTCAGAAGGAACCTTGTGTCCTTCAATGCCTCAAAAACTCAATTTATCCACCTATCAACTCGACACAATCTTCCAAACATCTATCCCCTATTCTTCGACAACACTCAGTTGTCACCTTCTTCAACACTAAATATCCTCGGTCTATCCTTAACTCAAAATCTCAACAGGAAACTTCATATCTCCTCTCCCGCTAAATCAGCTTCCTCGAGGTTGGGCGTTCTGTATCGTCTCCACCAGTTCTTCTCCCCCGCACAGTTGCTATCCATATACAGGGGCCTTGTCCGCCCTCGTATGGGGTATGCATCGCACGTGTGGGGGGGCTCCACTCACACAGCTCTTCTGGACAGTGTGGAATCTAAGGCTCTTCGTCTCATCAGCTCTCATCCTCCTACTGATAGTCTTCTACCTCTAAAATTCCATCGCGATGTTGCCTCTCTTTCTATCTTCTATCGCCATTTTCAAGCTGACCGCTCTTCTGAACTTTCTAACTGCATGCCTCCCCCCCTCCCGCGGCCCCGCTGCACACGACTTTCTACTCATGCTCAT
The DNA here is from genome assembly GCF_024679095.1 of Eriocheir sinensis. Classification (NCBI taxonomy): domain Eukaryota; kingdom Metazoa; phylum Arthropoda; class Malacostraca; order Decapoda; family Varunidae; genus Eriocheir; species Eriocheir sinensis. The sequence continues at coordinate 8,024,427 of NC_066519.1, forward strand.
CCCTATACTGTCCAAACCCCTCATGCAAGAGTTAATCAGCATCTTCACTTTTTCATCCCTCACGCTGGTAAACTCTGGAACAATCTTCCTTCATCTGTATTCCCTTCTGCCTACGACTTGAACTCTTTCAAGAGGAGGGTATCAGGACACCTCTCCTCCCGAAATTGACCTCTCTTTCGGCCACCTCTTTTGATTATTTTTATAGGAGCAGCGAGTAGCGGGCTTTTTTATTATTGTTTCCTTTAAAATGGTGCCCTTCAGCTGCCTTCTTTGTTGTAAATATATATATATATATATATATATATATATATATATATATATATATATAGAGAGAGAGAGAGAGAGAGAGAGAGAGAGAGAGAGAGAGAGAGAGAGAGAGAGAGAGAGAGAGAGAGAGAGAGAGAGAGAGAGAGAGAGAGAGAGAGAGAGAGAGATTAGCGGCAGGTCTATCTGAATGAGGAATGCAGCGCCCTCGACCTACCCCGAGCTTTCTCTTTCTCTTCTGTCCATGCTTCTTTCTTTGGGTAACCGGGGGATTAATCCCCCCAAGGGTCCTGCGTCCCTTCCCTATGGCGAGCAGTCAGGCCAGCCCCTGATCTGAGCTGGTTGGGTGATGAGTTTGCACCCCCTTCCCCACACAAAGAAAAATTACCTTCAGCCAAAAAGAAATTAAAAATATGAGGTGGGGGTCGGGGCGTGAGCAACCTACTGCTGAAGCTGCAGAGACCTGAACAGTCTGGGTTCACGCCTGGTAGGTCAAAAAATGACCGTATCCTAGCGCATTGCGTATTGGCGAAGCGCCGACGTGACTTTCGACAGGGGATGCTTGCAGCCTATGTCGATCTCAAGAAGGCGTTTCATTCAGTGCATCGTGAGGCACTCTGGGATCTTCTGCGCCCTCCGTGGGATTCCTGCGAGGACTATTGGTTTGCTGAATGGCCTGTATTCTAGGACTGAGAGTGCTGTGAAGTGTGAGGGGGTTGTCCAGTTTTTTTTTTTCCCGTAAATGCGGGAGTGAGGCATGACTGTGTCCTTTTCTCGTCGCTTTTCAACACTTCTATGGACTGGGTACTAGTCAGAGTTGTGGAACTGAGTCATTGCGGAGCATCCATTGGCAATACCAGGGTCGCGGACTTTGTTTTAGCTGATGCTGATGCTGATGTTTTTGCTCGAGGCACTGCACGAAGAGGCGAAGCCCTTGGGACTTCAGGTCTCCTGGGGCAAGACCAAGGTACAGGCGTTTGGAGGCTTGCTGGATGACACGGTACAGTCTGTTCATGAGTGTGACGATGACGTAGAGATCTCAGAAAGTTTCGCGTATCTTGGTAGCGTAGTTCATAACAACGGTGAGTCTGGCCAAGAAGTCTTACGACAGATTGGTCTGGCCCACGGTGTTATGGACTCGCTCAACACGAGTATATGGCATTGTCGATAACTGTGCAGAAGGACAAAGATCCGGATCTTCAAGTCCCTTGTGCTCCCTGTCTTACTCTATGGTTCTAAGACATGGGCACTAAATGAAGACTTCGAGAGGCGGATTGATGCCTTCCGTAATAAGTGTCTTCGCAGAATCATGGGATATCGCTGGAATGATTTTGAGTCAAATCGGCGACTACTCCGTGAGACCGATTCGACATATATTACCTGCATATTCCGTCATCGCCAACTCCAGCTATACGGGCACGTGGCACGTTTTCCGGAAGCTGATCCTGCTCATCGGGTTGTCTATGTAAGAGACAATCCTGAGTGGAGGAGGCAAAGGGGATGACCACGGAGTTTGTGGCTTGAACAAGTCGATAGATCTTGCCGGGAGGTACTCGGGTTGGGAAGGGTGCCTGCATTGAGACTCGCTCGGAGAGACCCCCCGGGGTTGGCGTCGTAGGGTGGGCGAGGCGACGCGCCCCCCGGCGTATGTCCCCATTGTTTGATTGATTATATATATATATATATATATATATATATATATATATATATATATATATATATATATATATATATATATATATATATATATATATATATATATATATATATATATATATATATATATATATATATATATATATATATATATATATATATATATATATATATATATATATATATATATATATATATATATATATATATATATATATATATATATATATATATATATATATATATATATATATATATATATATATATATATATATATATATATATATATATATATATATATATATATATATATATATATATATATATATATATATATATAAAGGGCACAACACTGGGACTGTCGTCTGCTGTACTCCGCTTCAGCCTGATTACGTCACGAGCTAATGGTGGCTTATCCCCGTGAGATGAGAAGAATTTGAGATATATCTCCAATATCCAGTCAACTAGCGATTTATAGGACGTAATAATATGTGCACTACGTTATCATTGGTACGTGGCACAATGCATTTCTAGGCTCTTCCCAGAACCGGAAACATGTCCATTGCGACACGGTACCGTGTCTTTGTCGACTGCCTATCGCAATATGTCCCACCTGGGGGTTTTTTTCATCTTTTTAAAAGTAAATGTTGACATATGTTTTGAATTTGAAAATTGCTTGAGATATGAAAGTTTCTTCCTGCACCCTTTGTATGTCAGTAAAAGAGGTAAATGAGGTATGTCGGTAAATGTGATAAATGAGATAACCTGCTCACCATGTATGTCGGTAAATGTGATAAATGAGATAACCTGCTCCCCTTTTTTTTACAACAAAGGAGACAGCTCAAGGGCACAAAAAAAAAGAAAATAATAAAAAAAAGGCCCGCTAATCGCTGCTCCCAAAAAAGAATCAAAAGAGGTAGCCGAAAGAAAGGTCAATTTCGGGAGGGGAGGTGTCCTGATACCCTCCTTTTGAAAAAGTTCAAGTCGTAGGCAGGAGGAAATACAGACGAAGGAAGATTGTTCAAGGGTTTACCAGCGTGAGGGATGAAAGAGTGAAGATGCTGGTTAACGCTTGCATAAGGGGTTTGGACAGTATAGGGATGAGCATGAGTAGAAAGTCGTGTGCAGCGGGGCCGCGGGAGGGGGGGAAGCATGCAGTTAGCAAGTTCAGAAGAGCAGTCAGCGTGGAAATATCGATAGAAGATAGAAAGAGAGGCAACATCGCGGCGGAATTTAAGAGGCAGAAGACTATCAGTAGGAGGAGGAGAGCTGATGAGACGAAGAGCCTTAAACTCCTCTCTGTCCAGAAGAGCTGTGTGAGTGGAGCCTCCCCACACGTGAGATGCATACTCCATACGAGGGCGGACACGGCCCTTGTATATGGATAGCAACTGCGCAGGGGAGAAGAACTGGCGGACACGATACAGAACGCCCAACCTCGAGGAAGCTGATTTAGCGAGAGAGGAAATATGAAGTTTCCAGTTGAGATTTTGAGTTAAGGATAGACCGAGGATGTTTAGTGTTGAAGACGGTGACAGCTGAGTGTTGTCGAAGAATAGGGGATAGGTGTTTGGAAGAGTGTGTCGAGTTGATAGGTACAGACATTGAGTTTTTGAGGCATTGAAGGACACATGGTTCCTTCTGCCCTACTCGGAAATGATAGCAAGGTCTGAGGTTAAGTGTTCTGCAGCCTCCAGTCTAGAGTCTTGTAATTCCTGTTGAGAGGGTCTTCTATTGAAAGAAGTTGAATAATGCTGAGAGGAGTCGTCGGCGTATGAGTGGACAGGACAGTTTGTTATGGAAAGAAGATCATTGATGAATAACAGGAAGAGAGTGGGTGATAGGACAGAGCCCTGAGGAACGCCACTGTTGATAGGTTTCGGGGAAGAGCCGTGACCGTCTACCACCGCAGAGATAGAACGGCCGGAAAGGAAACTGGAGATAAAGGAACAGAGAGAGGGACAGAATCTGAAAGAGGGCAGTTTAGAAAGCAAAGACTGGTGCCAGACTATCGAAGGCTTTCGATATGTCTAATGCAACAGAGAAAGTTTCACCGAAACTGCTAAGAGAGGATGACCAAGAGTCAGTTAAGAGAGCAAGAAGATCGCCAGTAGAACGCCCCTTGCGGAAGAAGCAAGGTGTTGACATTTTCTATTAATGAAAGAAGTTTTGGTTAGTCGGAAAATAGATTTAGCACGATTCCGGGCTGAAATGTAAAGATCAAAGTTAGTGGGAGATCGAAGGCTCCGGAACTTTTTGTGAGCTGCCTCTCTATCTTTAATAGCACGAGAACAAGCATGATTAAACCAAGTCTTTTCAGCATGAGGAGTAGATAAAGTACGTGGAATGTATGCCTCCATTCCAGAGACAATCACCTCTGTGATGTGCTGAGCACACACAGAGGGGTCTCTCTCCTGGAAGCAGTAATCATTCCACGGGAAATCGGAAAAGTACATCCTCAGGTCGTCCCACCGAGCTGAAGCAAAATGCCAGAAGCATCGCCTCTTCGGTGGGTCCAGAGAATGTACAGGAGCGATAGGACAGGATACAGAAATCAGGTTATGATCGGAGGAGCCCAACGGAGAGAACAGTTTGACAGAGTAAGCAGAAGGATTAGAGGTAAGGAAGAGGTCTAGAATGTTGGGCCTGTCTCCAAGACGGTCGGGAATACGAGTAGGGTGCTGAGCGAACTGCTCTAGGTCGTTGAGGAAAGCAAAGTTGTAGGCTTGTTCACCAGGCTGGTCTGTGAAAGAGGATGAAAGACAAAGCTGGTGGTCAACATTGAAATCTCCCAAGATGGAGATTTCAGCGAAGGGAGAGTGAGTCAAGATGTGCTCCACTTTAGAGTTCAAATAGTCAAAAAAATTTACATAGTTAGTAGAGTTAGGCGAGAGATAAACAGCAGAGATGTATTTAGTAATAGAATGACAATGAAGTCTTAGCCAGATTGTGGAAAATTCAGAATAGTCAAGGTCGTGGGCAAGAGAGCAATTGATGTCGTTGCGCACTTAGGCGCAACATCCAGCTTTAGATTGAAATTTAGGATAGAGATATTAGGAGGGAACGGAGTAGAGGTTGCTGTCAGTAGCCTCAGAAACATGTGTTTCGGTGAGGAAGAAAAGGTGAGGTTTAGAGGAGGAGAGATGGTGTTCCACATAATGACAATTAGAACGAAGACCGCGAATGTTGCAGAAATTGATAAGGAGGATGTTCGAGGAGTTATCAGGACACCTCTCAAGTCGGCAGCCAGAAGAGGAGTCTTCACCGAAACACAGGTTTCTAAGAGCAGTTCAGCATGCTCTCAAAAGACAGTTCCTCTCTCTTTCTACACCACACTACATTCATTAAACACAACCCTTTCCCTGCCTCGGAATTCTGGCTAGCTGTTTTCTGCCTCAGGTTTTGCCGCGGTGTTTTCGTAGTGAAGTGTAGAAAAAATGTAGAGAGGAACTGTCTTTTGAGAGCATGCTGAACTGCTCTCTGGTGTTGATGAGACAAAAGGGAAACGGTACGTCGGTATATGTGATAAATGAGATAACCTGCTCCCCTTGTATGTCGGTATATATGATAAATAAGATAACCTATTCCCCTTGTATGTCGGTATATGTGATAAATTAGATAACCTGCACCCCTTGTATGTCGGTATATGTGATAAATGAGATAACCTGCTCCCCTTGTATGTCGGTATATGTGATAAATGAGATAACCTGCTCCCCTTGTATATCGGTATATGTGATAAATGAGATAACCTACACCCCTTGTATGTCGGTATATGTGATAAATGAGATAACCTGCTCCCCTTGTATGTCGATAAATGTGATAAATGAGATAACCTGCACCCCTTGTACGTCGGTATATGTGATAAATGAGATAACCTACACCCCTTTTATGTCGGTAAATGTGATAAATAAGATAACCTGCACCCCTTGTATGTCGGTATATGTGATAAATGAGATAACACCCCTTGTAAGTCAGTAAATGTGATAAATGAGATAACCTACACCCCTTGTATGTCCGTAAATGTGATAAATGAGATACCCTACACCCCTTGTATTTCGGTGAATGTGAGAAATGAGATAACCTGCATTCTTTGTATGTCGGTAAATGTGAGAAATGAGATAACCTACTCCCCTTGTATGTCGGTAAATATGAGAAATGAGAAAACCTACACCCCTTGTATGTCGGTAAAAGTGATCAATGAGGTAACCTACACCCCTTATAAGTCGGTAAATGTGATAAATGAGATAACATGCACCCTTGTATCTCGGTAAATGTGATTAATGAGATACCCTACACCCATTGAATGTCGGTAAATGTGATAAGTGAGGTACCCTACACCCCTTGTATGTCGGTAAATGTGATAAATGAGGTACCCTACACCCCTTGTATGTCGGTAAATGTGATAAATGAGGTAACTTTTTTTGTTTACATCTCAGCCTATAGCGCCGGTAGGCTTTCTTCAGGGGCCTGGTGGTCGTCCCAAGCCCGTCATGGCGCAGGCAATTTTTATAGTGGCGCTAGTTATGCTTGGCCCATGCTGCCCCCTGGAACTCATTTTTTATTCGCTTGTGCGGTTTCTTCTAGAATCCGGGATGATAGGTGGTCTTCTGGACAGCCTGTGGGTAGTCTTAAGCCACTCGGCGGTGACTAAAAAATCCCAGGTGGTAACGTGGGGATTCGAATCGACATTGTCCATGGCGTGATGAATGCTGGCCCCGCACGCTAAGTATTCAGCCATCGCCTACCATTGTATAAATGTGAAAAATGAGATAACCTAAACCCCTTGTATGTCGGTAAATGTGATAAATGAGGTAACCTGAAACCTTGTATGTCAGTAAACGTGATAAATGAGATAAAATGTGATAATAAGATCATAAGAACATAAGAACGCAGGAGTCTACAAGAGGCCGGTAGGCCTGTACGAGGCAGCTCCTTTGACCCTAAGCTCCCGTGTATCTAACCCCACCTAATATCGCTGTCCATGAATTTATCTAGTCTATTTTTGAATGTGACGATTGTATTGGCACTCACCACATGACTGCTAAGCCTATTCCATCATCCACCACCCTGTTAGTAAACCAATTTTTGCCTATGTCCCTGTTGAATCTGAATTTATCCAGTTTAAACCCATTACTTCGTGTCCTACCCGGTTCTCTTACCAACAAAACCTTATGAATGTCTCCCTTATTATAGCCCTTCATCCATTTATAAACCTCGATCATGTCTCCACGCACCCTTCGCCTTTCTAGAGAATGCAAGTTTAACTGTTTGAGTCTTTCCTCGTATGGCAAGTTTCTCAACCCCTGAATCATCTTAGTCATCCTCCTCTGCACCGATTCTAACATTTTGATATCCATTCTATAGTAAGGTGACCAGAACTGAACCGCATAGTCAAGATGAGGTCTAACTAATGCTAAATATAGTTTGAGGAAGACTTCGGGGCTTTTGTTGCTTACGCTCCTTGAAATAAATCCCAGTACCCTATTAGCTCGATTTCTAGCTTGAATGCATTGTGCCCTTGGACGGAGATCAGAGCTCACTAAGACCCCTAAATCCCTCTCGCACCCAGACCTGCTTATGAGAGTGTCATTTAAGCAATAGTTATGTGAGGGGTTGTTCCTACCTACACTCAGAATACTGCACTTCCCTACATTGAACTCCATCTGCCATTTATCCGCCCAGTCATACAATCTCTGTTGAGTTCACCCTGGAGAATACTAGCGTCCTGATCCGACTCAATTACTCTACCGATCTTGGTATCATCTGCAAATTTACTAACTTCACTACTAATTCCTGTATCTAAGTCATTGATATAAATAATAAACAAAAGTGGACCTAATACCGAACCTTGTGGGACCCCACTCGTAACACATCCCCAGTCAGATCTTTTACCATTGATTTGCACTCTTTGCTTCCTATTGCTAAGCCACGCCTTGACCCAGTTAAAAACTTTACCCTCTACTCCGTGAGCCTGTAATTTGAGCAACAGTCGTTGGTGAGGAACTTTGTCAAACGCTTTACTAAAATCAAGATAGATTACATCATAATTTTCATCTCTGTCAACCGCCTCAAATACTTTATTGTAGAAGGACAAGAGATTGGTGAGGCATGACCTACCTTTTGTGAACCCATGCTGCGAGTCGTGAATTAAGCTATGTTTCTCTAAATGCTCCCGAATGTTCCTGGCTATTATGGACTCCAGCATCTTGCCTATAACCGATGTTAAGCTAATTGGGCGATAGTTTGAAGCAACTGACCTGTCCCCCTTTTTAAAAATCAGCGTCACATTAGCTACTTTCCATAGGCTCGGCACATAGCCAGTATTTACCGACATCTTAAAGATGTCGATTAGTGGGTCACTGAGTACATTACCTAATTCCTTTAATACCCTCGGAAATATCCCGTCAGGACCTGGCGACTTGTTCTTCTTAAGCTTATCTATCTCATCTTGAACTATTTGCCTGGTAATGATTATATCCCTCAATTTGTCGCCATCCCCGCCCTAGTACACCTGAACTCTTTCCGGTATAGTCGTTCGATGCTCCTGTGTGAATACTGAAAGGAAGTAGTCGTTCAACAATGTGCTCATATTTTCGTAATTTTCTACTAGCTCCCCTGTGTTTGTTTTCAGCGGTCCAATTTTCTCCCGTGTTTTTGTTCTATACATCTGAAAGAAGCCCTTAGGATTACTTTTCGCCTCATTTGCTACTTTGATCTCATAGTTCCTTTTTGCTATCCTGGTGTTTTTCTTAACTAATCTAGATAGTTCGACGTACCGGCCCCTGAGATGTGTTTCACCATTCTTTATTTTCTGATAAATTCCCTTCTTTAACCCAATCTCGTGTTTTAGTCCACGAGTCATCCACTTAGGATCATTGTTTTCTTTTCTAAGTGTTCGCTGTGGTATATGATGTCATTGCCCCTCTACTATTACTCTAACTAATTTATTGTAAGACATTTCTACCTGGTTCTCCTGGTTCTCCAATCCGCAGTTCTGGCCCTAAATTATCCCAGTTTACCCCTTCTAGATGTCTTCGAAGCCCCTCGTAATTTGCTATTCTGAAATCTGGCACTGACACTGGGTTTGGTTCGCGGGTTACCGCCCAGTCTAAGCTAAAACGAACCGTTCTGTGGTCACTATTTCCTAACTCTCCGCCCACCTCCAACTCACGCAGCAAGTTCCCATTATTGGTTAGGACTAAGTCTAATATATTATCTCCTCTGGTAGGCTCAGTAACTACCTGCTTAAGGAAATTATCTTGTATAACTTCAAGAAAGTCCTCGGCTTCCAGGTCACCCACTAGGTCTTCCCAGTCTATATTCCTATAATTAAAGTCCCCCATTACGCAGACATTTCTACTCATACTAATACTAATAGTAATTATTACATACTAATAGTAATTATTATAAGTTTTAATGATCGGATAATCGGAATGGTGATCGGAACAGCAGTACTTAAAAAAAAAAGATCGGATGATCGGAATCGGATCAGTTGCCCAAACTGATCGGATGATCGGGGATCGGAACAGCAAAAAAGTGATCGGTTCCCACCACTGATATATATATATATATATATATATATATATATATATATATATATATATATATATATATATATATATATATATATATATATATATGTGTGTGTGTGTGTGTGTGTGTGTGTGTGTGTGAAATTACCGCACTACCGCGGACCTCACTAAAAAACCCTGCGGTACTTTCTGCGGTACTTAGAAAACCATCGAAGACATTTGCAGCGCGGCATGCTCACAGAAATATTTTTTTTTACTGTGAATCGGACTCAATTAGTCAATCGGTATCAGTCATCAGAATCAGTGATTCAATCATTCTGACTTTTCAGTTATTGTTCAAAATTAAATACTAAATGAATAACTCAGAGTAAATCTGTTCGTCACTCAACCCAAGGCGGCGCGCCATGACTGCCTCTGACGATAACTGTACATGGCAGTGTACAACAGTACAAGCAAGCACTAACATGATGGCCGCTCAATCTCATGTCCCGTACATTTTTTTTCTTTGATGCATAACATTAACATAGACCATAGTATATACTATATCTGTTTTTTTTATCTTCATTGTAACTTCTCTATTTTCTCTCTCTCTCTCTCTCTCTCTCTCTCTCTCTCTCTCTCTCTCTCTCTCTCTCTCTCTCTCTCTCTCTCTCTCTCTCTCTCTCTCTCTCTATATATATATATATATATACATATATACCGTATATATATATATATATATATATATATATATATATATATATATATATATATATATATATATATATATATATATATATATATATATATATATATATATTCTCTCTCTCTCTCTCTCTCTCTCTCTCTCTCTCTCTCTCTCTCTCTCTCTCTCTCTCTCTCTCTCTATATATATATATATATATTTTTTTATGTAGCCAATATCAATATTGTTTGATTATAATAATAATGAAATAATAATAATAATAATAATAATAATAATAATAATAATAATAATAATAATATTATTATTATTATTATTATTATTATTATTATTATTATTATTATTATTATTATTATTATTATTATTATTATTATTATTATTATTATTATTATTATTATTATTATAATTATTATCTCGTTGAAATTTTAACGTGTTTTGTTCGCTGAGGCATGAGACACCAAGGCTTACAGCTTTCCCACGGGAGCCGCTATTAACAGTTGCAGTTGATGTGTTTTGTCTTAATATGTTGGACAATTTGAAGAATGTGTCTATATTAGTAATCTTTCTTTTTCGCTCAAACGCGGGAGAATATTCCTCTCCTTCCTCCCTTCCTCCGCTTCCCTTTCACTCCCCCATATCCCTGCAGCTGCACCACTCTTCCTTCCTTCCTTCCTTCCTTCCTTCCCACCCCCAACTTCCTCCTCCCTCACAGGACGCTGATCTCCTCCTCCCCCTTCCCTATCCCCTCCCTCCTCCCTCGGAATGTTGCATTTTCTTCCCTCCCAATCCTCCCCTTCCCGTCCTCTACTCCCCGGCCTGTCCCCTCCCTCTCTCTCCCCCTCAGTCCTCCTTTATTTTTGTTTTGATTCTCAGTCAATGTATAGCCAGGAATGGCACTGAAGTATTTTTTTTATATTGACTAGTGAATACCGCTACCGCAGTACCACACACCGCGTACCGCACTGAGAAAGGAAAAAAATTAAACCGCACTACCGCAACCGCACTACGGAAAAAAGTACCGCACTACCGCAATCGCACTAATGATTTTTCAGTACCGCGCTCACCTCTGTGTGTGTGTGTGTGTGTGTGTATATATATATATATATATATATATATATATATATATATATATATATATATATATATATATATATATACACACACACACACACACACACACACACACACACACTGTGTGTCATAAAAATTCCAGGACCGAGTGGGCTGTGTCAACTATGAGAGGAGGAGGGATTAGCGGGTTGTGGCACAATGTGACGCAATTTCTTAAAAGAATAAAGCTGCGATATCAGCTCTTTGCAACCATTGTAGTCTTTTCATGTCGTCTTGTTAAAACTTCTTCAAGCGTAGCTCTTCTAGTGATGAACACAGTGCAACGAATCAACCTGAAGTTTCTGGTGCAGCTGGGGAGTGCTGCAGCAAGTGTACGGTGATGAGGCGATGTCGCGCTCACGTGTCTCCTAGTGGCACAAGATGTTCAAAAAGCGTCGTGAGGACGTGGAAGCCTATTGCAGGAGCGATAGGCCTTCAACGAGGAGGACGGACGACAATGTTGAGCGCTTGAGGCAGGTTCTGCGTGGCGATCGTCCGCTGACTGTTGGAATGATCGCAAGTGAGTTGGGCATCAACTGCGACAGCGACTGAAATATTATCACAGAAGATTTGAGCATGCGGAAGATCTGCGCGAAAATGGTGTCGAAGCTGCTGAACGATGACCAGAAGGAGTTGCGCATGCTGGTGTGTCAAAACATCCTCGAGCGTCTAGAAACCGAGCCTGAGTTGCTGGATAGGCATGACCGATGATGAGCCATGGACGTTCGAGTATGACCCGGAGATCAAGCACCGGAGCCTTCAGTGGAGGAATCCAGTCACCGAGGCTGAAGAAAGCAAAACAGTCTAAGTACAAATTCAAACTCATGTTGATCATGTTCATCGATATAAATGGCGTCGTCCACACTGAATTTTTGCCACAGGGCCATATGATCAAGCATGTCCAAAAAAATAATCCTTCAGCGTTTGTTTCGTTCAGTAAGCGAGAAGAGACGGAAATTGTGGCAGGACAACTCATGGCTGCTTCACCACGACAACATGCCGGCTCACAATGCACTGAGCATCCGGAAGTTCCGGGCCGAGCAGAACATCGCTGTGTTGGAGCAGCCTCCCTACGCACCAAACCTGGCTCCGTGTGATTTTTTTTTTTCCCAAGCTGAAGGGGATCATCAAGGGGACCTCTCTGACTCTTTTATGCCTGATATTAAGATTCTTATGAATTATGTTTTCTGTGCCCTCTCTGACCTCAATCCTCAGAAAGCTTATGGGCCTGATGGAGTGCCTCCTATTGTCCTTAAAAACTGTAAGTACGCCTACATACAGACTGTGTCTAAGAAGAGTGGTCATTCAAATCCCTTAAACTACCGTCCTATGCCTTTACTTTCCTGTTTATCTAAAGCTTTTGAATATCCACCTTCACAAACCAGCCTTGTGAACAGGCCTACAACTTTGCTCTACATAATGATTTAGATTGGTTGTAACAAGCTGGGTTGAGTGGCGAGGGAAGAAGTCATGAATAGATGGATGGAGAGGTTTTTTGATACTTTCTTTTTGAAAGAGATCTAGTCGTGCACAGGAGAAAATGCAGACGAGAGACGACTTACAAAGTTTTTCAGCGGAAGGGAGTAATGAAATAAAATGTTTGTCAACTCTTGCATGAGATATTTGAAATAACATAGGGATGAGCTAGAGTAAAAAGTCGTGTGCATTGGAACAGCAGGAGAGGAGGAGTCATGTGATCAGTAAGTTCAGATGATCAGTCAGCATGAAACTATCAGTAAAATATAGAAATATAGGTAACACTGCGGCAGAACTGGAGAGGTGGATGTGTGTTAGTAATGGATGGAGTTTATGAGACGAAAAGCCTTTGATTCTACTCTGTCCAATGAAGGGTATGCATGTGGAGCACCCCCACATATGAGATACATATTTGATGCGAGGTCGGACAATCCCCTTGCATATGGATATTCTTGGTGAAGGGGTAAAGAACCAGAAGGAACGATACACAACACCTTACCTCGAGGAAGCTGATGTACCATGAGATGAAATGTTAAATTACGATCAAAATTTTGAGTAATGGATAGAATATTAATATCTGATAATGAGGGGGACAGTTAAGTGCTATCAATTTATAGGAAATTGGTGTTTGGAGGATTGTGCAAACTAACGTGTGAAAACTTTTAGGTTTTTGAGGTACTGAAGATTTGTTTTTCTTCTGCCCCATTCAAAATCAATAGCAAGGAAGGAAATTTAAGGGTTCAAGCCTTAAATCATGTAACATCCGTTAGGAAGGTCATTTGTTAAAAGAGGTTGAGTAATAAAGAGTAAATCATCAGGGTAGGATAATGTAAAATTGTTAGTATCGGAAATATGATTTATGAAGAATAAATTGCGAGATAGAAGAGAGCCCTGTGGAACTCCAATGCTGATAGATTTAGAGATAAAATAGTGAAGTAGAGAAGAGTGAGAGAGGGAACTATATATAAAAGTACAGAGTGAGAGAGTGAGGGTAGTCTTAATAAGGAAAAAAATTGTGACAAATTGTCAAAAGCTTACGAGATGTCTAAGGCAACAGGAAAAGTTCGCCGAAACGGCTAAAACCAAAAGTCCTTAGAAAAGCAAGGAAATCACTTGAAGGACGGGTTAACAAGGATGTGATTGAAGGATCTCAACGGAGAGAACAGTTTGATAAAACATGCTGAAGGAAGAGAGGTTCAGAACGCGTTTAGAGTGATCGATGTGTTTCTAACATAGCTGGGCGTTATCGCGATAAGTTATCGCGATACTTTATCGCTGATAACAAAATCGTGTTATCGGCCATCCGCTACTTATTTAGATATATATCGGTATCTTCGTTAATGTTCTAACCAAACTAGCGATAATCGCTACTTTTTTCGGCCTCAGAAAAAAAAAAACGTTGTCTCCTCCCTACTGCGCATGCGTGGCCCGGGCGCCTGGTGTTGTATGAAAAAAACTTCGGGGTATGAAATATGTTTGGTGAATGGGTTTCATAATTAGATCACAACAATAATACACTAGGTCATTTTTTTTTTGTTAGACTCTAAAACCACTATATCAGAAAGAAAAATCATCTAACTTTGCCCAAAAAATTATTATTCATTGCCTGAAATTTGTGATCCCGTTGTAAAGAGCGCAAACAGAGACCAGCGGCTTGTGTAATCAAATGGCGGCGTGGTGCGTGGCCTCTCAGCTGCGTCTCGAAAGACGGAGTGAGTGCCAGTGTTCCGGTTCCCAGTGCTTCAGTGCTTCTTTACTGAAGTGACTGTTAAAGTGTTAATGGTGATAAGTAAGAATAGCTGAATAAGTAGTGATGGGCCAGTTCACAAAAGACCAGTGTTTGTAAACAAAAACACCAGCCTTTGACGGTGGGAACGGTAAACAACACAACACCGGCTCAGGCGTTTCTAGCATTACTGTCCATAGGTACGTGTCTACGTGTGGTTTTCAGGTTTTTTAAGTTTTCAAAAAATATAGGTAATGGAAATTTGAATTCAACTATGTTTTTTTATTTGAAATATCAAAAACAGATATCAAAAGTACAGACTTTATATATATATATATATATATATATATATATATATATATATATATATATATATATATATATATATATATATATATATATATATATATATATATATTCTCGCTCGAATGTAACATTTTGTTTTCATTTTAATTGTAGCACACATGGGCAACTTTAAATGGACATGATTTTTTTAACAGAATATCATTTGCACACAGCATCATATAAGATGGACACCAAATATAATTGTAATAGTTATCTTGAAAATGCGGTTGTGTGGGTGTACACAAGAGTGAAGCTATTTGATTGGTATATCCGCAAGATTGAAGAAAGTAACAATTCACGTCTTCGACACTAATTCGAATTTTTTTGCCATGGAGTTTGCTCTCAATGGTTCCTTCGTCATGCCATCGACGAATCCACCTGTACACTGTTGAGGGACTCGTTTCAAACTTGGCAGCAATTTCTCTTACGGACCGGCCTTTCAACCACAGGCACACCATCTGTGCTCGGTCCCCCACCACCGTGTGTTTTTTGTTCGTAAAGCGTTTCATTACGGCAGCTAACACCTTTCTAAAATTAATATATAAAAAGTATAGAAATATATTGTTGTAAATATTTTACTACACACACACACACACACACACACACACACACACACACACACACACACACACACACACACACAAACAAACAAACAATCAAATAAACAAATAAACACAAACAAATCGAATACACACACACACACACACACACACACACACACACACACACACACACACACACACACACACACACATATATATATATATATATATATATATATATATATATATATATATATATATATATATATATATATATATATATATATATATATATATATATATATATATATATATATATATATATATATATATATATATATATATATATATATATATATATATATATATATATATATATATATATATATATATATATATATCTATATATATATATATATATATATATATATTTAAAGGGAGTAGGTGGGAACACACCTACCGAAACGGGCGTAAGCCACTTCCGGTTAGGTATATATGGGAAGCAAGGAGGGTGCTGAAGCCCTATAAAGACCCTTCCCATGTACTCACTTTCTGTTTCCCTTTTGTCTCATCAACACCAGAGAGTAGTTCAACATGTTCTCTAAAGACAGATTACATTTCTCTTTCCACAACACACACACCATTTCCCCAAATTTTACAAATTAAAATGGCGTACTTTAACAATGCCTCGAAGTCTCCATTCGGGGAGGGAGCACAAATTCCCCCAGGGAGGACTTCCCTTCTGGCTGCCGACTTGAGAGGTGCCTTGATAAATCTCCAGACCTCTTTTTCTTATCAATTTCTGCAACATTCGCGGTTTTCGTTCCAATTTCCATTCCGTGGAGCACCATCTCTCCTCCTCTAAACCTCACCTTCTCTTCCTCACCAAAACACAGGGCTCGGCGGTTACTGACAGCAATCTCTACTTTGTTCCATCCTTCTATCTATATCCTAAATTTTTATCCAAAGCAGAATGTTGCGCCTACGTGCGCAACATCACTTGGTCTCGTGCACACGACTTTGACTCTTCTGAATTTTCCACCATCTGGCTAAGACTTCATTGTCATTCTATTACTAAATACATATGTGCTGTTTATCTCTCTCCTAACTCTACTAACTATGTTAAATTTTTTCCCTACTTGAACTCTTAAAGTGGAGCACATCTTGACTCACTTTCCCTTCGCTGATATCTCCATCTTGGGAGATTTCAATGTTCATAGCAGGTTTGGCTTTCATCCTCTTTCACTGACCAGCCTGGTTAACAAGCCTACAGCTTTGTTCTCCTCAATAATCTAGAGCAGTTAGTCCAGCACACTACACTTATTCCCGACCGTCTTGGAGACAGGCCCAACATACTAGACATCTTCCTTCCCTCTAACCCTTCTGCTTGTTGCAGTCATCGCTCAAATTCCGTGCTCCTTCCCCTTAGTGACAATAAGAAAATGGGGCGCCGTAAACACAGACTAAGATTATAAGTGTTTTCATGTTAAATGTTCATCGTCAGTACTTGTCCCACTCCGCGTCCTGTCTTCAATGTTTAACTTTTCTTGTACTCGTTTACCTTTGACTGTCCGTCTATGTCCTTTTGTTGTCCACCGTTACACATTGTTATACACATACACCAACACTTAAATGTCATCCACACTTCACAACATTCACACAAACGCATACCCACACAAACACCTTTTCTTAGTGTCTTGTCTATGTCCATGACCTGTGTGATGTTTTGCAAATAAATTAACCCTGACGGATATTGAGTTTCTCTATCCGGGAACCTATTAGCACTTGAGAACACTCGCTACCACCAACAATTGGTGACCGCGGAGTGCTGCTAAGGTTCTAGGTGGCTTATAACCAGTGCCGCTCAAGGGCACTCTTTCCCAGAGGGTGGACCTGAGTCAGAAGTATCTGATTCATTCGTCCTACCCTCTCCTGGGTCAATAAATCTCACCTCCGCTTGGGGTTCGTGAGATTGAGCCACGGGTCGGGAGAAATATTACGCCCTGGGCATATTTTGTGCCCCCTGGTGCTCCTCCCAGCCCTCACCCCCCCCACCCCCACCCCTCCTCCTCCTCCTCCTCCTTGCTTTTCCGCTGGTACGGCGACTGAGACACGCACACCGTGTGACACTACACAGACTCAGTGAACACTCAAACACTGCGACACATTACTGAGACACAGTGCCACACACTCAGTGTATACACCACAACACACCACACAGACTCAGTGTACACGCAGACACAGTGTGACACCCCCCTGGATTACTAGCTGCCCCCTGGATTAACCACCGCCTCCTGGATTTACCACCGCCCTCTTGGATTATCCTACACCTGTGGATCTTTGTACAGTGCAGTGTGTCCATCAACAGTTCATTGCAGCAAGTCCCCAGCAACAGTTAGTGTCACAGTGTTACCCACTAAGTGTAGTGTTGTGCCTTCTTGGACAATGGTTCACTCCCCGGGCCACTGAGGTCTCTAGCACGCGCCAGTGCCTATAGTACACGCAGTTCGATCTACTCTCACGGACTGCTGTGGCTCCTGGCCCGTTGTACGCCAGCGCCCTAACCAATCTGCTCCACACCGTTCAACTTCACCATGTCTGACGACGACAACTCTTCCGCTGCGGCGGCGGTATCCTTCAAAGCGCCGCTCTTCTGCTCACAGGACCCGTCCATATGGTTCTCGATTTTGGAGTGCGGATTCGAGACTGCCAAAATTACTAACAGCCTTACTCAGTACACTCACGCTGTTAGCCTCCTGCCCACCGACGTCCTTCCACAAGTCTTTGACGTCATCGCCTCAGCCTACAACTTTGATCATGCCTATGAAGACCTGAAGACTGCCCTACTCCAACGCCTTCAGTCTTCTGTCACCACCCGCCTCCGTGAACTTCTCTCCAAAGAATAGTGGGGTAATGAGAAACCGACGGACCTCCTACGCCGCATGAAGCAGCTGCTCGGCGACAAGTACCAGTCTTTCGACCCTGACTTGTCCAAACAGCTGTTTTATCAACGTCTGCCCCCTGCTGTCCAGCGCAGCCTCTTCAGCGTTAAGGACGACCTGAAGCCCGACGCCATTGCCAAGTTAGCAGACGAATTCATGGCAACTCTACCTGGACCGCTAACTTCCTCAGTTTCTTCCGTCGCCTCCGAAAGGACCACTCAATTTGACGAACTCGTCAAGCAAGTTTCCCTGCTCGCGACGAAAGTCACCTCTTGAAGAGCGGCTCGATCGCAGCCGCTCTCGCTCCCCCACTCCTCACCGACGTCGGCGCCGCTCCCGTTCGAGAAGCCCAGGACTCTGCTGGTACCACAATACCTTCGGCGAGAAAGCTACGAGGTGTACCACCCCGTGCACTTACAAGGCGTCAAAATCCAAGGACGAGCACTCGTGCAGCATAGCGCTCGTCACCAACCCTCGGCGCTGCTCCACCTTCATGATTGCCGTTCCAACACCAAGTTCCTGATTGACACCGGCGCTGATGTCAGTATTATCCCAGCAACCGCCAGTCAGCGAACTCTACCTCCACTCTTGCACCTGTACGCCGCCAACGGTACCAAAATACCTGTTTACTCGCGACACACCATGCAAGTGGACCTTTACCTACGATGTTGCTTCGAATGGACCTTCTACGTCGGGAACGTCTCGCAGGCAATCCTCGGAGCTGACTTACTAAGGCACTTTAACCTCTTAGTCGACGTCAAAGGACGGAGGTTGGCTGACCCGCGCACTTCCATCTCCAATGCTCAACCAGCACCAGGTGACAGCTCGCAACTCGCCGTCGTTCACAAGGACCACCAGTTCGCTGCCCTGCTGAAGTCCTTTCCCACGCTGACACAGCCCTATTCAGCCAGCCTGCCCGTCAAGCACCACGTTACGCATCACATAGAGACTACAGGACCTCCAAGGTATTGTACGGCCCAGTAGCAGCAACTGGTCATCAGCCCTACACGTCGTCCCCAAGAAGAACGGCGACATACGTCCCTGTGGAGATTACCGAGCCCTTAACTCGCGCACTAAGATGGACAGATACCCGGTGCCAAACATCCAGGAATTCTCGTCCCAACTTGCTGGTTCCACCATCTTTTCACGTGTGGACCTCGTCAAGGCCTTTCACCAGATTCCAGTCCATCCTGACGACATACCGAAGACTGCCGTCATCACGCCCTTCGGTCTCTTTGAATACGCCATGATGCCGTTTGGACTCATGAATGCGGCCCAGACCTTTCAACGCTTCATCGACGAAGTTCTCCGCGGCTTACCCTTCTGCTTCGCCTACGTAGACGATCTACTCATCGCTAGCCCGGATGAAGCCTCTCACAAACAGCACCTCACCAAGTCCTCACCCGCTTGCAAGACTACGGAGTACAGATCAACGTGGACAAGTCTGAGCTCGGTGTTACTTCCCTCACCTTCCTTGGCCACACTGTTACTCCAGAGGGCATCGCTCCACTCAACTCGAGGACTGAAGCCATCCAGCAGTTCCCGAAGCCGTCCACCCAGCGCCAACTCAAGGAATTCCTGGGTATGGTTAACTTCTACAACCGCTTCGTCCCACACTGCTTTCTCATGCTCCAGCCCCTCTACGCCATGGTGAAGCCCTGCAAGCGTGGCCAGTCTGTCACTCTCGCCTGGACTTCGGACGCTGACGCCGCCTTTCTCGCTGCTAAGAAGGCTCTCAGCGACAGTCATGCTGTCCTTCCCTGCCCATGACGCGGAGATCTCTATAGCAACAGACGCCTCCGACACTGGGACTGGTGCTGTCCTACAACCGTTCGTCGACAACGCCTGGAAGCCGGTCGCCTTCTTCTCCCGTAAGCTCACCAAGTCTGAAGCCAAGTACAGCGCTTACGACCGGGAACTTCTCGCCATCTTCAAGGCTGTCAAACGTTTCCGCTACTGCATTGAAGGCCGGCGTTTCCACGTGTTCACCGACCACAAGCCCCTCACTACAACTTTCCTGAGGAACAAAGACTCTTATACACCACGTCAACTCCGCCACATGGACTACATCTCGCAGTTCACCACTTACATCCGGTACATCAAAGGTGCAGACAACGCTCCAGCTGACGCCCTCTCCCGCAACATTACCGCTGTGACGTCCTCTTCTCTTGATAACGCCGCCATAGCCGCCGATCAGTCCGGCGACGCAGAGCTGGAGAAGCTTCTGGACAACCCGGCGCTTAAAGTGAAGAAAATCACACTCCCAGGCACCGAGGTCACTCTCTACGCCGACGTCTCTACGGCCACCATCCGTCCTTACCTGCCACAGCGACACCGCTACCAGGCCTTCGGTCAGCTTCACGACCTCTCTCATCCTGGCATTCGAGCCTCGCAGCGCCTGATGACGACCCGCTTCATTTGGGAGGGAATTAACAAAGACGTCAGACTATGGACCAAAACCTGCACTGACTGCCAAGCCTCCCAAGGTGACGAGACACACACACTCTCCACCCGGCACCTTCACGCCCGTCACGGAGAGGTTCGACCATGTCCACATCGACCTTGTTGGTCCCCTGCCACCCTCCGCAGGCCACCGCTACATCCTCACCTGCGTGGATAGTTTCACACGCTGGCTCGAGGCCGCCCCCATCGCTGACATCACTACGGACGCCGTCGCCCACGCCTTCATTGCCACTTGGGTCTCCAGGTTTGGCGTCCCTCTCAGCCTCACCTCAGACCGCGGCGGCCAGTTCGAGGCTAACGTGTGGAACAAAGTTATGACCCTCCTCGGCATCCGCCGCTAAAGAACGTCAAGCTATCACCCGCAGGCTAACGGCATGGTCGAGCGCTTCCATCGGCAGCTGAAATCCTCCCTCATGGCCTCCACCCAACGCGACAACTGGTCCCTGGCTCTTCCCTTGGTCCTCCTCGGAATCAGGTCCTCCCTGAAGGAAGACCTGCACCACTCCTCGGCTGAACTAGTGTACGGCACCAATCTCCGGCTCCCAGGCGAGCTTCTGGCACCCACCACCGCCCCCTGCGGCGTTCAGGACTTCGCCGCCCGCCTCAAAGGTGCCATGAGGAGCCTCCAGCCGGTGCAGCCTCGCTCTTCCCCGAAGAAGACCTTCGTCAACCAGGACCTAGACACCTGCACCCACGTCTTCGTGCGCGTGGATGCCGCCCGGCGGCCCCTGCAGCAGCCCTACCAAGTACCCTACCGCGTCCTGAGACGGACCAGAAAGACAGTCACGATCGACAAACATGGTTCTCAGGACGCGGTCTATATAGACAGGATCAAGCCGGCGTACCTGCTGGCCCCAGACCAGGTGCTTCATCTCTCCGTCGCCGAAACGACGCCGTCTGTACCATTCCGCACCAGGAAGATATCGTTCCTTCTATGAAGTCACTGGGGGGGGGGGGGGGGGTATCTGTTGGAGTCATCGCTCAAATTCCGTGCTCCTTCCCCTCAGTGACAATAAGAAAATGGGGCGCCGTAAACACAGACTAAGATTATAAATGTTTTCATGTTCAATGTTCATCGTCAGTACTTGTCCCAGTCCGCGTCCTGTCTTCAATGTTTAACTTTTCTTGTACTCGTTTACCTTTGACTGTCCGTCTATGTCATTTTGTTGTCCACCGTTACACGTTGTTATACACATACACCAAAACTGAAATGTCATCCACACTTCACAACATTCACACAAACGCATACCCACACAAACGCCTTTTCTTAGTGTTTTGTCTATGTCCATGACCTGTGAGATGTTTTGCAAATAAATCAACCCTGACGGATATTGAGTTTCTCTATCCGGGAACCTATTAGCACTTGAGAACACTCGCTACCACCAACATGCTTACTCTGTCAAACTGTTATTTCCGTTGGGCTCCTTCGACCACAACCTTATTTCTGTATCCTGTCCTATCGCTCCCGTACGGCGTACACCCTCTGGACGCACCGAAGATGCGATGCTTTTGGTATTTTGTGTCAGCTCGGTGAGACGACCTGAGGATGTACTTTTCCGATTCCCTGTGGAATGACTACTGCTTCCAGGAGAGAGACCCCTCTGTGTGTGCCCAGCGCATCACAGAGGTGATTGTCTCTCGGAATGGAGGCACACATTCCACGTACATTCTCTACTACTAATACTAAAAAAGCCATGGTTTAATCACACTTGTTATCGTGCTATCAAAGATAGAGAGGCAGCTCACAAAATGTACCAGATCCTTAGCAATTCTGCTAACAATGGTCTTTACATTTCTACCCGGAATCGTGGCAACTTTATTAATCGACTTACCAAAAGCTCTTTCATCCACAGGATATGTCAAAACCTTGTTTTTTTAACTTTTTTCCAGAGACTTCTGGCACCTACCCCAAATTATCTCCAATTTCATATCTTCATCTTTCCCTCTTCTCCTTAACCCTGACGGCAGCACCACCGTCTCATCTATCTCTAAGGCTAAACTCTTTCCTCAAACTTCTTAATAACTCCACTCTGGACGATTAGGGTCATATTCCGCCTACTCATCCCCCCACTGACTCCTTTATGCTTGTTATAAAGATTCTTCACTCTGGACAATTCGGGGCATGTTCCTCCTACTCATCCCCCCTCTGACTCCTTTATGTTTGTTATTAAGATTCTTAAGAATGATGTTTTATATGCCCTCGCTGGCCTCAACTCTCAGAAGACTTATGGACCAGATGGAATGCCTCCTATTGTCCTTAAAAACTGTGCTCCTGTGCTGACACCCTGCCTGGTAAAACTCATTTGCCTCTGCCCATCAGTATCTACCTTTCCTTCCTGCTAGAAGTACGCCTTCAAACAGCCTGTGTCTAAAAGGGTGACCGTTCCAATCCCTCAAACTACCGCCCTATAGCTTTACTTTCATGTCTATCTAAAGCTTTTGAATCAATCCTTAACCAAAAGATTCAAAAGCACCTTTCCACTTCTGACCTTCTATCTGATCGCCAGTATGGGTTCCGCATGGGGCGTTCTACTGGCGATCTTCATGCTCTCTTAACTGACTCTTGGTCATCCTCTCTTAGCCGATTCGGTGAGACATTCATAGTTGCGCTTGACATACCGAAATCTTTCGATAGAGTCTGGCACAACTCTTTGCTTTCTAACCTGCCCTCCTTCGGATTCAATCTTTCTCTCTGTTCCTTTATCTCCAGTTTCCTTTCCGGCCGTTCTATCTCTGCTGTGGTAAACGGTTACTGTTTTTCCCCTAGCCTTATCAACAGTGGTGTTTCACGGGTCTCTGTCCCATCACTCACTCTCATCTTGTTATTCATCAATGATCTTCTTTCCATAACAAACTGTCCTATCAACTCATACGCTGACGACTCCACTATACATTATTCAATTTCTTTCATTCAACACAAGACCCTCTCAACAGCAATTACAAGACTCCAGACTGGAGGCTGCAGAACGCTTAACCTCAGACCTTGCTACCATTTCCGATTGGGGTAAAAGGAATCTTGTGTCCTTCAGTGCCTCAAAAATCCAGTTTTTCCACCTATCAACTCGAGCCAATCTTTTAAATACCTATCCCCTATCTTTCAACAACACTCAGCTGTCACCGTCTTCAACACTAAACATTCTCGCTCCATCTTTAACTCAAAATCTTAACTGAAGACTTCACATCTCTTCTCTCACTAAATCAGCTTCCTCGAAGTTGGGCGTTTTGTATCGTCTCTGCCAGTTCTTCTTCCCCGCACAGTTGCTATCCATATACGGGGGCCTTGGCCGTCTTCGTATGGTATATGCATCTCACGTGTTGGGGGGCTCCACTCACACAGCTATTCTGGACAGAGTGGAGTCTAAGGCTCTTCGTCTCATCAGCTCCCCTCCTCTTACTGATAGACTTCTACCTCTTAAATACCGTTGCCTCTCTTTCTATCTTCTATCGAAAATTTCACGCTGACTTCTCTTCTCAAATTCCGAACTGCATGCCTCCCCCCCTCCTGCGGCCTCGCCGCACACGACTTTCTACTCAAGCTCATCCTTTTACTGTCCAAATCCCTTACGCACGAGTTAACCAGCATCTTCACTCATGCATGCCTCACGCAGGTAAACTCTGAAGTAATCTTCCTTCATCTTTTTTTTCTTTCCTGCTTGCGACTTGAACTCTTTCAATTTCCTCCCGAAATTGACCTATCTTTCGGCAACTCCTATGAATGCTTTCTGTAGGAACAGTGAGTAGCGGGCTTTTTTTTATTATTATTCTTTTTTATGGATTTAGGCTGTAAATATATATATATATATATATATATATATATATATATATATATATATATATATATATATATATATATATATATATATATATATATATATATATATATATATATATATATATATATATATATATATATATATATATATATATATATATATATATATATATATATACATATATATATATATATATATATATATATATATATATATATATATATATATATATATATATATATATATATATATATATATATATATATATATATATATATATATATATATATATATATATATATATAGATAGATAGATAGATAGATAGATAGATAGATAGATAGATAGATAGATAGATATAGATAGATAGATAGATAGATATAGATAGATTTTTTTTTTGTTTGTTTGTTTTTTTGTTAAAAGTGATGGCTAGGTCGGCGTTTATTATTTTCTTCAATGTACTTTCTTTTTGCCTTAGTAGTGTTCTATTCTCTTTTGATAGGAGTTTTATGACTTCGCCGTAGCTAGTCATTTGGCTGGATCCGGATTTCGGGTTCTTAACCCTTTATCAGCAGCTAGTAGAGAGATGTTCCTTCCCCTGGTGTTGAGGTGAGAATGGTAAGTTAAAGTGGATGGCGCGCGGCTCCTTTTAAGCTGGAGCCTCGCTGCTACTCTCCTCTGGGCGGGACGCTGATTGGCTCGTCCCGTGTCCCTCGTGCGCGCGCATCGATGATTGATGGCTGCCTGTTTGTCGGCGCATGCTCGGTAGGGCCTGTAGGTCCTCAGCCTGGATGTTGAGTTTTGGCTTGAGTTCTTGTATGTACAAGGCCTCCAATATTGGAAGTCGTCGCCTATCCTGGCATGTATACAGAATTTCTATGTTTTCTTCCTGGGTGCTTCTTGTTATTGTCTCTCCGTGTTCTTCTCGAAGGTGTTTTTTGGGGCTCCGGCAGATAGATGGAATGTAAGTCGCCGAGACAGCCTCATTGTCGTCATGCCGATATACGAGGAGGAGAGGACTTCGCAGTTTCCTCTTGTGCAGTTGAACCTGTATATGACGTCAGACTTCTGGGTTGTCTCTTTATCCGGGCGAGTATTGTTTTTCAGTAGGAGGTGGCCTGTTTTCTTGTTTTTGTAGTATATTCGGAGGCTGATCTTCTTCTCTTCGTTTGTGGGGTTTAGGTTGCGGTGCACTATCTGCCTCATGATCCTTTCTTCTTCCTTGTGTGCTGTCGAGAAGAATGCTCTGTAGAAGATGGTAATTTCTTGCTTCTTTTCTGTTGTGATTGGATTGTGCCAGCTATCCATGATCTTCTTGGTGTGGCGGTTGA
The DNA here is from genome assembly GCF_024679095.1 of Eriocheir sinensis. NCBI lineage: Eukaryota > Metazoa > Arthropoda > Malacostraca > Decapoda > Varunidae > Eriocheir > Eriocheir sinensis. The sequence goes on from NC_066519.1 coordinate 8,050,268, forward strand.
TTTCAATTTCGCTGAAGCCGTTATTGAGTAGAACTTGTGTTGAGCGCTCTATTCCGTTGTGTACTTGTTGCCATGTGCTGCAGTGTGTGAGTGCCCTTCTGACATATGCGCCGATTGTCGAGTCTTTGTATCTTTGTGGACACTCACTCCTTCCATTGAGGCAGTGTCCGGGGTTTGTGGGCTTGACTAATACTTCTGTGTTGAAGGATTGCTCTTCTTGCTTTACGAGTACGTCCAGGAATGGGATGGAGTTGTTGACGCTCTTTTCTATTGTCAGCTTGAGGCCGGAAATTTCCTGTATGCAAAGTCTGATCCCCTCGGCGTCGTCGTCATTCTCGGTCTTGATGAATATGTCATCTGTGTAGCGGCAGTATATATCTGGTTTGTCGAGCTTCTTGAATACTTCTTCATCGACGCAGCCCATGAAGAAGTTTGCCAGTAATACTTCGTGGGGTGAGCCCATGGCTACTCCGTCAATCTGACAGTACTTGTTTCCGCGTGGGCAGGTGAATGGAGCTTCTTTTGTGCAGCATTCCAGGAGATCTCAGACGACGGCTAGGATGTCGATGGGGGTATATATATATATATATATATATATATATATATATATATATATATATATATATATATATATATATATATATATATATATATATATATATATATATATATATATATATATATATATATATATATATATATATATATATATATATATATATATATATATATATATATATATATATATATATATATATATATATATATATATATATATATATATATATATATATATATATATATATATATATATATATATATATATATATATATATATATATATATATATATATATATATATATATATATATATATATATATATATATATATATATTTTTTTTTTTTTTACAACAAGGGAGGCAGCTAAAGGGCACACAAAAAAAGAAAACAATAATAAAAAAAAGCCCGCTACTCGCTGCTCCTAAAAAAGAAACAAAAGAGGTGGCCGAAAGCAAGATCAAATCAAATACGGGAGGAGAGATGTCCTGATACCCTCCTCTTGAAAGAGTTCAAGTCGTAGGCAGGAGGAAATACAGATGAAGGAAGATTGTTCCAGAGTTTACCAGCGTGAGGGATGAAAGAGTGAAGATGCTGGTTAACTCTTGCATAAGGGGTTTGGACATGATAGGGATGAGCATGAGTAGAAAGTCGAGTGCAGCGGGGCCTCGGGAGGGGGGGTGGCATGCAGTTAGCAAGTTCAGAAAAGCAGTCAGCGTGGAAATATCGATAGAAGATAGAAAGAGAGGCAACATTGCGGCGGAATTTAAGAGGTAGAAGACTATCAATATGAGGAGGAGAGCTGATGAGATGAAGAGCCTTAGCCTCCACTCTGTCCAGAAGAGCTGTGTGAGTGGAGCCCCCCCACACATGAGATGCATACTCCATACGAGGGCGCACAAGGCCCCTGTATATGGACAGCAACTGTGCAGGGGAGAAGAACTGGCGGAGACGGTACAGAACGCCCAGCCTCGAGGAAGCAGATTTAGTAAGAGATGAGATATGAAGTTTCCAGTTGAGATTTTGAGTTAAGGATAGACCGAGGATGTTTAGTGTTGAGGAAGGTGATAGCTGGGTGTTGTCCAAGACTAGGGGATAGTTGTTTGGAAGATTGTGTCGAGTGGATAGGTGGAGAAACTGTGTTTTTGAGGCGTTGAAGGACACCAAGCTCTTCTTGCCCCAATCAGAAATAATAGTAAGGTCTGAGGCTAAGCGTTCTGCAGCCTCCAGCCTTGAGTCGTTAAGTTCCTGTAGGGTGGGTCTTCTATTAAAAGAAGTTGAGTAATGCAGAGTGGAATCATCGGCGTAGGAATGGATAGGACAGTTCGTTTTGGAAAGAAGATCATCAATGCACAACAGAAAAAGAGTGGGAGATAGGACAGAACCCTGTGGGACACCACTGTTAATAGATTTAGGGGAAGAACAGTGACCGTCTACCACGGCAGAAATAGAACGGTCGGAAAGGAAACTGGAGATAAAGGTACAGAGAGAAGGATAGAAACCGTAGGAGGGTAGTTTGGAAAGCAAAGATTTGTGCCAGACCCTATCAAAAGCTTTTGATATGTCCAGCGCAATAGCGAAAGTTTCACCGAAACGGCTAAGACAGGATGACCAAGAGTCAGTTAAGAAGGCTAGATCACCAGTAGAACGCCCCTTGCGGAACCCATACTGGCGATCAGATAGAAGGTCAGAAGTGGAAAGGTGCTTTTGAATCTTCCGGTTAAGGATTGATTCAAAAGCTTTAGATAGACAAGAAAGTAAAGCTATAGGACGGTAGTTTGAGGGATTGGAGCGGTCACCCTTCTTAGGTACAGGCTGTATGAAGGCATACTTCCAGCAAGAAGGAAAGGTAGATGTTGACAGGCAGAGGCGAAAGAGTTTGACCAGGCAGGGTGACAGCACGGAGGCACAGTTTTTAAGGACAATAGGAGGCACTCCATCAGGTCCATAAGCCTTCTGAGGATTGAGGCCAGAGAGGGCATAGAAAACATCATTTTGAAGAATCTTTATAACAGGCATAAAGGAGTCAGAGGGGGGATGAGTAGGAGGAATATGCCCAGAATCGTCCAGAGTGGAGTTTTTAGAAAAAGTTTGAGAGAAGAGTTCAGCCTTAGAGATAGATGAGACGGCATTGTTGCCGTCAGGACTGAGGAGTGGAGGGAAAGATGAAGAAGTGAAGTTGGAGGAGATGTTTTTGGCTAGATGCCAGAAGTCACGGGACGAGTTAGAGAAAGCAAGGTTTTGACATTTTCTATTAATGAAAGAATTTTTGGTTAGTCGGAGAATAGATTTGGCACGATTTCGGGCAGAAATGTAAAGTTCATAATTAGCATTAGTTTGAAGGCTCTGGTACCTTTTGTGAGCTACCTCTCTATCATTGACAGCACGAGAACAAGCGTGATTAAACCAAGGCTTTTTAGCGTGAGGAGTAGAGAAAAAACGAGGAATGTATGCCTCCATTCCAGGGACAATCACCTCTGTGATGCGCTGAGCACACACAGAGGGGTCTCTATCCTGGAAGCAATAATCATTCCACGGGAAATCGGAAAAGTACATCCTCAGGTCATCCCACCGAGCTGAACCAAAATGCCAGAAGCATCGCCTCTTTGGTGGGTCCAGAGGGTGTACAGGAGCGATAGGACATGATGCAGAAATAAGATTGTGATCGGAGGAGCCCAACGGAGAGAACAGTTTGACAGAATAAGCAGAAGGGTTTGAGGTAAGGAAGAGGTCTAGAATGTTGGGCCGGTCTCCAAGACGGTCGGGAATACGTGTAGGGTGCTGGACCAACTGCTCTAGGTCGTTGAGGATAGCAAAGTTGTAGGCTTGTTCACCAGGATGGTCAGTGAAAGAGGATGAAAGCCAAAGTTGGTGGTGAACATTGAAATCTCCTAGGATGGAGATTTCAGCGAAGGGAGAGTGGGTCAAGATGTGCTCCACTTTAGAATTCAAATAGTCAAAGAATTTTACATAGTTGGTACAGTTAGGTGAGAGATAAACAGCACAGATGTATTTAGTAATAGAATGACAATGAAGTCTTAGCCAGATGGTGGAAAATTCAGAAGAGTCAAGGTCGTGGGCACGAGAGCAAGTGATGTCGTTGCGCACGTAGGCGCAACAACCAGCTTTGGATTGAAATTTAGGATAGAGATAGTAGGAGGGACCAGAGTAGAGATTGCTGTCAGTAGCCTCAGAAACCTGTGTTTCGGTAAGGAAGAGAAGGTGAGGTTTAGAGGAGGAGAGATGATGTTCCATAGAATGAAAATTAGAGCGAAGACCGCGAATGTTGCAGAAATTGAGAAGAAAGAGGTTCGAGGAGTTATCAAGACACCTCTCGGGTCGGCAGCCAGAAGGGGAGTCCTCCCTGGGGGAATTTGTGCCAGGCGGGGAGTCCGAGGCGTGGGGTATGTGCGCCATTTTGAAATTTTAATTTTGGGAAAAGGTGTATATGTTGTGTGAATGTAGTGTGGTGTGGATAAAGAGAGGATCTGTCTTTAGAGAGCATGCTGAACTACTCCCCGGTGTTGGTGAGACAATAGGGAAACGGTTAGTGAGGACATGGGAAGGGTCTTTGGAGGGCTTCAGCTCCTTCTCACCTCCCATATATACCTCACCAGGAGTGGCTTGCTCCTGTTCGGTAGGTGTCTTCCTACCTATATATATATATATATATATATATATATATATATATATATATATATATATATATATATATATATATATATATATATATATATATATATATGGTTGAACGTGATAGTCAGTTCAATGTTAACTATTTGCTTAAGAAAATTCTCATTCTCTTGGATAATAGTCCTATTCTCTTTTGTCAATTTGGTGATGACTTGGTCATCTTTGTTGCCAGATCGCGATTTCGGGTTTCTTAACAGTTAACACTTCTTCAGTGGCATGAAGTGTTCAGTGGAGGAGTTGTTTTCTTCTCGCTGGTGGAGAGAGAATGGCTGGTGTACGCCGGGTGGCCGGTATTTAAGGCGTGCCGTCTCCCTCCCCGTGTTGCGCACTGGCTGCTGATTGGTTGGGTTGGTGCGCAGCACTCCTGCGCATACTCGGGAGAGCCTGTAGACCTAGGGCCTGCTTGTTTAAGTTGGGCTCCATTTCTTTTATGTTGAGGGCTTCTAGAATAGGGAGGCGTCGTTCGTCGGTGCATCTTGCGATTATGTCTGTGTTTTCTTCTAAAATTTTCCTTGTTAGCACTGTATTGTGTTTCTGTAGTAGGTGTTGCGGGGGGGGCGATGAGTGGGAGTTCATCTTTCTGCCTGCCTCAGCTTCATCGTTGTCATGCCGATGTAGGTTGAGGGAGGGGCTTCGAGATCGTTTACAAATAAACCTATAAACGACATGCGACTCCTGTGTAGGCGGCTTTTCTTCTTGGGGGCTGTTTCTCATAATTAGGTGGCTTGTTTTCTTGCTCTTGTAGTAAATGACGATGTTGAGTTTCTTCTCGGAGTTTGTTGGTGTGACGTTTCTTCTTATGATTTGGAAAGGAAAATTTTAGAAGAAAACACAGACATAATCACAAGATGCCCCGACGAACGACGCCTCCCTATTGTAGAAGCCCTCAACATAAAAGAAATGGAGCCCAACTTAAACAGGCAGGCCTGCCTGCCTACCTAATACTTTTGAATCAAATCTCAACAGGAAGATTTAAAAGCACCTATCCACTTCTGACCTATCTGATCCCCAGTGTAGGTTCCGCATGGGGCGTACTACTAGCGATTTTTTTGCTCTCTTAAGTGACTCTTGGTCATACTCTCTTAGTCGTTTCAGTGAAACTTTCTCAGTTGCGCTATACATATCGAAAGCTTTCTATAGAACAGTGACCGTCTACCACCGCAGAGATAGAACGGCCGGAAAGGAAACTGGAGATAAAGGGACAGAGAAAGGGATAGAATCCGAAAGAGGGCAGTTTAGAAAGCAAAGACTTGTGCCAGACTCTATCGAAGGTTTTCGATATGCCTAGCGGAACAGAGAAAGTTTTACCGAAACGGCTAAGAGAGGATGACCAAGAGTCAGTTGAGAGAGCAAGAAGATCGCCAGTAGAACTCCCCTTGCGGAACCCATAATGGCGATCAGATAGAAGGTTGGAAGTGGAAATATTATTTTGAATCTTACGGTTAAGGATTTATTCAAAAACTTTAGATAGACAGAAAAGTATATAGGGCGGTAGTTTGAGGGATTGGAACGGTCACCCTTCTTAGGCACAGGCTGCACAAAGGCATACTTCCAGCAGGAAGGAAAGGTAGATGTTGACAGGAAGAGACAGAAGAGTTTGACCAGGCAGGGTGTCAGCACGGAAGCACAGTTTTTAAGGACAATAGGAGGCACTCAATCAGGTCCATAAACCTTCTGAGAGTTGAGGCTAGAGAGGGCATATAAAACATCATTATGAAGAATCTTAATAACAGGCATAAGGGAGTCAGAGGGGGGATGAGTAGGAGGAATATGCCCAGAATCGTCCAGGGTGGAGTTTTTACAGAAAGTTTGAGCGAAGGATAATAGTTGGCACTTCATCAGGTCCATAAGCCTTCTGAGTGTTGAGCCCAGAGAGGGCATATGAAACATTATTATGCAGAATCTTAATAACAGGCATAAAGGAGTCAGAGGGGGGATGAGTAGGAGGAATATGCCCAGAATCGTCCAGGGTGGAGTTTTTACAGAAAGTTTGAGCGAAGAGTTCAGCCTTAGAGATAGATGAGACGGCACTGCTGCCGTCAGTGTTAAGGAGAGGAGGGAAAGAGGAATAAGTGAAATTGGAGGAGTTTATTTTGGCTAGGTGCCAGAAGTCACGGGAAGAATTAGAAAAAGCAAGGTGTTGACATTTGCTACTGATGAAAGAGGTTTTGGTTAGTCGGAGATTATACTTGGCACGATTCCGGGCTGAAATGTATAGTTCATGATTAGTAGGAGTGCGAAGGCTCTGGTACCTTTTGTGAGCTGCCTCTCCATCTTTAATAGCACGAGAACAAGCATGATTAAACCAAGGCTTTTTAGCATGAGTAGAGAAAGAACGTGGAATGTATGCCTCCATTCCAGAGACAATCACCTCTGTGATGCGCTGGGCACACACAGAGGGGTCTCTATCCTGGAAGCAGTAATCATTCCACGGGAAATCGGAAAAGTACATCCACAGGTCGTCCCACCTAGCTGAAACAAAATGCCAGAAGCATCACCTTTTCGGTGGGTCCAGAGGGTAAACAGGAGCGATAGGACAGTATACATAAATAAGGTTATGATCGGAGGAGCCCAAAGGAGAGAACAGTTTGACAGAGTAAGCAGAAGGATTAGAGGTAAGGAAAAGGTCTAGTTTGTTGGACTGGTCTCTAAGACGACCGGGAATACGTGTAGGGTGCTGAACCAACTGCTCTTGGTCGTTGAGGAGAGCAAAGTTGTAGGCTTGTTCACCAGGCTGGTCAGTGAAAGAGGATGAAAGCCAAAGCTGGTGGTGAACATTGAAAACTCCCAAGATGGAGTTTTCAGCGAAGGGAGAGTGAGTCAAGATGTGCTCCACTCTAGAGTTCAAATAGTCATAGAATTTTACATAGTTAGTAGAGTTAGATGAGTGATAAATATATATATATATATATATATATATATATATATATATATATATATATATATATATATATATATATATATATATATATCTATATATATATTAGCGGACATCCGCGCGTCGTGAATGGGTTTGTAGCGAAGCCCGCTACAATCCTTCCCCTTCAGCAAAAACGTCCCTCTCGCCCGAAATTGGAGAATAAATTACCGTTTTCACGTTAAAATAGGGGCTACATCGCTTAACAGATATAAACTGAATAAACGTCGTCCAAATAAAAAATGGTGCATCTTTACCTTGCCTCGGAGTCCCCGCCTGGGGGGGGGGGGGGGACCAAGGATGTTTAATGTTGAAGAAGGTGACAGCTGAGTGTTGTCAAAGAATAGGGGATATTTGTTTGGAAGATTGTGTCGAGTGGATAGATGGAGAAACTGTGTTTTTGAAGCGTTGAAGGACACCAGGTTCTTCTTGCCCCAATCGGAAATAATAGTAAGGTCTGAGGCTAAGCGTTCTGTTGCCTCCAGCCTTGAATCGTTAAGTTCCTGTAGGGTGGGTCTTCTATTAAAAGAAGTTGAGTAATGCAGAGTGGAGTCATCGGCGTAAGAATGGATAGGACAGTTCGTTTTGGAAAGAAGATCATCAGTGAACAACAGAAAGAGAGTGGGAAGTAGGACAGAACCGTGTGGGACACCACTGTTAATAGGTTTAGGGGAAGATCAGTGACCGTCTACCACAGCAGAAATAGAACGGTCAGAAAGGAAACTGGGGATAAAGGTACAGAGAGAAGGATAGAAACCGTAGGAGGGTAGTTTGGAAAGCAAAGATTTGTGCCAGACCCTATCAAAAGTTTTTGATATGTCCAGCGAAATAGCCAAGGTTTCACCGAAACGGCTAAGAGAGGATGACCAAGAGTAAGTTAGGAAGGCAAGGAGATCACCAGTAGAACGCCCCTTGCGGAATCAATACTGGCGATCAGATAGAAGGTCAGAAGTGGAAAGGTGCTTTTGAATCTTCCGGTTAAGGATTGATTCAAAAGCTTTAGATAGACAAGAAAGTAAAGCTATAGGACGGTAGTTTGAGGGATTCGAACGGTCACCCTTCTTAGGCACAGGCTGTATGAAGGCATACTTCCAGCAGGAAGGAAAGGTAGATGTTGACAGGCAGAGGCGAAAGAGTTTGACCAGGCAGGGTGACAGCACGGAGGCACAGTTTTTAAGGACAATAGGAGGCACTCCATCAGGTTCATAAGCGTTCTGAGGATTGAGGCCAGAGAGGGTATAGAAAACATCATTTTGAAGAATCTTTATAACAGGCATAAAAGAGTCAGAGGGGGAATGAGTAGGAGGAATATGCCCAGAATCGTCCAGAGAGGAGTTTTTGGAAAAAGTTTGAGAGAAGAGTTCAGCCTTAGAGATAGATGAGACGGCAGTGTTGCCGTCAGGACTGGGGAGTGGAGGGAAAGATGAAGAAGTGAAGTTGGAAGAGATGTTTTTGGCTAGATGCCAGAAGTCACGGGAAGAGTTAGAGAAAGCAAGGTTTTGGCATTTTCTATTGATGAAAGAGTTTTTGGTTAGTCGGAGATTAGATTTGGCACGATTCCAGGCAGAAATGTAAAATTCAGTTAGCATTAGTTTGAAGGCTCTGGTACCTTTTGTGAGCTGCCTCTCTATCATTGACAGCACGAGAACAAGCGTGATTAAACCAAGGCTTTTTAGCGTGAGGAGTAGAGAAAGTACGTGGAATGTATGACTCCATTCCAGAGACAATCACCTCCGTGATGCGCTGAGCACACACAGAGGGGTCTCTATCCTGGAAGCAATAATCATTCCACGGGAAATCGGAAAAGTACATCCTGAGGTCGTCCCACCGAGCTGAAGCAAAATGCCAGAAGCATCGCCTCTTCGGTGGGTCCAGAGGGTGTACAGGAGCGATAGGACAGGATACAGGATACAGGTTGTGATCGGAGGAGCCCAACGGAGAGAACAGTTTGACAGCACAAGCAGAAGGGTTTGAGGTAAGGAAGAGGTCTAGAATGTTGGGCCTGTCTCCAAGACGGTCGGGAATACGTGTAGAGTGCTGGACCAACTGCTCTAGATCGTTGAGGATAGCAAAGTTGTAGGCTTGTTCACCAGGCTGGTCAGTGAAAGAGGATGAAAGCCAAAGCTGGTGGTGAACATTGAAATCTCCTAGGATGGAGATTTCAGCGAAGGGGGAGTGAGTCAAGATGTGCTCCACTTTAGAGTTCAAGTAGTCAAAGAATTTTACATAGTTAGTAGAGTTAGGTGAGAGATAAACAGCACAAATGTATTTAGTAATAGAATGACATTGAAGTCTTAGCCATATGGTGGAAAATTTTGAAGAGTCAAGGTTGTGGGCACGAGAGCAAGTGATATCGTTGCGCACGTAGGCGCAACATCCAGCTTTGGATTGAAATTCAGAATAGAGATAGTAGGAGGGAACAGAATAGAGACTGCTGTCAGTAGCCTCATAAATCTATGTTTCGGTGAGGAAGAGATGGTGAGGTTTAGAGGAAGAGAGATGGTGTTCCAGAGAATGAAAATTAAAACGAAGACCGCGAATGCTGCAGAAATTGAGAAGAAAGAGGTTCGAGGAGTTATCAAGACACCTCTCGGGTCGGCAGCCAGAAGGGGAGTCCCCGTCTGGGGGAGAGGGGGGGGGGGCACAAATTCCGACCCGAGAGGTGTCTTGATTACTCGTCGAACCTCTTTCTTCTTAATTTCTGCAGCATTCGCAGTCTTCGTTTTAATTTTCATTCTTTGGAACACCATCTCTCTTCCTCTAAACCTCACCTCCTCTTCCTCACCGAAACACAGGTTTCTGATGCTACTGACAGCAATCTCTACTCTATTCCCTCCTACTATGTGTTACATAGCAGAATAATACATTATTCCTTAATCTTTTCAGGATGGCTACCGCTACATCTAGGACATAGGATGCATGTCCAATATTTGGAGCAGGAAAAAATTGCAATTGCGATCTATTCCTACATGTGAAGATGTGATGCAATACTACATCAAGTGAGAATTTAGTTGAGATCATCAAAAAAGTAACCTACATTCAAAGACATCGCCGCGGTGGTCCATTTCAGCACTTTCGACAGCACGGATAAATCAAATGTTGAATAGTTATCGTGCTAAAATGGCTAACATCATCAAATCAATAAACGCGAAAAAGAAGAATGCGTCGTTATAGAAAAACCTCGAGGCCTTCAAGGTATCATCTCACACTACCCTATTCGACATATCGGCCTGTAAGTGCTCTGACTTGAGAAAATGCAGATGCCCTTCTGAACGACAGGTACCACAGTTGGAGCAACAATTCTTACTCAACCAGAGACGTAATCGAAAAATGGTAGTAGGAAATTTTAGACGTTAAAACAAAAAATAAAAACGAGATGACTCTTGCAAGAAGATTGACAGCATCTAAACAAGAAGGAAAAACAGACCATCAAAAGCAGTCGACTATCAAACAAGAAACTTTTCAGGAACAACATTCTTCGTCAGCGTCTAGCAAAAGTGATAAGGCATCTAGAGAATCATAGTCATCTTACGAGCTAACACTGGCAGAAAAACAAGACATGAAGAGAAAAAAACAAACAAACTCAGACAGAGCTGCTTCATTTATTGCTTCTTCAGTGTTAGAGGATGTTGGGTCGATACGATGAGATGATGTCAGTGCAGTGATTGATCGAAATAAAATAAGAAGATCCAGAAAAAAAGATAACTTTTCAACATTTGACCTATCCGTGCTGTCGAAAGTGGAAATGGAAGCTAATTTCCACAAGTTCCCCCTACCGCGGCCCCGTTGCACACGACTTTCTACTCATGCTCATCCCTATACTGTCCAAACCCCTTATGCAAGAGTCAACCAGCATCTTCACTTTTTCATCCCTCACGCTGGTAAACTCTGGAACAATCTTCCTTCATCTGTATTTCCTCCTACCTACGACTTGAACTCTTTCAAGAGGAGGGTATCAGGACACCTCTCCTCCCGAAATTGACCTCTCTTTTTGGACACTCCTTTGACCTCTATTCAGAAGCAGTAAGTAGCGTGCTTTATATATATATATCTATATATATATATATATATATATATATATATATATATATATATATATATATATATATATATATATATATATTTTTTTTTTTCTTTACGCCCTTGAACAGTCTCCTTAGCTGTAAAAAAAAAAAAAAAAAAAAAAAGTATTCCAGTCTCTCTGTGACCACCGCGGCGATGTCTTTTAATGTAGGTTCCTTTTTTGATGATCTCAACACAATTCTCACATAATGGTAGTATTGCATCACATCTTCACATGTGGGAAAATATCGCAATTGCAAATCTTTTCCTGCTCCAAATATTGGACATGTCACCGATGTCCTTGTTGTAGCAGTAGCGATCCTGAAAATATTAAGGAATAATGTATACGTAAGAAAAAAAAAAGTTATAAGAAAAACGAACGAAGATATGAGCAGAGAGATTAAGCCGATGAACACACACACACACACACACACACACACATATACATACACATGCACTCTAGGTACAGCTGAAAATCACCCACCTCCTTCCAACGCAAAGGGTAACTGAAGGAACGCAGCTCAGCGCCTGCGTTTCAAGGTCACCTCTTCTGAATGCTGCCAAAAAGAATGGTGGTGGTTGGGGCTGTTTAAGGTGAACCTCGACGTACACACATATATTTTCATACCTATGCAACAATGTAAATGCTGTGGGATACATATAAATGCATTATTTAAGCTAAAGAGTCAATCTGGAAATTACAAAAAATACTTTTTTTTTTTTCCACATTTAAAGTTGTTGCCGGGGGCAAAAGATATTTAAGTAGGACAACGTCCTTGAAAAAGCGATCATATGAGTTATCTTTCATCAACTTCGTAGCTATTAGAAATAATTTTGATGCATTTTGAAATATTTTAAAAATTCAAAGAAAAAGACGTTTTTACTACTAAAGTATGATTTTCATCGCTCTACCAGTGACAGAAGATGATTACCAATTAAGCAACGATTTTTCAGAGGCTATTTTCTCATTCATTATTATAATAGGGAAATCGAAAAAAGTGTAAAATCTATCCACAATCTATATATATATATATATATATATATATATATATATATATATATATATATATATATATATATATATATATATATATATATATATATATATATATATATATATATATATATATATATATATATATATATATATATATATATATATATATATATCAAAGAAAACGGCTCAAGGGCAACAAAAAGAGCACAAGAAAAAGCCCGCCATTCGCCGCTCACATAATAGATAACAGTAAAGAGTATCCAAAAGTGAGGTCAATTTCGGGGGAAAGCTGTCGATACACTCTTCTTGAAAGAGGTCATGTCATAGGCAGGAGATACAGATGAAGGAAGGTTGTTCCAGAGTTTGCCAGTGAAGGGGATGAAAGAACCGAGATGCTGGTTAACTCTTCCAAAAGGGGTTTGGACAGTATAGGGATTACCATGAGTAGAAAGTCGTGTGCAGCGTGGCCGGGGAGGATGCATGCAGTTAGGAAGTTGCATCTCTCTCTCTCTCTCTCTCTCTCTCTCTCTCTCTCTCTCTCTCTCTCTCTCTCTCTCTCTCTCTCTCTATATATATATATATATATATATATATATATATATATATATATATATATATATATATATATATATATATATATATATATATATATATATATATATATATATAGATATTTATATATATATATATATATATATATATATATATATGTGTGTGTGTGTGTGTGTGTGTGTGTGTGTGTGTGTGTGTGTGTGTGTGTGTGTGTTTGTGTGTGTGTGTATATATATATATATATATATATATATATATATATATATATATATATATTTTTTTTTTTTTTTTTTTTTTTTTTTTTTTTTTTTTTTTACACATCAGAGGACACGGCTCAAGGGCAATAAAATGGTACAAAAAAAAGCCCGTTAGTCGCCGTTCCTATAAAAGATAAAAGTAAAGAGTAGCCAAAAGAGAGGTCAATTTCGGGGGAGAGGTGTCTTGATACACTCTTTTTGAAAGAGGTCAAGTCATAGGCAGGAGAAAATACAGACGAAGGAAGGCAGTTCTAGAGTTTACCAGTGAATGGGATGAAATAATGGAGATGCTGCTTAACTTTTGCATAAGGGGTTTGGACGGTACAGGGATGAGCATGAGTAGAAAGTCGAGTGCAGAAGGGCCGCGGGAGGGGGGGAGGCATGCAGTTAGCAAGTTTAGAAGAGCAGTCAGCGTGGGAATATCGATAGAAGATAGAAAGAGAGGCAATATGGCGGCAGAATTTAAGAGGTAGAAGACTATCAGTAAGAGGAGGAGAGCTGATGAGACGAAGAGCATTAGACTCCACCCTGTCTAGGAGAACTATGTGAGTGGAACCCCCCCCCACACACACACACATGAGATGCATACTCCATACGAGGGCGGACAAGACCCCTATAAATGGAAAGCATCTGTGCGAGGGAGAAGAACTGGCGCAAACGGTATAGAACGCCCAGCCTCGAGGAAGCTGATTTAGTAAGAGAAGAGATATGAAGTTTCCAGTTGAAATTTTGAGTTCAGGATAGACAAAGGATGTTTAGTGTTTAAGAAGGTGATAGCTGAATGTTGTCGAGGAATAGAGGATAGCTATCTGGAAAATTGAGTCGAGTGCATAGGTGGAGAAACTGTGTTTTTGAGGCGTTGAAGGAAACCAGGTTCTTCTTGCCCCAATCAGAAATAATAGTGAGGTCTGAGGCTAAGCGTTCTGCAGCCTCCAGCCTGGAATCGTTTAGTTCCTGTTCTGTTGAGTGGGTCTTCTATTAAAAGAAGTTGAGTAATGCAAAGTGGAGTCATCGGCTTACTGCTTCCAAGAGAGAGATCCCTCTGTGTGTGCCCAGCGCATCTCAGAGGTGATTGTCTCTGGAATGGAGGCATACATTCCACGTTCTTTCTCTACTCCTCATGCTAAAAAGCCTTGGTTTAATCATGCTTGTTCTCGTGCTATTAAAGAGAGAGAGGCAGCTCACAAAAGGTTCCAGAGCGTTCGAACTCCCGCTAACTATGACCTTTACATTTCAGCCCGGAATCGTGCCAAATCTATTCTCCGACTTACCAGATCTTCTTTTATCAATAGAAAATGTGAACACCTTGCTTCTTCTAATTCTTCCCGTGACTTCTGGCATCTAGCCAAAAATATCTCCTCCAATTTCACTTCTCCCTCTTTCCCTTCTCTCCTTAACCCTGACGGCAGCACTACCGTCTCATCTGTCTCTAAGGTTGAACTCTTCGCTCAGACTTTCTGTAAAAACTCCACGCTGGACGATTCTGGGCATATTCCTCCTACTGATCCATCCTCTGACTCCTTTATGCCTGTTATTAACATTCTTCCAAATGATGTTTTCTATGCCCTCTGTGGCCTCAACTCTCATAAGGCTTATGGACCTGATGGAGTGCCTCCTATTGTCCTTAAAAACTGTGCTTCCGTGTTGACTAACTGCCTGGTCAAACTCTTTCGTCTCTGCCTATCAACATCTACCTTTCCTTCTTGCAGGAAGTATTCCTTTATACAGCCTGTGCCTGAGAAGGGTGACCGTTCCAATCCCTCAAAATACCGCACTATAGCTTTATTTTCACGCTGGTAAACTCTGGAACAAACTTCCTTCTTCTGTATTTCCTCCTGCCTACGACTTGAACTCTTTCAAGAGAAGGGTATAAGGACACCTCTCCTCCCGAAACTGACCTCTCTTTCAGCCACCTCTTTTGATTCTTTTTTTTAGGAGCAGCGAGCAGCGGGCTTTTTTTATTATTGCTTCCTTTTTTTGTGCCCTTAAGCTGTCTCCTTTGTTGTAAAAAAAAAGAATGGATAAGGCAGTTCATTAATGAACAACAGAAAGGGAGTGGGAGATAGGCCAGAACCCTGCGGGACACCACTGTTAATAGGTTTAGGGGAATAGCAGTGACCATCTACCACAACAGAAATAGAACGGTCAGAAAAGAAACTGGAGATACAGGTACAGAGAGAAGGATATAAAACGTAGGTTAGTTTGGAAAGCAAAGACTTGTGCCAGACCCTATCAAAGGCTTTTGATATGTCCAGGGCAATAACAAAGGTTTCTCCTAAACGGCTAAGAGAGGATGACCAAGAGTCAGTTAGGAAGACAAGGAGATCCCCAGTAGAATGCCCATTCCGGAACCCTTACTGGCGATTAGATAAAAGGTCAGAAGTGGAAAGGTGCTTTTGAATCTTCCTGTTAAGGACTGACTAAAAAAATAGATAGACCGGACAGGATGTCAGCTCGGCAGCACAGTTTTTAAGGACAACTGGAGGCACTCCATCAGGTCCATAAGCTTCCTGAAGATTGAGGCCATATATATATATATATATATATATATATATATATATATATATATATATATATATATATATATATATATATATATATATATATATATATGCAGTAGCTTCTCTTGAACAGGAAGACGTATGTGTAGACATACCACACTGGGAAAAAAGAAAAAAAAATATATATAGTAAGTACTTTCGTATTGTATTACATCTTCAGGCTAAATTAAAAAGAAGAAAACATTTAGTCTGAAAATGTAATACAATACGAAAATACTTACTATATTTATCTTTTCTTTTTCCCAGTGTATATATATATATATATATATATATATATATATATATATATATATATATATATATATATATATATATATATATATATATTTTTTTTTTTTTTTTTACGTTGTTGCCTATTGCGCCGGTAGGCATCTTCCGGTGGGGCCTGATGGTCGGCCCAAGGCTTCTTCCAGGTGGGGCCTGATGGTCAGCCCAGCCTGTTCTGCGCAGGCGAGTGTTTATATATATATATATATATATATATATATATATATATATATATATATATATATATATATATATATATATATATATATCACGCTCATTTTTCAAGTCGTCGCCGAGTGGCGGAAGATTACACACATGCTGTCTGGATCATAAATCAACCTTAACTTCAGGGAGTACGGTCAAGAGGAGCACCGCGAGACACCATGGGCCAAGGATAGTATAAGAGTAGAGGATGGATGCTATACTATGCTATACTATGCTTATACTATCCTTGCCATGGGCCAAGCAAGAAAGTCTATCTGTGCTATAGGCAGCACGTCAATCAATCAATCAATCAATCAATATATATATATATATATATATATATATATATATATATATATATATATATATATATATATATATATATATATATATATATATATAGCCGGTAGGCTTGCTTGAGGGGCCTGGATATTGTTCGGCCCCAGCCCGTCATGGCGCAGGCAAGTGTTTATAATGGCGCCATCTTCTCTTGGCTCATGCTGCCCCCTGGAAGTCGTTCTTGATTCACTTGGACGGTTTTCTCTTGAGTCCGGGTTGATGGGTGGTCTTCTGGACAGCATGTGGGTAGTTTTAAGCCACTCGGCGGTGACTGAATAATCCAAGGTGGTAGCGTGGGGATTCGAACTCGCGTCGCGTGGTGAATATATATATATATATATATATATATATATATATATATATATATATATATATATATCTATATATATATATATATATATATATCAGACCTTACTATTATTTCCGATTGGGGCAAGAAGAACCTGATGTCCTTCAACGCCTCAAGATCAGTTTCTTCACCTATCCACTCGACACAATCTTCCAAACAATTATCCCCTATTCTTTGACAGCACTCGGCTATCATCTTCTTCAACACTAAATATCCTTGGTCTATCCTTAACTCGAAATCTAAACCGGAAACTTCATATCACTTCTTTTACTAAATCAGCTTCCTCGAGGCTGGGCGTTCTGTACCGTCTCCGGTAGTTCTTCTCCCCCGCACACCTGCTATCTATTTACAAGGGCCTTGTCCGCCCTCGTATGGAGTATGCATCTCACGTGTGGAGGGGTTCCACTCACACAGCTCTATTGGAGAGAGTGGAGTCTAAGGCTCTTCGTCTGATCAGCTCTCCTCCTCTTACTAATAGTATTCTACCTCTTAAATTCCGCCGCCAAGTTGCCTCTCTTTCTATCTTCTTTCGATATTTTCATGTTGACTGCTCTTCTGAACTTGCTTACTGCATGCCTCCCCCCCTCCTTCGGCCTCGCCATACACGACTTTCTACTCAAGCTCATTGTTTTACTGTCCAAATCCCTTACGCAAGAGTTAACCAGCATCTTCATTCTTTCACCCATCACGCTGGTCAGTCTTCCTGCCTACGACTTGAACTCTTTCTCCTCCAGAAATTGACCAATCTTTCGGCCACTCCTCTAACTCTTTTATGGAGCAGTTAGTAATGGGTTTGTTTTCATTTTTTTTTTGTATGCCCTTGAATTAAGTCCTCTGCTGTAAAAAAAAAAAAATATATATATATATATATATATATATATATATATATATATATATATATAATATGTTTATATATATATATATATATATATATATATATATATATATATATATATATATATATATATATATATATATATATATATATATATATATATATATATATATATATATATATATATATATATATATATATATATATATATATATATATATATATATATATATATATATATATATATATATATATATATATATATATATATATATATATATATATATATATATATATATATATATATATATATATATATATATATATATATATATATATATATATATATATATATATATATATATATATATATATATATATATATATATATATATATATATATATATATATATATATATATATATATATATATATACACGCCTCAGCTATGCAGTGGTTAGAATCCCTGACTAAGAATCAGCGGGCCTAGACTTTGGCAGTCGACATGCAGGGCATCATGCTGTTCATCCTTCCTTTCGGGATGTTCGATAATTGGGTACCTTGGGAAACCTGGGGAAGGTAAACTGTTGTAACCCGGATGTCTACACTGCCCCTGTGTTGGGTTAATTGGACGTTCTCCCAGTACATGCTCAAACGACCAACTGTACGGAAATGAGCATCGCTGCTACACGCAGCTATATGTTATGCTCCCAACGTTACCTTACTCTATTTATGATTATAATAGAAAAGATGATGTTTTACCTTTTTAAGATAAGATCACAGAAGAAAAAAATTGAGGTGTGACCCACAACAATACGGGCTCAGGTATAACGCTGAAGTCCACCAAAGCAGTTTATATTAAGTCAGAGTGAGTTGCCGCATTTGCTAGTAATACAAGATAATTATGCTGCGCGTCAGTGACGGCACTCACAGTTATAATGAAGTTTGAGCAGGGAATATTTATGTCTACCACGTCTGATACAATCAATGAATATTTTTTGTTTAATTGTAAAATCTGTATTACAAGCTTGACTTGATTATGTTTTTTTTTCTATAAGCACATCTTATATCAAGGGTACGTGGCCAGCCGTGCTTCGAATATCTTTTTTCAATCATTAAGTTGACCTAGTACAAGAAATCATATATGACAAATATTATTCTCTCTCTCTCTCTCTCTCTCTCTCTCTCTCTCTCTCTCTGTTATTAGCTAGGTTACAAACGACTTTTGCGAGCGAGACACAATAGTTGTTGCTTGATTGTACAAGAGGATTTTGTAAGCAATACAAGAAGGTATTTCTGATTCTTTTATATATAAGCGGCAGCAAACGAAGGCTGGCTGCAGAGTCATTGTACAATAAGGTTTTCAAACATAAAAGCAGACTCAAGACTCATTACAGGAAACTCGCAATCGGATTCCGCCATTTCAAGGACAGTTTCCAAGACCAGAGCAGCCTGTTTCATAGGCACGATGTACATTTTTTTTTTCTGTGTTTCGTTTTGTTTGAAAAACTCAAAAACGGAACAATGGCTAATATTCTACTGTCCAAGCATCACTGCGCTAATCCTAAACACACATAGAATGCAGCTCTAACATTGTTTTTGAGGACTAATTGTTTAAACTTCTAACACGACTTTCAAAACTATAGTATTTTTTTTATGATCAGCAAAAGTATTTCAAAATTTCAAAGTGTATAGCCTAAAGATTAAGAGCACTGGGATGCATAGTTGCTACTAAAAGTGGTATTCAAAATTTCATAAAAGAAGGGTTGAAGGAGTCTGTCAAAAGTAAGTTATTGCCTATTGATTGACTGAAGGCGAAGAGATAATCAGGAACATGTCCGTGCGTTTATGTACTGAAAAAAGTCAATATGTCAGACACCTACTCTGCTCCTTGGCACCGAATGTAAAGTGGTTGGTTACACTCAAAAACAGTATATGTAACGGTGTTATTGAACACAACAAACCACACGATCGCCAAATATAATAGTCATCGGGTGTTTGTATATATATATATATATATATATATATATATATATATATATATATATATATATATATATATAGAGAGAGAGAGAGAGAGAGAGAGAGAGAGAGAGAGAGAGAGAGAGAGAGATAGAGAGAGAGAGAGAGAGAGAGAGAGAGAGAGAGAGAGAGAGAGAGAGAGAGAGAGAGAGAGAGAGAGAGAAAACAAAATGTATTGAAGCATCGTGTATGAAAAAAAGGCAATTTCAACATACTAGAGGAACTTCCAAGGAACTCAGCACTCCAGAAAACCCTATAGTTCTGAAGGATCCTCAGAATAGTACTTATGAGGATGTGGTCAGTCTCTTTAACTCCCCCTCCACCAGTGTAATACCAAGTTCAACAGTACAGCTCTAGTCCCCCTGAATCTTACAAAATTCAGTAGGAGAGTTGTTGGTGTTTTTTGGTATCAGAACCATGGAGACCAACACATGGCCCATAGCTAGCCCTGCCAGTGCCAGTAGTATCATTGAAGTAGCCCAAGATAATG
Organism: Eriocheir sinensis; assembly: GCF_024679095.1. Lineage (NCBI taxonomy): Eukaryota > Metazoa > Arthropoda > Malacostraca > Decapoda > Varunidae > Eriocheir > Eriocheir sinensis. Next base: position 8,070,372 of record NC_066519.1, read on the forward strand.
AGTGTGTCCCGGGGAGGGCACTGGTCAAATATGGAGTCGAATTTGGCGTTGATCACCTCAGTTTCTTCAGTCGCACACATCTCGGTAGGACCGTACACTGCAACAGAGACATGAAGTTCAGTGTGTGGTACAGCTTCACTCGCATTTTACGCTCATCAACCGGAGTAATCACAGCCACAAATGGCACCAGTTGGCTGGAGATGCCTATAATTATCCCCTTAAGATGGATACCATTGCTCATGTCGGACCAGTATTAGGTGTACCCCCCACTACTGTTCCCGTCACTGCCATGCCTCCCCGTCTTAGAAAGTCCTACTATATCCACCCTCAGCCTTCTGAGCTCATATTATAGGTACGGCATTCGGTGATCATCCGAGAGGATCAGTACATTCCAGGAGCACACACGCAGATCCCTCTGAAGGTTAATTCCGGGCCTGGTTGTAGGCGAACGCCGCTTTTGCACCACCCCGGGTCACCACTCCCCAAAAAAAAGGGTAGGTTACCATTTCTCCTTCGATATCCAGGGGACCGGTAGACGGCAGGTTCGCTCGATGGGAGAGTCTGCCGCGCTGTCGCCCCCCCATTAAAACCAGTTTGGGGGAGGTGAGGTGGGGGGGAACTCTATAGCGACCCTGCCCACATCAGGGATTTGGTACGACTGCTCACCATAGGACAAGGACGCAGGATCCTTGGAATGATAAATCCATCAGTTACCCAAAGAAATAAACATGAACAGGAAGGAGAAACAAAGAAAGACAGCTCGGGGAGGCTGAGGACGCTGCGTACGTCATCCATATAGTCCTGCCCCTATTATATAGACATGCCCATCCAGATCTCAGAATTCATCCGTCGATCTGTGCTGATGCCTCCACGCAATGAGTTGAGGCTTTTTTTTTTAACCCCAGTTTATTGCGCCTGTAGGCTTTCTTGAGGGGACTCATGGGCAACCCCAGCCCGTTAAAAACGCAGGGGAGTTTTATTTCAAGTGGCTGCCGTGATATATGACTCTTGCGTGGCCCATACTCTGCCCCGGGTGCTCCTATTGAACAAAGTCGCTGAAGCTTGGGTTCATTGCAAATCTGGGCAAATTGTGGATATTGGTAATCTTTCGACACAGAACGACTGTTAAAAAAAAAATCAGCGTATTTCGCTTTAATATTATACAATAAACAATTTCAGGAAAGTACGACAACCTGAACCTTTCACCAAACTGCTGATGCTGCCCATAAAGCTCATCATGGTATGAAAGCTTTTTCATCTGCAGACTGTCTTCAGCGACTTGGCATCGATGATTTCGACCGTTTTTCTTCAGAGCAATGTGTAGGAATGTTCAATTTCTCAGTTTGACTTTGAATGTACAGCTGGGTTTTTTGTCAATAATTGGCAACATTTGCACACGAGATTGTGTTGGATGACTACCTATTAAGACGTCCTGCATGAATCGTGACCACTTAGGCCGTGGGCTTGTGGAGTTACTGAAGTACCAACTGGAATGCCAAAGCAAATCCGAGTTTACAGAAAGCGGCAACACATAAGAGAATTGCAGAGGCTTCTAGACCACTGAAGAGAGGCCAGACATATCTGGCTCGTCATATGATTGGATAATTATTCATCTGTTTGCCACAACTGTCTTAACTTGCGTAATCTTGCGCTGCTTGATAAATGTGGTGTCGCTAAGGACGGGTCTGTCAAAAGTTGACACTGCAATTACACCCATGCCATGAAATGTTTCATAACCGGGTAGGGATGCAAAGATGTGGTCAACGTTATCACCAACCTACTGGGTGAAACTTCCAGGGTAATCATAAATTTGATCTTGAACATTCTCTGTATGAACCACTGGCTGCTCGAACCTCATCACCTCATCATAATATACTGAATATCCTAATCTGGCAAGTTCATTGATGGGTCAATTGGAACCATACGCATAATCAAGCTCAACACCCAGGTCAAATAACAAAATGTGTGTGTGTGGGGGGGGGGGAGGCGTGATAGAACGAGGCCTTGCTGCATCGACGACACACTATCCTATTGAAGCTTGCTTGAGATCAGAAGAAACCATATTCTCCATGAAAATCCGCAGGGTATGTGAAAGCCACTCTAGGCCATTCTCGGTATCGTCTGTGGTTGAATAATTATCTTTAGTATGTGACATTTCCAATATATAGGACTTCATTATATTTGATGCAGCTAGAACGATCCTGTCTGTTTCATCATCAATGTTCTATTGCTTTTCCTTATACCACTTTTCATTACGGACCTATTAGATTATACTGCGAAATCACACAACGTTTTTTCTTACATGAACTTCAGCATAAAGGATGAAGTCCTTGTAGCGACCAACCAATTTATGTGTTAGTCTTTTTAATGAATACACCTCATTGCTACCATCAATGTCGATCACCTATTAGTGTACTCACCGACCTAGCAACCAGAGAAGCCTGAATCCCTTGCACCAAAGCCAAGAGAGCAACACAGGTACTCATTCTTTTTCCTGAAACCATATTGGGTGTCTGGAAAGAAGTAATGTAAATGAAGAAACGGGTGAGATGTTTGACAAGTAGTCGCTCAAGCAATTTAAATAGAGTGGATTAATGGATACTGGCCATTACTCTATTGGAGAGGTGGCATACTATAGTCCATCAACTCTTAACTTGAGCCGTGTGGCTTGGCTCGAGCAAACTCCCATTGTTTACAGATCTAGCGATGACCTGCGTATGGCGATCTGTCTCACTGTTAGTCTGAAAAAAAAAGAAAAAAAAATAATATATATATATATATATATATATATATATATATATATATATATATATATATATATATATATATATATATATATATATATATATATATATATATATATATATATATATATATATATATATATATATATATATATAAAATACGACTGCATGGTGTTATGAATGGCTTGGAATTTGAGGGAAAGACAACGACTCAGTAAACCTTCCATATCACTTGGCAACGTGGCTCATGCGACGATGCCGCCTGAGTGACTTTGGCAACAGGCGCCAGGACGCACCAATCAGCGTTATGCCACAATTGACTACTCAAGATCTCACTCTCGCTCGCTGCACAGCCATGCAAGAGAGAGAGAGAGAGAGAGAGAGAGAGAGAGAGGAAGCGACCCTCTCTCAGGAGAGTAATGGAGTGATCTGGCACTAGCGCGGTCTCGTGGGGATTGAATATAGAGAAAAAACTTACTTCTCTTACTGAAAGTGAAAATATGTTCCAGAGGGGTGGCTTATTGTAACATCTTTCGAAATTTAAATTTAAAATCACACACACACACACACACATACACATATATATATATATATATATATATATATATATATATATATATATATATATATATATATATATATATATATATATATATATATATATATTGACAGCAAAGGAATCAGCTGAAGGGCAACAAAAAAAAAGTATAGAAGGAAAAAAACGCTAATCCTGCTTCTATGAAAGGGAACAATAAAGCGTGGCCAAAAGAGAGGTCAGTTTTGGATGGAGAGGTGTCCTGATACTCTCCTCTTGAGAGATGTCAAGTCATAGGCAGGAGGAAATACAGACGAACTAAAGCTATTCCAGAGTTGGTGCTCAAGGGCACCAAAAAAGTCATCAATAATAAATAAAAAAAAGCCCGCCACTCGCTGCTCACAAAAAGAATCTAAAGAGGTGGCCGAAAAAGAGGTCAATTTCGGGAGGAGAGGTGTCCAGATACCCTTCTCTTGAAAGAGTTCAAGTCGTAGGCAGGAGGAAATACAGAAGGAGGAAGATTGTTCCAGAGTTTACCAGCGTGAGGGATGAAAGAGTGAAGATGCTGGTTAACTGCTGCATAAGGGGTTTGGACAGTATAGGGATGAGCATGAGTAGAAAGTCGCGTGCAGCGGGGCCGCGGGAGGTGGGGGAGGCATGCAGTTAGCAAGTTCAGAAGAGCAGTCAGCGTGAAAATATCGATAGAAGATAGAAAGAGAGACAACATGGCGGCGGAAATTTAGAAGTAGAAGACTATCAGTAAGAGGAGGAGAGCTGATGAGACGAAGAGCCTTAGCCATACGAGGGCGGACAATGCCCCTGTATATGGATAGCAACTGTGCGGGGGAGAAGAACTGGCGGAGACGATACAGAACGCCGAACCTCGAGGAAGCTGATTTAATGAGAGAAGAGATGTGAAGTTTCCAATTAAGATTTTGAGTTAAGGATAGACTCAGGATGTTTAGTGTTGAAGATGGTGACAGCTGAGTGTTGTCGTAGAATAGGGGATAGGCGTTTGGAAGATTGTGTCGAGTTGATAGGTGAAGAAATTGGTTTTTGAGGCATTGAAGGACACAAGGTTCCTTTTACCCCAATCGGAAATGATAGTAAGGTCTGAGGTTAAGCGTTCTGCAGCCTCCAGCCTGGAGTCATGCAATTCCTGTTGAGAGGGTCTTCTGTTGAAAGAAGTTGAATAATGCAGAGTGGTGTCATCAGCGTATGAGTGGCTAGGACAGTTTGTTATGAAAAGAAGATCATTGATGAATAACAGGAAGAGAGTGGGTGATAGGACAGAGCCCTGTGGAACACCACTGTTAATAGTTTTATGCGAAGAACAGTGACCGTCTTCCACAGTAGAGATAGAACGGCCGGAAAGGAAACTGGAGATAAAGGAACAGAGAGAAGGATATAATCCGAAAGAGGGCAGTTTAGAAAGCAAAGACTTGTGCCAGACTCTATCGAAGGCTTTCGAAATGTCTAGTGCAACTGAGAAAGTTTCACCGAAACGGCTAAGAGAGGATGACCAAGAATCAGTTAAGAGAGCAAGAAGATCGCCAGTAGAACGCCCCTTGCGGAACCCATACAGGCGATCAGATAGAAGGTTAGAAGTGAAAAGGTGCTTTTGAATCTTCCGGTTAAGGAAGGCTGAATGTTGTCAAAGTATAGGGGATAGGTGTTTGGAAAATTATTTCAAGTGGATAGTTGCAGAAATTGAGTTTTGGAGGCGTTGAAGGACAGCAAGTTCTTCTTGCCCCAATCAGAAATGATACTAAGTTCTGAGGTTAAGCGCTCTACGGCCTCCAGCCAGGAATTGTATAGTTTCTGTTGGGTGGGTCCTCTATCAAAAGAAGTTGAGTAAAGCACAGAAGAGTCATTGGCGTAAGAAAGAACAGTTCGTTTTGGAAAAATCATCAATGAACAGCATAAACATAGTGGTAGATACGAGAGAGCCTACGGGACACCATTGTTGACAGGTTTAGGGGAAGAACAGTGACCATCTACCACAGCAGAGAAAGATCGACTAGAAAGGATACTGGAGATAGGACAGAGCCTGCGGGACACCATTGTTGAGAGCTTTAGGGGAAGAACAGTGACCATCTACCACAGTAGAGATAGATACTGAGAAAGGATACTGGAGATAAAGGTACAAAGAGAAGGATATAATCAGTAGGAGGGTAGTTTGGAAAGCAAAGATTTGTGCCAGACCCTATCGAAAGGTTTTGATATGTCTCGCACAACAGTAAACGTTTCACAGAAAAGGTTAATAGAGGATGACCAAGAGTCAGTTAGGAAAACAAGAAAATCACCAGTAGAACGTCCCTTGTGGAACCCATACTAGCGATCAGAAAGAACGTCAGAAGTGGATAGATGCTTAAGAATCTTCAGGTTAAGGATTGATTCAAAAGCTTTAGATAGACAGGAAAGTAAAGCTACAGGACGAAACTTTGAGGGATTGGAACTGTCACCCTTCTTAGGCACAGGATGTATGTAGGCGTACTTACTGTAAGAAGGAAAGAAGTCAGGAAGGAAAGGAATCAGGAAGGAAAGGAATCAGAGGGAAGATGAGTAGGTGGTATATGACCAGAATCGTCAGTCAGAGACGAAAGAGTTTGACCAAGCAGGGTGTCAGCACGGAGCACAATTTTTAAGGACAATAGGAAGCACTCCATCAGGTCCATAAGCCTTCTGAGTATTGATGCCAGAGAGGCCATAAAAAACATCATTCTTAAGAATCACAATAAAAGGCACAAAGGAATCAGAAGGAAGATGAGTAGGTGGTATATGACGTCTAGAGAAAGTTTGAGCGAAAACTTGAGCCTTACAGATGGATGAGACGGTGGTGCTGCCGTCATAATTAAGGAGAGGTGGGAAAGGTGAAGAAGTGACACTGGATGAGATATGTTTGGCTAGGTGCCAAAAGTATATATATATTACAATATTTGCCGAGTACCTGCTTTGTGTGTATGAGTCTCACCTTCGACGAAATTTATCAAGACACGTTTAGGGCATTCAGTAACTCGACAGAAACCACCCCCGACTCTAGGACGGTCAGGTGTTTGGGTCTCCGTGAGGTCACTGGGTTCCGCTCCAATTACGTTATACTCTATCCTCAATTGACTGCTGGTTGTTGCGTGGGTTGGACCAAGACATTCGGTGGACGCTTGACGCTACCGGGAAGGTGGGCAGGTCAAAGGTGAGGGCGTTTAAGGCCATGACTTGAAGACAGAGAGTAACACTATGGAAGCGGAAGCCAGTGACCCCCTCGGAGATCTAACACTGGAAGCTACGATTTTTGTCGAGATGCTAAACGCCGTAATGTATTTAATAAATGCCATCGAAGGCGAGACATATACATCCAATGTAGGTACGCAGCAAATATTGTACTATAAATATAACTCACTTTTAAAAGCCAAAAAACATCATTCTTTCACACGGTTTTCATACAAGAAAGATTATTTTATGAGAACAGGCTTCCGAACTGCTTTTTTTTTCTCGTTTACCAATAAATAAAAGAGCGAAAATGATTAAGTGTAACTGTTAAAAGTCCCAGAGAAACACAGGTTATTTACGATAAGTTCACAGTCACCCTTCTTAGGCACAGGCTGTATGTAGGCATATTTCCAGCAGGAAGGAAAGGTAGATGTTGACCGGAAGGAAGGAAAGGTAGATGTTGATTGGAAGCTTTTGGGGCACAAAGACGTAGTCGATGGTGACACTTGGTAAGAATGAATATATCCCATTGAAATTCTTAATATTTCCAGGGCTGTGCGTGTGCGAGGCCACGCCCTGAACTGCATTGACAGTGTTCCCATAGATGAGACGACTTTAGAAAAGAGTAACCTTTTTTCCCTCTCAGTGCTTCTGGGGTTACAGTGCTGGCACACATGCCACCACTGTAACCCCAAAAGCTCAGTTAACCGTCCAGATGATGTTAGTTGTCCCAGAAGCCATGGCGAAGAGACGAGACTTTTCTTTTTTTTTTTTTATTCCCCGCTCGTTGTGGGCGGTGTTTAGGGCTTCTCCGCCCGCTGCAAGGTGTCTCTTCTGACCCCAGGTCGCTGGTTCTCTCGCCCTATCTCAATATACGTATTTCCTCTTGACCGCTGGCCTGAGCGGTAACGCGGATGTGTCTCCTGGCCTGCCATCTGATCCTTTGTCCTGGTTAAAGCCCCAAATACACTGCCGAATTTTGGTTCACGAATGTGGGCGAATATGCAAGTCATCCTGTGTCGTGGACAAGTTCGGCATCTTTCTTGCCTGTTCTTTTCCATTTGGGGACATGTCTGCGTCCACCGCGCGACTTTTGACAGTTGGCCACGACCGCCACGAAAGTTTCATGTTGCATGAAAAATTCGCGGCCGTTCGCCGAATGTGCACGAATGCTAAATGGATGCCGAATTGTCACCGAAATGTCGCCGACATGTCCCAGACAATTCGGCGTCCAATTCGCGGTGTTCGGCGAATTGTTTCCGAATTTTGACCGTTGAAATTTTAATTTTGTTGGCTAATTTGTCGCCGACATGTCGCCGACTATTCGGGGAGATGTCTCCGACATGTCGCTGAATGGCCAAGACTATTCGGGGACATGTCCCCGAATATTCGGCGAACATTCGGCGAATCGGGTCGCGGTGGGAAGTATACACGGGTCTCTCTCTCTCTCTCTCTCTCTCTATATATATATATATATATATATATATATATATATATATATATATATATGGAATAAAATAATATAATAATAAATAGTAAACAAGAAAATATGAAAAACAAGAAGAATCATGAATTTATAAAACAGGTATGAAACTAACATTTCATTTATTTCCTAATTTGTTTACTATTGGCCGTTCGCGGACATGTCTGCGTCCACCGCGCGACCTTTGACAGTTGGTCACGACTGCCACGAAAGTTTCATGTTGCATGAAAAATTCGCGGCCGTTCGGCGAATGTCCACGAATGCAAAATGGACGCCGAATTGTCGCCGAGATGTCGCCGACATGTCCCAGACAAGTCGGCGTCTAATTCGCCGAATTTTGACTTTTGAATTTTTTTATTTTGTTGCCGAATTTGTTGCCGACATGTCGCCGACTATTCGGGGACATGTCTCTGACATGTCGCCGAATGGCCAAGACTGATCGGGGACATGTCCCCGAATATTCGGCGAACATTCGGCGAATTAATCACGATACGGCAATCGGGTCGCGGTGGGAGGTGTACACGGGGGTCTCTCTCTCTCTCTCTCTCTCTCTCTCTCTCTCTCTCTCTCTCTCTCTCTCTCTCTCTATATATATATATATATATATATATATATATATATATATATATATATATATATATATATATATATATATGGAATAAAATAATATAATAATAAATAGTAAACAAGAAAATATGAAAAACAAGAAGAATCATGAATTTATAAAGTAGGTATGAAAATAACATTTTAATCTATTTCATGATTTATTTACTAATTTTTCCTTTATTTATTTCTTAATATCATTATTCTGCCATTATTTATAATTTGTTTTATTGTTTAGTTATTTAGATTTATTTATTCTTTCCCTTATTGGTTTGTTTATTACTATTACGTAAAGATTCATTCATTGTAAAATATTTTTAGGAGGGCAAAACAAAAACAAGTCACATTTATACATTTTATTACACATACTATCATACATATTACCACGCATATTATCACACACGGTATTTACTCGCCCACAATTCTGTCCTGCCAGGCCACTGCTCCCCGGGTTTTGTAGTAGTCCAGGAGGTAGGCGCGGATTTTCTTGGGGTCTACCATAGCTTTTGGACTCCGCAGAGGGTCGACTGGGACGATTTGATCGCCCTCTCGCCATTCCCCTGGAACAAGTTGCGAGAGACGAGGTGGGCTCTTCAGCTGCCGGTGAAGAAGTGTGTTGCACCCCGGATTCCCGTGCTTTTATATGCCACATGGGCATCAGATGATCAGCTGTCAGAAATCTTGGCACTGTCGGAGAATTGTCCCCGACATGTCGCCGACACTTCGGGGACATACGAAGACAATTCGGAGACTTGTCGCCAATTATTCCGCGACAAAAAAAAACGTTAAAATTTCAGATTTTGAACTCGGCGACATGGACGCCGAATAGTCGGCGACATGTCTCCGAATTGTCCCCGAATTGTCTTGAGCATTCGCCGACATGTCGCCGAATGGTCACGAACTGTAAGAATCTTAGTCATGTCGGCGAAGCGGTCGCCGAATTTTTTCACGAACTGATTCGGCGACAAGTTCGTGGCCGAAATTCGGCAGTGTATTTGGGGCTTAACCCGAGTCTGTTGCCAGTTAAGCCTCCTATGTGCATTGAACGGTGGTGTAAGCCCTTGAGTCACCAACGGCCATACTTCCACGTCTCCCGTGCCTGCGACAAGGGAGCTAGTGTTTCTTGCCTCATGGAACGTAAGCTGCCTCAGGAAAGTAGTTGCATCATCGCTTGGCCCACGTCGGGGGCCCGTGCGTTGCCTTGTTGTTCTTAGTCGCTACGAACGACGCCTCGTCACTTTTTTCAAGACGACACACCGACCGACGCCACGCTACAGATAAGTAGTCCATTGTCCTACTGTACACAGCCCCGCCAGTTTAACCTTAACCCTATAACGGTTATGATATACAAAATCTTGTTTACTCGCTTACAGCTTGCGTGGCGTAAGGTGTTGTTGCGGACCTCCGGGATGACCCAGTCAACGCCCCGCGCATACTCTATCTTCGTTCTCATCCGGTGCTGCTTCTGCTGCTTCGCCTGGTTCTGGTTGTAAAGTTTGTTGGGAAAGGCAGCAGCGAGATGACAGCCATTATGATCAACGTGTATGATGACGTGTCCTTCCCCGGGTCTGGTGATTGACTTTGGCGTCAACAGGTTGTCGAGCACATCTGCTTCCAGTGGCATTGTCGTCAGCAGCTGTACTTCCGTACTGCGAGGACGCCAGCTAGAAGCGTGGTCAATACCACCCCAGGACCCACCAAGGAGGCACGCCGGGTGACAACCCCCTTGAACTCTTTATTTTTGATGAGGTCATCGACGAGATTATATGCTTGACGAACCAGAATCTTCCTCTATTTTAAAATAATGACTCAGCCATTGTATGCAAACCTGAAGCTGTTCATTATGGAGATGTTTTTTTTTTTTATTGTTCGACTTTCTTATTCAATTTTCTGGACACAACCCCCACATTATACGGCTTGGCTCACACCCGCCGATGCTGGGCAGAGGCTGGGGGGTCTGGAGCTGCATGGCACACCTCCATACGTGAATGTAAGCTACCGAGCTTACTATGCACAGTGTCATAGAACTGTGCTAACAAACCATAGTTTTTGTTAATGATACACCTTTTATTTCAATATATATATATATATATATATATATATATATATATATATATATATATATATATATATATATATATATATATATCTATATAGAGAGAGAGAGAGAGAGAGAGAGAGAGAGAGAGAGAGAGAGAGAGAGAGAGAGAGAGAGAGAGAGAGAGATATGAGTGGATAGCGTAATGGTCCTGGACACGGGTTCACGCCCCGCCCGGTGCCAAGCCTGGATTTTTCAGTCACCGCCAAGTAGCTTTTAAGACTACCCACATGCTGTCCATAAGACAACCTATGAACCCGAACTCTAGAGTATATCTCTAAAAAAAAGAGAGGGTCAACGATGAGCTTCGGGAGGGTTGCATGAGCCAAGGAAGATGGTGCCACTATAAACACTTTATGCGGCAGACCGAGCTGGGGCCGACCATCAGGCCCTCTCAAGAGAGCCTATCGACGCCATAGACGGTAACATATATAAATACACACACACACACACACACACACACACACACACACACACACACACATATATATATATATATATATATATATATATATATATATATATATATATATATATATATATATATATATATATATATGCCGCAGCTTCACTTCGCCGTGAAGACATATGCGTGGAATTACCACTGGTGGAAGAATAGAGAAATATATTGAGTACTTTCGTATATTACATCTTCAGACAGGTGATGTAATATACGAAAGTACTCTTTATGTGTCTTTTTTCTTTCACCAGTGTACTGTAATAATTGAAGGGTATAAAAAGGGTATATCTCGGTAACTAAGGTATAATTTCGAGTTAAAATACCTTAACCTCAAAAATACCATTTTCAGTCAAGAGTCAAGGTATTTAAGTACAAATATATACCCTTCATTAGACTTAGCACAACATATGCCACTACCGTTAACACCGTTAACAGCACAGCGCGGGCTTTGCGTGCGGCGGCCCAAGTTGGCGCGGGAAATTCAACAGGGGCCACTAATCTCCGTGACACTGAACAATGACGTCACTCAGACGTCGCACCCTGCTGATGAAGCTATCTTGCTCCTGCAACAAGGAGTGAGTGATAACTTCACTGACGATGATGTCATTGGCTTGGGCGTGGGGCCTCTTTCGCCCAAGGCGACGAAAGAGGAACTACTGGTAACTCGTGTACAGCGGTCGGCTGGGTTCGTACCGTCATACTGGCCTACGCTGCCGTCCTCAGGCCTACATAACTGAGAGAGAGAGAGAGAGAGAGAGAGAGAGAGAGAGAGAGAGAGAGAGAGAGAGAGAGAGAGAGAGAGAGAGAGAGAGAGAGAGAGAGAAAGTCATTCTAATAAGTCGGAAACAATTTTTTTTTTCAGCGTCATGGTGACAACTAATGACAGATGATATCTCTTTATTCTATCTAATGTGTCGAACAGTATTAATATTACAAGAAACATAATATGAACTAGTTAAACTAGTGTATCTGCAAACTAAATTCATAGTATTTCCTAAACTGTGATATTCAATCATGATTTGTTGGATTTATAATTGATATTTATCAGTTTTTACTGTCATTGGTGGAGACAAAATAATACGCCTAATACCCATCCATTTTTGGCGATGCTTGATTTTGTTCACCTTGCCGCTATTTGCGTGTCCTCAGATAAATTTATCGAGTAACAGTTGTTAATAAAATTTTCAAGCATAAAGCAAAGATGATTAATTTGGTGGTAAGCTAGTGATGATATCGACAGAGCAATAATAGTCAGTCACGGATTATTATCATTATTATTATTATTATTATTATTATTATTATTATTATTATTATTATTATTATAGGCCAAGAATGTCAGCCTCACTGGAGAGTTCGTGGAACTATATACCCAGTAAGGGTCCCAGAGGGCGAACATTGGGCTTAGGAAAGAGCAAGTCACCTAAGTAAAAAACTGTCAACTCTGTTCTTAAATAATTGCAGGTTTTCAGTTTTAACAACATCATTTGGACGCTGGTTCCACAATTTAGTAATACAGAGAACAAAGCTTCTAGAAAATTGGGAAGTATTAAAATGTACAGCTGAAAATGCTAAATCATTGAGATTTGAAGCAAACTTAGTGAAACGAGACTAAATAAGTTTAGGAGAAAGTTTAGAATGTAAAGGATGGTTATGATTGTTAAAGATCTTATACAACAGAGTAAGAGAGCCAACAATGCGGGGATGTTCAAGATTAATATCTATTAGGTAGCAAAAACTTGTGATTAAACGACCGGTCCAAGAGCTTCATATGGAAGTCTGCATTAGAGAGGAAAACAGGGAAGCAGTACTCAAAATGTGGCAATCAATATGAATAAAAGGAATTTAATACGACGTTGTCATCAGAAAATATGTTTTTGCACTTGCGAAGATCACCGATTTTCTGAGAGATTGACGAAGCAACAGACCGCAAGTGAGACTCAAATGTTAGTTTAGTCTAACGTCACCCCCAATAATTTTAAAGACTTACAATTCTTAATCACAGAATTGTTAAAAACAATACCAAGTTGGCTAGAAAGAAGAAACCTGGATCTGCTGATAATGAGGTCCTGGGATTTCAAAGAATTCAACTTCATCCCCCACTGAGTACACCAAGAATGAATTTTGGAAACATCCTCTTCCAAAACATTGGCTGGTGATACTCTGAGTTGGGGGGAGGAGATGGTACTATAAAGTGACATGACATCAGCATATGCCAACATTTTAGAGGATATGCCACCCAACAAAGGAGACAGCTCAAGGGCACAAAAAAAAAACAATAACAAAAAAAAGCCCGCTATTCGCTGCTCCCAAAAAAGAATCAAAAGAGGTGGCCGAAAGAAAGGTCAATTTCGGGAGGAGAGGTGTCCTGATACCCTCCTTTTGAAAGAGTTCAAGTCGTAGGCAGGAGGAAATACAGATGAAGGAAGATTGTTCCAGAGTTTACCAGCGTGAGGGATGAAAGAGTGAAGATGCTGGTTAACTCTTGCATAAGGGGTTTGGACAGTATAGGGATGAGCATGAGTAGAAAGTCGTGTGCAGCGGGGCCGCGGGAGGGGGGGAAGCATGCAGTTAGCAAGTTCAGAAGAGCAATCAGCGTGGAAATATCGATAGAAGATAGGAAGAGAGGCAACATCGCGGCGGAATTTAAGAGGTAGAAGACTATCAGTAGGAGGAGTAAAGCTGATGAGACGAAGAGCCTTGGACTCCACTCTGTCCAGAAGAGCTGTGTGAGTGGAGCCTCCCCACACGTGAGATGCATACTCCATACGAGGGCGGACAAGGCCCCTGTATATGGATAGCAACTGCGCGGGGGAGAACTGGCGGAGACGATACAGAACGCCCAACCTCGAGGAAGCTGATTTAACGAGAGAAGAGATATGAAGTTTCCAGTTGAGATTTTGAGTTAAGGATAGACCGAGGATGTTTAGTGTTGAAGACGGTGACAGCTGATTGTTGTTGAAGAATAGGGGATAGGTGTTTGGAAGATTGTGTCGAGTTGATAGTTGGAGAAATTGAGTTTTTGAGGCATTGAAGGACACAAGGTTCCTTCTGCCACAATCGGAAATGATAGCAAGGTCTGAGGTTAAGCGTTCTGCAGCCTCCAGTCTGGAGTCGTGTAGTCCTGTTGAGAGGGTCTTCTATTGAAAGAAGTTGAATAATGCAGAGTGGAGTCGTCGGCGTATGAGTGGACAGGACAGTTTGTTATGGAAAGAAGATCATTGATGAATAACAGGAAGAGAGTGGGTGATAGGACAGAGCCCTGTGGAACGCCACTGTTGATAGGTTTAGGGGAAGAGCAGTGACCGTCTACCACCGCAGAGATAGAACGGCCGGAAAGGAAACTGGAGATAAAGGAACAGAGAGAGGGACATAATCCGAAAGAGGGCAGTTTAGAAAGCAAAGACTGGTGCCAGACTCTATCGAAGGCTTTCGATATGTCTAGCGCAACAGAGAAAGTTTCACCGAAACGGCTAAGAGAGGATGACCAAGAGTCAGTTAAGAGAGCAAGAAGATCACCAGTAGAACGCCCCTTGCGGAATCCATACTGGCGATCAGATAGAAGGTTAGAAGTGGAAAGGTGCTTTTGAATCTTCCGGTTAAGGATTGATTCAAAAGCTTTAGATAGACAGGAAAGTAAAGCTACAGGGCGGTAGTTTGAGGGACTGGAACGGTCACCCTTCTTAGGCACAGGCTGTACAAAGGCATACTTCCAGCAGGAAGGAAAGGTAGATGTTGATAGGCAGAGACGAAAGAGTTTGACCAGGCAGGGTGTCAGCAAAGAAGCACAGTTTCTAAGGACAATAGGAGGCACTCCATCAGGTCCATAAGCCTTCTGAGAGTTGAGGCCAGAGAGGGCATAAAAAACATCATTTGGAAGAATCTTAATAACAGGCATAAAGGAGTCAGAGGGGGGATGAGTAGGAGGAATATGCCCAGAATCGTCCAGGGTGGAGTCCTTACAGAAAGTTTGAGCGAAGAGTTCAGCTTTAGAGACAGATGAGACGGCAGTGCTGCCGTCAGGGTTAAGGGGATGAGGGAAAGAGGAAGAAGTGAAATTGGAGGAGATATTTTTGGCTAGATGCCAGAAGTCACGGGAATAATTAGAAGAAGCAAGGTGTTGACATTTTCCATTAATGAAAGAAGTTTTGGTAAGTCGGAGAATAGATTTGGCACGATTCAGGGCTGAAATATAAAGATCAAAGTTAGCGGAAGTTCGAAGGCTCTGGAACCTTTTGTGAGCTGCCTCTCTATCTTTAATAGCACGAGAACAAGCATGATTAAACCAAGGCTTTTTAGCATGAGGAGTAGAGAAAGTACGTGGAATGTATGCATCCATTCCAGAGACAATCACCTCTGTGATGCGCTGAGCACACACAGAGGGGTCTCTCTCCTGGAAGCAGTAATCATTCCACAGGAAATCGGAAAAGTACATCCTCAGGTCATCCCACCGAGCTGAAGCAAAATGCCAGAAGCATCGCCTCTTCGGTGGGTCCAGAGGATGTACAGGACCGATAGGACAGGATACATAAATAAGATAGACAACAAAGGCCCCAAGACACTACCCAAAGGAACACCGGACTTCACCGAGGTAAAATCACTAAAAGAACCATCAACAATAACACGTTGTTTCCTGTCAGTTAAAAACTCAGAGATCACATCTAGGACATGCCCTCCTACACCAGAATTTCCCAGTTTAAACAACAATGCTTTGTGATTCACCATATCAAAGGCTGAACTAAAATTCAAAGAAATAAGCCGAGATTCATATCCACAATCGAGAGAAATTTGAAGGTCATGTGTCAACACCAAAAGAGCCTCACAAGTTTCCAAAACCAAACTGGTCAGGTGGTAGAAGATTACAGTCATTGAAATATTTATTAAGTCGTTTCCCCAACAAACGCTCAAATATTTTTGACAGAATAGGAGAAATAGAGATGGGTCAGTATTCTTCTGGTAAAACTGAAGCCAACAGATAGGAAAGCGACCTTGCCGAATTAAAATTCTGAAAATGACGGACAGTTTGGGAGATAGGAGTTTACTATAATAATTTTGAAAAATAGCGGGAAAAAGCCAAGAGGATCAGTACCTCCATATTAATCTAAATCATTTAGAAGCTTTTCAACCTCATATGATCGGAAAGCAAATGAAGTAATTTTAGGTTCAAGAAAACAAGTACTGGGTAATGTAACCTCAGCATTACTCTGTTTGCTCTCAAACACGGAGGACAACATCTTAGCTTTTACAACAGGATCAACAAAGGATGTTTCTGGTAACATCATAATTAAAGCAAAGGCCTTTAAATTTTCAATCATTATATTGTTAGGCTTTCCACTCTCCACATGCAATGCGTCATTATCCGATACATTATACATCGAAAAGCAGAAATAATTTATTAAACACAACTTTTCAAACTCCTGAAATATTATTACATCTCTATTTGGGAGTCTTCGATCCCTCCAAATAGTCCACCAAACCTACCGCCAATCCCTATTTCCTTTGTTCTGCTGATGAATGTTATTTACCTCGCATGTCCTCAAGTCTTCTACCATCCGGTAATGACCACCGACATCGCTCACTCAAAGTTCACATCGAAACAATGTGTAATTTTCTCAGCTGAATACTGAGAGCGGCATAAATTTTGCTGTCATATTCAAACCCTTTATTTGTCAGTGGATATGTACGTAGCAGCGACCAATCGTGAGAGAGATCAGTGGTGATGCGGTCATAGAACATGATTCCCTTGGTCTAACATAACTGAGACATTAACAATCTATGTCAGCTTCGAAAGATGCCGAATTTGGTAATAGTATTATCGATAATAATAATGATGATAGCTATAACAATAATATAAGTACATAAAAAGTATAACAATAATAATAACGTAATTATAATAATGATGATAATAATAATAATAATAATAATAATAATAATAATAATAATAATAATAATAATAATAATAATTATAAAACGGATTATGAAATTAAACTAATAACATCATAATCCACAACCATTTGAAAGGCAACTCCAAAATTAAATAATCGGGTCGTCCCACCGAGCTAAAGCATTTTTCTAGTAACCCAAAGTATATGATTTACAGAATAAAAACAAAGGATGGAGGCTGCGAAGAGTTGTAGTATGTTAGGTATGTTTCCAGGACGAGCAGAGATACGTATTGGAGACTGGACCTATTGCATAAAAAAAACAATGTTCCAGCCTTGTTCACCAGGCTGGTCAGTGTGAAAAATAAAAGCTAGTGGTGAACATCGACTTTTCATAAGATGCATATATTAAGGAACAATCCCCATTTTGTGTGCCTAGCGCATTTCAGAATTGTTTGTCTATTGAATGGAAGCACACATTCCACGCACTCTAGCCCTCTTCCTAACCATTAATCATTCAGCTTAACTTAAACTTTTATGGTATTTATCCTCTCTGTTTGACTCCTCCGACCATAATCTTATTTTCGTATTACATCCTATCGCTTATGTAAAGCCTATGTAGCCGCCGAGGAGGTGGTTCGTTTGGCAATATGCTTCAGCTCGATGGCATAAGCACAAAATTTACTTTTCCGATTTCCTTTGGAATGATTAGTACTGATTCGGAGACCCGTTTGTGTGTGCCCGTCGCATGACGTATAGGTCACTGTCTGCGGGATGTAGGCTCACATTTCATGTACAGTCGACGACAGAGAGTAGTGTCACGGTTTTCAGAATGTTTAGTCTGGTGGCGGTATCTGGCAACTATACCACGGTGGCGCATTCACTGGTGATGTTAGTGACTCGTTTCAGTGTGTATCGTGTGTGTGTGTGACCGTGAAATTATAATATTGTATAATATTATATTATATTATAATATAATGTAGTTAGAAATATACAAGATTACATGAATTCAATTTAGAAATGCGATAATGAATGTCTTCTACATGATGATGATGATGACGACGAGGTAAAACATCACGAACAGTCCGAAACACTTTCTTATTAAACTTTGAAAATACCGCGTGCAATGCTGTCCTTCAAAGAGGCAGGCAGTAATTCATGCTCCTTACCATCAAACAGCAAATAGGCTTGAGGGTCTGTTTAACTCGCAGCCTTAATTCCCGTTACTATAAAGCCTCAAAGACAGTTCAGGAGATCATTAAAAATCTAAAATCATTTCTCAGTGAAGATTACGTAATATCAAAGTATAAATACGTGTGTGTGTGTG
The DNA here is from genome assembly GCF_024679095.1 of Eriocheir sinensis. Classification (NCBI taxonomy): domain Eukaryota; kingdom Metazoa; phylum Arthropoda; class Malacostraca; order Decapoda; family Varunidae; genus Eriocheir; species Eriocheir sinensis. Next base: position 8,088,711 of record NC_066519.1, read on the forward strand.
TGTGTGTGTGTGTGTGTGTGTGTGTGTGTTGATCTCGGGGCGTCGCTGACTAGCTGACCCCTTCGTTTTTCGCTGATGGACATAATTATGTCTCCCGTCCCCACCCAGCCTCTCTCTCTCTCTCTCTCTCTCTCTCTCTCTCTCTCTCTCTCTCCTATTTTTTTAGGTATTAAAAATTATACGTTTCCACAGCCACTGACGTGACAGCTCAACTGCAGTGCCTGCGGACATAAGGGCTTTAATAGAATACCGCTGCTCCAGCCAAGGCCCGCGGTCGACGACGCCATCATGTGAACGTTTATAGCCTATTATTACGTATTAAAACAATTATAAAGAACAACATCTCGGCTGTCAGGATTTTTTTTTTTTTAGTTAAAAGGCATAACAATTTCCCCTAATAAGTGCAGCATATTTTTAAATGTATCATAGTTTGATAAACAACTTAGAGTTGCTCTTGACTAAATTTGAACGAAACTAAAAGCTTGTGTCAAAATGTAGCGACAGAGCCTAAAGAAAAAATATTTATTAAGCGTTAGCGACGGGCACTTTTGATAAATATCTATCTTAAAATTATGTAGAGTGCACCTGTGACCACCAATCACCACAAAAGTACGATTCCGATAGGATATAATAATTTTCATGTCGCGTGGAGGGGTTGCCAGATGTCGCTTTCTGAACGAAACTTACTGGACAGTGTGACACTACTCTCTATAGCCGACTGTACCTTCTCTACTCGTCTTGCTAAAAAGTCCTACTTCAATTGCGCTTCTTCTCGGGCTTTAGCAAAGAAGGAGCCAGCTCACAAAGGGTACCTGAGCATTCAAAATTTTGCTAATCATTCTCTTATTGATTCTGCACAGAGTCGCGCTAAATCTATTCTCCGACTCACCAAAAACTAATTTATCGATAAAAAAATGTCAAGACCTTGCTTTCTATAATTCTTCTAGAGTAGTGGTTCCCAAACTGGGGGGCGCCCCCCCTTAGGGGGGGGCGTGAGCTTGATATAGGGGGGGGCGTGATTCCGTCTGACAAAAATTGCAGTTTTGCACACACACACACACACACACACACACACACACACACACACATACACACTCCGTGGCGCAAACGGTTAGAGCGCTGCGCTGCCGGGCTTCACGGCCTGACAGGGCGGTGGTTCGAGACCGCTCAGGCCGGATTCTTTCCGTTGACTAGAAGTGGTTACTGTTCCCCCTTGAGCAAAGGGGATGAGGTGTGTAATGTGTGAGGTCCTGGCAGTACCCATAGATCGACTATAAAGAGCACTTGCTCATGTCGGGAGGGTATCTGCTTACGATTACGAGTCCAACACGTGATCAGGCCGTGGTGAATTACACACACACACACACACACACACACACACACACACTCTGTACTAATCTGTCTGGTCTATCATCCCCCCCCCCCCACACCCACCCACCCCGCGCCTACTCCGCCACTATGCTGATCAACCACGTCATCGTAGAAATGGACCAGCAGCGCACACTCTTTCCCTCTGCAAAAGTGGTTGTTTGCGGAGACTTCAATCAACTCCACACAAGTGATATTGAGGACCAGCCACATATCACACAAGTAGTAAATTTCCCCGCTCACGGCACAAACACTGGATTTAATCCTCACTGACCTCACTCCCCACTACCTTCCTCCTAATCCCCTCCCTCTCATGGGACGCAGCACACACCTGTCAGTTATTTGGACACTTGCACCCACCACATCCCACAAAACCCCGCCAGTCACCAAAACTTAAAGGCCTGTTACGGACTCAGCCATCCGCTCGTTCGGCCAATGGATTACACGCCACCGCTGGGTTGAAGTCCTTACAGTGGATGACGCTAAGTCTATATACAGCAAATCAAGTCATACGAAGGTTTGTGGGAGGAGACACGGCAGAGGCGTGGTTTATGCGCGACACTGCTTGGAGCCAAACTAGAGATTGTAGAAACAGGGATTTAGAGAAAACGAAGAAAGGCGGACTAATTTAAATCAATCACTTCATTCCCTCCCTCACACCCTATACCGCCGTTTGTAGGCAATGGAATTACAGTCACGCAATAGCACAATAAAAAGACATATTTTTTCGTCAGTGCCTTGCCTGAACGCGCTGTGAAAGGAGGCGAGAATGCACATCCAGAGTGCACATACGGCCCCAACTTTAGTCACCCCTGAACTGGCGGGTATTGTTTATTTTTTTAGCTTCAAGTGACGTCATCCCGCTGCTCCGCCCCAAAACCGCCTCCTGCGCGTACCGGTCGCAGTTTTGAAGCAGAGTGACTTGACTTGGTATATATAGACTTAGGGATGACGTAAGTAGTAACAAATGTACGGAAGTGGGGGTTGCTGGAAGTGGGGGGGACTGGAAGTGGGGGTTGGGGGGGTCAGCGGGGGTGTTACGGAAGAGGGGGTATCTGGACCCCCCCCCTCCCCTATCCCCCCCACCCATCTCTTTTACCTTTTCACCCCCCCCCCCCTCTCGGACTAGCGTACGGAAGCGAGAGGGTGACGGGAGTAGGGGTGCCCAGCAGGGAGGGGAGGGGGGGGGGTGACGGGAGAAGGGGTACTTGAAAGGTTAAGATAAGATCTTGGACCCTCGAATGACCACGAGATTATAATCACGGAAAAGGTTAAGGCCATTAGGTTAATGACCAGGCTGGAATATGAATTTACTCTCTAATGCAAGTCCGAAAATAAAATAAAAAATCGCCATTGAACGTAAGACTCGATAAATTATTTAAGTTTTTGCTGGATGTATTGTATCATTATCTTCTTATTTCTCATTTCTCAACTTGTTTCTTCTTATTTCTTTCCTCAACTTATATATATATATATATATATATATATATATATATATATATATATATATATATATATATATATATATATATTTTTTACTCTGGTTATTTGGTGCCATCTAACCCTAAACACTGCAGCACCAAGTCTTTTTTTTCTGATTTTGCATTAATTAATGTCTTATATCTCATTTCTTAACTTCTTTCTTCTTATTTCTTTTCTCAACTTGCATTTCTTTATATTTTCTGCCTGCTCTTCGATGTCATATGACCTTAGACGTTGCCGCATCGAGTTTACCTTTTTCCGTGAAAAAGGGATCATGTGTGTGTGTGTGTGTGTGTGTGTGTGTGTGTGTTCCATTCCCCTCCGATTCTTGAGAAATCTGCGGCTAGCTCGAAATTTTGTGGGCCATCTTTTTTAGCCGATTATATGCTCCGAAGCGGAATTTAGTGAGGATTCTTATGGTATCTTCAAATTCCTCATACGTCTATTAGTTCCCGAGTTACACCGATAAAACTGATTTTTTTTTTCTCTCGTCAGAGTAGCCTAACAAATAAAAATCACTCATTAATTAATGTCTTATATCTCATTTCTTAACTTATTTCTTCTTATTTCTTTTCTCAACTTGCATTTCTTTATATTTTCTGCCTGCTCTTCGGTGTCATATGACCTTAGACATTGCCGCATCGAGTTTACCTTTTTCCGTGAAAAAGGGATCATGTGTGTGTGTGTGTGTGTGTGTGTGTGTGTGTGTTCCATTCCCCTCTGATTCTTGAGAAATCTGCTGCTAGCTCGAAATTTTGTGGGTCAACTTTTTTAGCCGAATATATGTTCCGAAGCGGAATTTAGTGAGGATTCTTATGGTATCTTCAAATTCCTCATACGTCTATTAGTTCCCGAGTTACACCGAGAAAACTGATTTTTTTTCTCTCGTAAGAGTAGCCTAACAAATAAAAATCACTCAAAGCTCCTCATCTACATTCCTTAGAAAGATTGCCATATGTTACTATTAAGAAACTTATCCCAACAACTGCAAATTTGACGCACTTTCATTTTTTTTCTTCTGATTTTGCATTAATTAATGTCTTATATCTCATTTCTTAACTTCTTTCTTCTTATTTCTTTTCTCAACCTGCATTTCTTTATATTTTCTGCCTGCTCTTCGGTGTCATATGACCTTAGACGTTGCCGCATCGAGTTTACCTTTTTCCCTAGATCAAGATAGCGCTCAACCGAAGGCAACCCAGAAATACCTCAGTGAGTCAGTGGAGGGAAGGGAGAGCGATGTGAGAGGGAAAGTGTGTGTGTGTGTGTGTGTGTGTGTGTGTGTGTGTGTGTGTGTTCCATTCCCCTCTGATTCTTGAGAAATTTGCGGCTAGCTCGAAATTTTGTGGGCCAACTTTTTTAGCCGAATATATGTTCCGAAGCGGAATTTAGTGAGGATTCTTATGGTATCTTCAAATTCCTCATACGTCTATTAGTTCCCGAGTTACACCGAGAAAACTGAATGTTATTCTCTCGTCAGAGTATCCTAACAAATAAAAATCACTCAAAGCTCCTCATCTACGTTCCTTAGATAGATTGACATATGTTACTATTAAGAAACTTATCCCAACAACTGCAAATTTGACGCACTTTCATCGAAAACTTAATTTTTAATATTTTTTTATTTACTTTTATGGCGCGTTTCGCGTCATCGTCCGCCAGAACCTTTTACCCTTGATGACACGAAATGCGTCATCGTGCGCGAAAGGGTTAAATAAGTCAGATTTATCTCAAATTCACTGTGTGGGCAGACAAATATTCGGAAAAGAGAAGGCAAACCAGTTTGTAGATATATATAAATATGCTGTATATTCACGTTCTTATGGATATCTTCTTGTTGATTTGGGTATAAATACTCCTGACTCCCAACAGTTTCGCTCAACTCTCCCTTCCATCATACCTTTCTCCCTCCCTCTTCTCACTCCTCCCCCCCTCCCTCCCCTTCCCTTTCCTTCCCTCGTGTTATTAAATAAGTCAGATATATCTCAAATTCACTGTCTGGGCAGACAAATATTCGGAAAAGAGAAGGCAAACCAGTTTGTAGATATATATATATATATATATATATATATATATATATATATATATATATATATATATATCTATATATATATATATTCACGTCCTTATAGATATCTTCTTGTTGATTTGGGTATAAATACTCCTGAATCCCTACAGTTTCGCTCAAACATTGTTGGAGAGCCTCCCAGGTGAACGCGTATTCCAATGGTGAACTCCAGGAAAAAGGAATTCTTACACGTTCTATACTCCCAACATAACGAACCCTATGGTTTAAGCTCTCAGCTACTTCTGATCTTACTCTCTTAAGCCTTTGCAGCTGCTTTTTTAACCCGTGTGCGTCGGGGTGACAGAATTCGTGGGGGGCGAAAGCGTCGGGGTGGGGAGTTCCGCCATCCGACGCCTTGGCCAAAAACCAAAAATAGCACCTCTTCTCATCATCATATCTATGCCGTGCTGCGACACTTAAACTTTTTTTTTATTGGAGGATGAAGGAGGATTGGCGATGAAAAAACAATATAATTTATTATTTTTTTTTTTGGCATTGATGAAAGACACCTATTTTACAAAATCTAAATTACACCATCTATCAGTGCCGCCCGCGCGGTGCGACAATAGTCCACGATCCTCTAGGTTAAACCCTCGAAGTCCGCCTTCCTGAAGTCAGATATTAAGTGTTGTTTCTGCTGACTCTATCCTCCCATTTAATATTAAATATAATTTCCTTATGATCACTGTTACCTAATGAACCCCCAACCTCAATGTTGCTTATTATGTCCTCTTTATTAGTTAACAACAAATCCAAAATATTTTCTTCCCTCGTTGGTGTTCTAATTAACTGCTTAAGGAAACTATCCTGCGGCGGGAATGAAAAAGAACCATGCAGCATGGAAAAACTGCATGGAAATTTGTGTGCCTGTGAGAACAAGACAACGCTTGCTGAGCACCCAATGATGATCACAAGACTAAGATTCCCACCTGCGGGATATACTGTGAAATTTATTAATAATGCTAAAGCATATGAGCCATCTTATTTAGCATTCTATGTCTTTGAGAGTATTCTCGTAAAGCCTTCTTCGAATGGGTGTAAAGAGACATCACTTTGCCATAGCGTATGCTTACATTATAGTGAATAGAAACGGAGAAACAGTAGAAAGCGGATCCTATTGTGGAAGTAATGCTGTAAACCATTTTAGCTGAACCCACACTGTTTTGTATATAGAACGAACTTACATTAGCTGAACTCACACTGTTTTGTAAATAGAACGAACTTACATTAGCTGAACTCACACTGTTTTGTATATAGAACGAACTTACATTAGCTGAGCTCACACTGTTTTGTATATAGAACGAACTTACATTAGCTGAACTCACACTGTTTTGTATATAGAACGAACTTATATTAGCTGAACTCACACTGTTTTGTATATAGAACGAACTTACATTAGCTGAACTCACACTGTTTTGTACATAGAACGAACTTACATTAGCTGAACTCACACTGTTTTGTATATAGAACGAACTTACATTAGCTGAACTCTCACTGTTTTGTATATAGAACGGTCTTACATTAGCTGAACTCACACTGTTTTGCATATAGAATGAACTTACATTAGCTGAACTCACACTGTTTTGAATATAGAACGAACTTACATTAGCTGAACCCGCACTGTTTTGTATATAGAACGAACTTACATTAGCTGAACTCACACTGTTTTGACTATAGAACGAACTTACATTAGCTGAACTCACACTGTTTTGTATAAAGAACGAACTTACATTAGCTGAACTCACACTGTTTTGAATATAGAACGAACTTACATTAGCTGAACTCACACTGTTTTGAATATAGAACGAACTTACATTAGCTGAACCCACACTCCTGGAAGAAGTTAAAATTTTCTAAAGGCTACAATAAAATCAATATGACCGATGAAGATACGGCACGTCACAATGAACAAATTCACTGTCTTCTCTGTAAATACGGGTTTTAAAAGGTAAAGGAGTAAAACATCATGACTATGAAAAATCAGGAAACAATTACATTGAAGCTTATTGTAATAGATGCAACCTTCAAATGAAAAAAATCACAAATTGCAGCGCACTCTCATTGCACATAATGCGGATTACGACATGACGTTAATCCCGCGTGAATTAACGCTACCTGACTTTGAAAATCAAACTAAGACCAAAACATTCAGTTCACAAATACCATGAAGTCATCATAAATGACTTGAGATTTATTGACGCGTATGTCTTTATGTCTGGTTCACTCGCGGCTTTAGCGAACCAATTCATCAGCAATGGGAACGAACCCATATGCACACAACAGATGTTGAAAGATGTGCCAGCACCTGCGTTACCATTATTGATCAAGGGAAAGCAGGTTTTTTGTTATGACTATATGGATTCGATGGAATGATTTTCTGAGACACGTCTTCCATCCCGCGAAGATTATTTCAATTCGCTTCAAGAAGCAGAACTTTCCGAAAGTGATTATAAACATGCTCAGAATGTTTGGAAAGTAGCTGGGTGTCAGAGCCTGATGGACTATTTGTTGCTTTATGTAAAAGTGGATGTTGGCCTTCTATGTGATGCCTTCCTAGAGTGGAGAGGTATTTTGAAAACTCAGTGGAGGTTGGATATTGTAAATTATGTTAGCCTGCCAGGATTTGCCTATGACTCTTTTCTGTTAAAAACACAGCAGGAATTATAGATGCTTAGTAGCCCACACATATATCATTGCATTCAAACAAATGTGCGTGGGGGCTACACAAGTGTTGTGCGTCGTTTTGTACGCACCAATAACATCTACACGAACCCTCAGTTTAATCCAAAACATGATAGAAACACTTTCCTTTCATATCTTGACTTCAACAGTCTTTATCCCACTGTAATGCAAGAGAAGTTACCATGTGGAGATATGAGAAAACTAGATGAGACAGAAATGCACTGGTTTTTGAGCGGGAGGGGGGCTAGGTCAATCAAGCAACCGATGGCGATTTTGGATACCTCATTCTGTGCAATACTGAGGCTGTCTCACGTGAAGTCATTGAGAAAACGGATGACCTCCCTCTGACTATCAGAAGACACAATATCATCAATAGAGATATATCGTCAGCCGCACACGAATGGTATGAAGAAGAAAACCGTCCAGTACCGTGTAAGAACATAAAACAGATTGGTACACATGTTGCTCAGGAGAAAATGCTGTTTGCTCTGCCCCTCCTTAAACTGCTTATTCAACTAGGCCGGGTTGTTAAAAAGTGCATGCTATTTATATGTTTAAGCAAAAGCACTTTCTTGCGGACTTCATTCAGGATAACATAGAAGCCCGCAAAAGTGCTACTTGCCCTATCAAGAAAACTGCAATCAAGTGTATTTCAAACAGCATTTTTGGTCGATTCCTGATGAACGCGGTTGTCACCAACCGCGAAAAGTTTTTGAAGCTGGCCCGAAGTCCTTACTTTAAACGCGTTGTACCCCTCAATGATGGTCATGTAGTTGTAGTTCGCCATAAGAAATATTCACAGGCGAATCAGCCAAACTACATTGGCTACTACGTCCTAGAGCTGTCCAAGCTGCGACTATATGATTTATTTTACAGTATCATGAAGGCTCATTACGGGGATCGGGCGAAACTAGTGTATTGTGACACTGATTCCTTAATAACAGAAACTGAAACTCCTGATCTATTAACAGAGTACTCGCAGGAACCCTTTAAAAGCTATATAGACACAAGTAACTTTAGCTCCTCACATTCCTTGTACAACACAGACAACAAAGGCAAGCTCGGATTTCTCAAGTCTGAAGTGAGGGAAAGAACCATCTCAGAATTTGTAGGTGTAAGACCAAAGTGCTACTCCATCCCTTTGGCAGACGGTGACCGGTTGAGTTCAGCTAAGAGCGTTCCAAAGCTCATAAAGAAAAAAAAATTGCTCATCAGCGATACATAGACGTCCTATTCCAGAAGCAAACATTTACCTTTGGCTATCAGGGATTCACAGTGCGTAATGGACGAATGAGTACAGTAAAATATCCCAAGAGAGGGATATCTGTAGTTCAGGACAAAAGATACTGCTTTAGCACCTTGGAGTTACGACCCTACGGTCATCCCGATAATTCTACAGGGGTAGAGGAGGAGGAGGAAGAGAAGGAAGCTGTAATCATAATTTGACCAAATTCCAATAAACATTGAGTTTGTTTGACTTGTTTATATGCCCTTTATCAAAAAATGAATGAAAAAAACAATAATTGTCTTAAAATTTATTCGATTTGTGGAAACATGTGGATAAAACGCGTCTGTGTTTCGATCTGGCTCATAAAAAAAAAATAAAAAAAAAGACTCGCGAAATGTGCGCGGCGGCGGCAGCAGCGGGTCCTGCGGCGACATCATGCGACGACAGGATGCGACAGGATTGCGTGGGCTCGGGACGGGGCGGGGCGGGGCGGCAGCACTGGGGCTAGTGGTGGTGACGAGTGAGGTCCTGTATGGAGCCAGACCACTGATTTAAGCGTGTTATACAAACCACGATAAAGGAACTAGAAAATTATTTATGCTGAGAATAGCTTCATGGAATGTAATACACTTCAATATGAAAAATCAATAAAGTCAATACTTACTTTTTATGAACACGTGTTAAATGTTTGATGTCATACGGGCATTATAAACTTGCTGTAAGCGAATCTCATCACGTGTTCATCATTCCTCGAATATTCGGTCTTGGAAAACTCCATACATATTTTTTCAAGAGTTTCTCTTACACCCAAGTGTGAAACATTGTAGGCAAAGTACACGACATAAGCCCCGCACACATCGCTTCGCGTGCTTTGAAGTCGAAATGCATTTTTATATATCCTGAGCCCAGGGTAATCAATATATTTAAAATAATCAGAGTATAATTTGAGGTCGAGAGCATAACTATCTAAGAACACTATCATGTCCGGTTCATAGTAGAGACAAATCCAGTGTCTCATTTCTCTTTTAGAATAACTTGGTAGCGTGCTGCCGCCCCGCCCCGCCCCGCCCCGCGCCCACGCAATCCTGTCGCATCATGTCGTCGCATGATGTCGCCGCAGGACCCGCTGCTGCCGCCGCCGAGCACATTTCGCTCAAAAAGTTGGCCCACATAATTTCGAGCTAGCAGCAGATTTCTCAAGAATCAGAGGGGAATGGAACACACACACACACACATACACATGATCCCTTTTTCACGGAAAAAGGTAAACTCGATGCGGCAACGTCTAAGGTCATATGACATCGAAGAGCAGGCAGAAAATATAAAGAAATGCAAGTTGAGAAAAGAAATAAGAAGAAAGAAGTTAAGAAATGAGATATAAGACATTAATTAATGCAAAATCAGAAGAAAAAAAAGACTTGGTGCTGCAGTGTTTAGGGTTAGATGGCACCAAATAACCAGAGTAAAAAAATATATATATAAGTTGAGGAAAGAAATAAGAAGAAACAAGTTGAGAAATGAGAAATAAGAAGATAATGATACAATACATCCAGCAAAAACTTAAATAATTTATCGAGTCTTACGTTCAATGGCGATTTTTTATTTTATTTTCGGACTTGCATTAGAGAGTAAATTCATATTCCAGCCTGGTCATTAACCTAATGGCCTTAACCTTTTCCGTGATTATAATCTCGTGGTCATTCGAGGGTCCAAGATCTTATCTTAACCTTTCAAGTACCCCTTCTCCCGTCACCCCCCCCCCTCCCCTCCCTGCTGGGCACCCCTACTCCCGTCACCCTCTCGCTTCCGTACGCTAGTCCGAGAGGGGGTGAGGGGGGGGGGGTTGGTGAAAAGGTAAAAGAGATGGGTGGAGGGGAGGGGTCCAGATACCCCCTCTTCCGTAACCCCCCGCTGACCCCCCCAACCCCCACTTCCAGTCCCCCCCACTTCCAGCAACCCCCACTTCCGTACATTTGTTACTACTGACGTACACCAAAAATGGAGCAACTACACCAGCACAATTACCGCAGCTTACCGTCACTTCTTCCCGCTGAAATCAAGACGACCCTACACTCTACAAGCCACTCAGCAAACAAAGTTATCCGGGAAGCATATTTACGAAAGGTTGTTAAGATTTTGTCGCGCGGAGCCTAGCCCCACCCCCTGCAGTGACGTCACTCATCGATATCAACTGATTGGCTGCTGCCTCCCTCCTTCCCCTCTCTCACCCCCTCCCTGCCTCTCTCCCTCTGCCTTGTTCTCTCTCGCTCTCTCCCTCCCTCCTCCCGTTCATATTGTGCTTTGTGTTTTTTCTCTTATTCAACAAGTAGCTTCTCTTCCTCTTTTTCCTTTTCCTGCGACCATCTCTCTCTCTCTCTCTCTCTCTCTCTCTCTCTGAGAGAGAGAGAGAGAGAGAGAGAGAGAGAGAGAGAGAGAGAGAGAGAGAGAGAGAAGAATATTATGAGTTGGGTTGATTGTGCCTGTGTCAGCGGTCAGTGGCTTTGACAATCTCTCTCTCTCTCTCTCTCTCTCTCTCTCTCTCTCTCTCTCTCTGCATATTTCGTAAATATGCCACCCGCATAGCGCTCGTGCGTTTTCTGGGTATGAGTGGTTACGACCGCCGGTTCTGCCCGAACTTTGCCCGTGCAGCAACACCACTCACCCGGATGACCAGCGGAGCGGTGCTTTTCATTTGGACTGACGACTGCCAGACTGCCTTCAACCAACTGAAGACCTCCCTCACCCAAGACCCCATACTGCGCTCACCAGACTTCAGTCTACCATTCGAACTGCATACTGACGCCAGTGAAGAAGCAGTGGGATCGGCCTTACTTCAGCTGAACGAGGGCATACTACATCCTGTCGCCTATCACTCTGCAAAGCTGGACCTCCATCAACGACGTTACTCAACCATCGAAAAGGAGCTACTCGCTATTATATCAGCCATCAAGAAGTTCGAGTGCTACCTGTCCCCAAGTCCAGCACCCCTCAAAGTGCTCATCGACCACAACCCCCTCACCTTCCTGGACCGGAACAAATTCTCCAACCAACGACTGCTGATATGGTCCTTATACCTTATACCTCCAACCATTCAACCCCCAGCTGAATCACATCAAGGGCTCCAACAACGTCATCGCCGATGCCCTCAGTCGTCCCCCTCCGTCCGTCACGACCCTTCAAGGCGTACGCTCGAGGGTCGCTCCGGGGTGCTCGTCCCACTTCACAACCACCATCTCCATCCAAATAACAAGCCCCAACCATCAGCCCAAATACCCTGACACTTCGACGCTTCAACACCTCAATACCTTGACCGAAACAAGCCGGGCTTTATCGGAAGCTATAAATACAGCCCGGGCGCCATTGAGAGTCAGTCTAGTGGCTGCGTCGACAGCGTGACGGCGCCGCGTTCAGGACGACGCGAGTTCAATCCCCGCCCAGTGCCACCAAGCTGGGATTTTTCAGCTGCCGCCGAGTGGCTTAAAACTACCCACATGCTGTCCAGAAGACCACCTATCAACCCGGACTCTAGATTCTAGGATTAAAGATGATCTCCGGGAGGGCAGCATGAGCCAATGCAAGATGGCGCCACTGTAAACACTGGCCTGTGCCACAACGGGCTGGGCTATACCATCAGGTCCCTCCGAAAACAAGCCTTCCGGCGCCACAGGCGAAGATGAAAAAAAAAAAAAAAAAAAAACGGCTGTTAAGTCCTACTTCTCTACTGGATTTACTTCACACGGCGACTTCACCTCCTTGGCGGTGAAGTATACAAGGACATATACCGAGGAGGATACATAACCTGTTGTTGCTTGTTTCTTGTTTCATTGTTTCTTTTATTGCTCTTAACCTCACCCTGTGTCACTAAGGGTAATTACTTATTATACCTGGGACTATATTCTTTGTTCTGTGTCAAATTAAGTATAAGTGTAATATAAGTATAATTAAGTATTAGTGTTTAATCTAACTGTGTTGTTTTACTTTTGAGTGGTTGGTCACTAAAAGCTGTCACCCCTTCTTTCGGTGATATATATATATATATATATATATATATATATATATATATATATATATATATATATATATATATATATATATATATATATATATATATATATATATATATATATATATATATATATATATATATATATATATATATATATATATATATATATATATATATATATATATATATATATATATATATATATATATATATATATATATATATATATATATATATATATATATATATATATATATATATATATATATATATATATATATATATATATATATATATATATATATATATATATATATATATATATATATATATATATATATATATATATATATATATATATATATATATATATATATATATATGTGTGTGTGTGTGTGTGTGTGTGTGTGTGTGTGTGTGTGTGTGTGTGTGTGTGAGAGTGTGTTTACAGCAAAGGAGGCAGCTCAAAGGCAAAAAAAAAATAATAATAATAATGAAAAAAAGCCCGCTACTTGCTGCTCCTAAAAAGATTACAGGGTGGGCAAAAGGGAGGTCAATTCCGGGAGGAGAGGTGTCCTGATACCCGACTCTTGAAAGAGTTCAAGTCGTAGGCAGGAGGAAATACATATGAAAGAGGATTGTTCCAGAGTTTACCAGTGAAAGGGATGAAAGAATGGAGATGCTGGTTAACTCTTGCATAAGAGGTTTAAACAGTATAGGGATGAGCATGAGTAGAAAGTCGTGTGCAGCAGGGCCGCGGGAAGGGAGGAGGCATGTAGTTAGCAAGTTCAGAAGAGCAGTCAGCATGGAAATATCGATAGAAGATAGAAAGAGATGGTCTTGAGGATTTAGTAAGAAAAGAGATATGAAGTTTCCAGTTGAGATTTTGAGTTAAGGATAGACCGAGGATGTGTAGTGTTGAAGAAGGTGATAGCTGAGTGTTGTCAAAGAATAGGGGATAGTTGTTTGGAAGATTGTGTCGAGTGGATAGGTGGATAAACTGTGTTTTTGAGGCGTTGAAGGACACCAAGTTCTTCTTGCTCCAATCGGAAATAATAGTAAAGTCTGAGGCTAAGCGTTCTGTTGCCTCCAGCCTAGAATCGTTTAGTTTATGTTGGGTGGGTCTTCTATTAAAAGAAGTTGAGTAATGCAGAGTAGAGTCATCGGCGTAAGAATGGATAGGACAGTTCGTTTTGGAAAGATCATCAATGAACAACAGAAAGAGAGTGGGAGATAGGACAGAACCCTGCGGGACACCACTGTTAATAGGTTTAGGGGAAGAACAGTGACCGTCTACCACAGCAGAAATAGAACGGTCAGAAAGGAAACTGGAAATGAAGGTACAGAGAGAAGGATATAAACCGTAGGAGGGTAGTTTGGAAAGCAAAGATTTGTGCCAGACCCTATCAAAAGCTTTTGATATGTCCAGCGCAATAGCAGTTTTCACCGAAACGGCAGGGATAGGATGACCAAGAGTCTGTTATGAAGGCAAGGAGATCACCAGTAGAACGTCCCTTGCGGAACCCATACTGGCGATCATATAAAAGGTTAGAAGTGGAAAGGTGCTTTTGAATCTTCCGGTTAAGGATTGATTCAAAAGCTTTAGATGGACAAGAAAGTAAAGCTACAGGACGGTAGTTTGAGGGATTTTATCGGTCACACTTCTTAGGCACAGGCTGTATGAAGGCATAATTCCAGCAGGAAGGAAAGGTAGATGTTGATAGGCAAAAACGAAAGAGTTTGACCAGGCAGGGTGTCAGCACGGAGGCACAGTTTTTAAGGACAATAGGAGGCACTCCATCAGGTCCATAAGCCTTCTGAGGATTTAGACCAGAGAGGGCATAGAATACATCATTCTTAAGAATTTTAATAACAGGCATAAAGGAGTCAGAGGGGGGATGAGTAGGAGGAATATGCCCAGAATCGTTCAGAGTGGAGTTTATAGAAAACGTTTGAGAGAAGAGTTCAGCCTTAGAGATAGATGAGACAGCGGTGCTGCCGTCTGGACTAAGGAGAGGAGGGAAAGATGAAGAAGTGAAGTTGGAGATGTGTTTGGCTAGATGCCAGAAGTCCCGGGAAGAATTAGAGAAAGCAAGGTTTTGGCATTTTCTACTGATGAAAGAGTTTTTGGTAAGTCTGAGAATAGATTTGGCAAGATTCCAGGCAGAAATGTATAGATCGTGTTTAGCGGGAGTTCGAAGGCTTTGGTACCTTTTGTGAGCTGCCTCTCTATCTTTGACAGCACGAGAACAAGCGTGATTAAACCAAGTAAATCCTAAGGTCGTCCCACCGAGCTGAAGGAAAAGGCCAGAAGCATCGCCTCTTCTGTGGGTCCAGAGGGTGTACAGAAGCGATAGGACAGGATACAGAAATAAGGTTGTGATCGGAGGAACCCAACGGAGAGAACAGTTTGACAGAGCAAGCAGAAGGATTAGAGGTAAGGAAGAGGTCTAGTATGTTGGGCCGGTCTCTAAGACGGTCGGGAATACGTGTAGGGTGCTGAACCAACTGCTCTAGGTCATTGAGGAGAGAAAAGTTGCAGGCTTGTTCACCAGGCTGGTCAGTGAAAGAGGATGAAAGCCAAAGCTGGTGTTGAACATTGAAATTTCCTAGGATGGAGATTTCAGCGAAGGGAGAGTTGGTCAAGATGGGCTCCACTGTAGAGTTCAAGTAGTCAAAGAATTTTACATAGTTAGTAGATTTAGGTGAGAGATAAACAGCACATATGTATTTAGTAATAGAATGACATTGAATTCTTAGCCAGATGGTGGAAAATTCTGAAAAATCAAGGTCGTGGGCACGAGAGCAAGTGATGTCGTTGCTCACGTAGGCGTAACATCCAGCTTTGGATTGAAATTTAGGATAGAGATAGTAGGAGGGAACAGAGTAGAGATTACTGTCAGTAGCCTCAGAGACCTGTGTTTCGGTGAGGAAGAGAATGTGAGGTTTAGAGAAGGAGAGATAGTGTTCCACATAATGAAAATTAGAATGAAGACCACGAATGTTGCAGAAATTGATAAGAAAGTGGTTCGAGGAGTTATCAAGTCACCTCTCAGATCGGCAGCTAGAATGGGAGTCCTCCCTGGGGGAATTTGGTTCCCTCCCCCCACCCCACCCCAGGCGGGGACTCCGAGGCAGGGTAAAGGTGGGCCAGTTTTAAATTTGAATTTTGGGAAAAGGTATGTATGTTGAGTGAATGTAGTATGGTGTGGATAGAGAAAGAAGCTGTCCTAAGAGAGCATGCTGAACTACTCCCCGGTGTTGGTGAGACAATAGGGAAACGGTTAGTGAGGACATGGGAAGGGTCTTTGGAGGGCTTCAGCTCCCTCCTCACTTCCCATATATACATCACCGGGAGTGGCTTGCGCCCGTTCGGTAGGTGTCTTCCTAATTACTCCAGCCAAATTATCATAATAATAATAATATTATTATAATAATTATTATAATAATAATAATAATAATAATAATAATAATAATAATAATAATAATAATAATAATAATAATAATAATAATAATAATAATAATAATAATAATAATAACAATAATAATAACAATAATAATAACAATAATAATAATAATAATAATAATAATAATAATAATAATAATAATAATAATAATAACAATAATAATAATAATTGTGTGTGTAATAATAATAAATAATAATAATAAACGGTTTATTGTTTGAGGAACCAGGCAACCCTAGAGCTTAAAATATTCATCAGTGGAATATTTAATGAAATGAATGAAACAAATGAACAAAATAATATAGTCGATAATAAAATGAATATATAAATAACGATAATAACACTAATAATATTAAAGATAATAATGTTAATAATATAAATAATAATATTAATAATAATAATAATGATAATAATAATAATAATAATAATAATAATAATAATAATAATAATAATAATAATAATAATAATAATAATAATAATAATAGTAATCATAACAGTAATCATAATAATAGTAATCATAATCATAATCATAATATAATAATAATAACAATAATAATAACAATAATAATAATAATAATAATAACAATAATATTAATAATAACAATAACAATACTGACAATAATAATAATAACAATAATACTAATAACAATAATATTAATAATAACAATAACAATAATGACAATAATAATAATAACAATAATAATAATAATAACAATAATACTAATAACAATAACAATAATAACAATAACAATAATAACAATAACGATAATAACAATAAGAATAATAACAATAATAACATTAACAATAATAACAATAATAATAATAATAATAATAATAATAATAATAATAATAATAATAATAATAATAATAATAATAAGTGCTAATGAAAAATATTCTCAGTTTGCCTTATTTATAAACTTGACCATTACGGGCACTGCGCTGTTCTTATAGCGGCCAGTCCGTGCCCGAATCGGAGCAAGAATGTTGTGGTGTCTCACTGAGTGCTGAGGGCGGTTCACTGCGGGTGGGAGGATGTGTCTGTGTGTGGACTGGTTGAGAAGCTTGGTTGCGAACTGGTGTAGTAGGGTCTCGTGACGGTGTTGTAGGCTGGAGGTTGGAGGGAGTCGGGGGCGACCTGGTAGTTGATGTAGTGAGGGCCCAGGATGATTTTGCAGGCTCGCTTTTGGACACCTTCAAGTTGGCGGCGCTGCGTGATGTTGATGGAAGAAGACCACGATGGGGACGCGTATGTCTGTTTGGGGAGGATGAACGAGGAGTACACGCTCGCCAGCGCACACTCAGGGGTTCCCAGCGTTTTAAGTCTCCTCATCAGGTACAATTTGTAGGTGACAGATTTGGTGAGATGGGAGACGTGTTCATTCCATGTGAGCTTGCTGTCCAGAGTGACTCCAAGTAGCTTTGCAGATGTAACTACCTGGAGGAGAGTGTCGTTGATGAACACCACAGGGGGAGCAACATGGGCAGAGGTGTTGATGTGTAGGAGTGTAGTTTTGGTGTCGTTGATGGTGACCACGTTTTTTGTGTTGTCCATGTGTGTAGGTTGTGTAGTGTTTCCTGGAGGTGAGAATAATCTTGGTTGCTTTTGTCGACTGTTACTCCCACTGTGGTATCGTCCACGTACTTTCAGCGGTGGGGTAAGTGGGTCAGTGCATCATTAATTAAAATTAGAAAGCATCTTGGATCCCTGGGGTACCCCACAAGTAAGGTGTAGAGGAGGGGAGGCCACTCCTTGGAATTTCACCACTTGTCTGCGTTGGTGTAGGAAATCCGTCAGCCAGGATACCAGGTTAGGGTGAAGCCGTAGGTTTATCGCTTTATTAATGACCGTGGTATGGTGAACTAGGTTGAAAGCCTTTCTGAAATCAATAAAAGCAAGAGCAACGGATGTTTTGCGTTTTTCCAGGTTTCTGTAAGCAAAGTCTCGGAGATTAATTAGGCAGTGTGTGGTGGAGGTTGATTTGATATTGCCGTACTGTTGTGGGTCTATGAGGGGGGCAAGGTGAGTGTATTCCACTTGAAGATGAAGGCCTCACACAGGAGGCTGGGAATGGGGGTGATAGAAATAGGTTTTAGGTCACCCAGTGATTGAGGGGTGGTGGTCTTAGGAATCGGAGTGACATATGCTGTTTTCCAATCATCAGGACACTGGCTTTGACGGAAGGAAACGTTAAATATAGAGGCGAGTAGATTGTGGCCAGCTCGAGGGCAAACTCCTGGTACAGTTTGATAGGGAGGTCAGTGGGCGTGGTGGATCGCTTAGTCTTGAGTCGGCTTAGTGATCTGGCGACCTCATAGGCCTCAACCGTGGGGAGTGGTGATGGGAGTGAGGTCAGCCAGCAGGTCCAGGGCAAGGAAGGAGTGACAGATGGCCGAGAAGTGGAGATTCATGGCCTCGGCTGCTTCAGGTGGCGGGAGGTGAGATACGCCCGGGATGGAGGGGACGTTGTTGTTGAGGCCACACAAGGCCGTAAGGCAAGGCAAGCGTCCGGGTAGCAGGCCGAAATAAAAAATCGGAAAAAAATCTGAAATTGTTCGTGGGTCATGGCAAACCCCTTATGAGTATGTTTCTGATGGTTTTAGGTAAAATTCCCTATGGTTCCTTAGTTATAAGTGGTTTCCCTCCCCCATACCCACTCGACAGATGTTTTGTTATTTGTAGAAAGTCATACTAAAACGTTTCTATAAAAAAAAACAGCAAAGTTAGCATACATCTATTGATTTCTAGGAAAGTCTGGCAACCCTGGGTGAGTGTGAGAGCGTGGGCTGATGGCTGGGCACTGTACATAATGAAATCAGTGCCTGTGTAGCTGAAAGGGGACGGATGCCGCCCGCCTTTCACTCGCCGATACTTGATACCGCTACACCGCACGTTATTTACCCACTGTATCCTGCTTTTTGCCTGCTGTCAGCCATGGGACGGGTGTTTAGAAACATCAAGCAGAGGAGGGACGCCCGGAAAAAGAGCAAGGACGCAAAAAGACAGCGTGTTGAACCTGACACCACCACCGCCTCATGCTCCTGCAACTCTGATACCCCTCGCTTGACGAGATAATAACTTGCGTTTAGGAAGGGCAGTATGTGTGTGTGTGTGTGTGTGTGTGTGTGTGTGGAGAGGGGGGGGGGGGGGGAAAGGGGGGGCCGGAAGGAACCTGATATGCTTAGAAATACATCTGATTTTATTATCAGATTGTAGATAATCATAATAAAACATAGTATACCTGAAAACACTTCCTGGTGTGTTATAACAGGTGTGAGATCGATCGATAAACTTTATCGGCCCATATCTCAAAATGTAAGTTATTCCCCTTCTAAAATCTATTTTGGAGTCAGTTTTAGCTTGATTTCAATGAAACAAAAACTATAAGGCAGATGAATGTTTTTTCATCCGATTTTTTTTGTTTTGTTATTTATATATATATATATATATATATATATATATATATATATATATATATATATATATATATATATATATATATATATATGTGTGTGTGTGTGTGTGTGTGTGTGTGTGTGTGTGAGCTGTCATTTTGTATTAATATTTTATTGGTCAAAAAAAGCGAAAAAAAATCCAAAAAAAGCCACAATGAAAAAAAAAAATCTAACGACGGAGAAACAATGCACATCATAACGTGTCTTAGCCATAAAAAAAAAAAGAGTTGTGGGGCCAATAATAACGCCAGAATAACACTTGTAAGTTTCGGAAGGGGCTGTTGGGGACTGGCGGGGTTGGGGCTAAAATGGGGCTGAATGTCTAAAAATGATCTACATGTTGTCAATACTTCATAGCATAAAAATCAGAGTGATTCATGCATATTTACCAGAGATATAGCAACACCGCTCGCCTTAACCTTTAAGAACCACTTCCCAATGTTAGAGAGCTTGAGGCTGTGGATCTTTTGGGGGTAGTATGTGGCTTTGGCTCGTTTGATTTACCGGATGCATATTTACGAAAGGTTGCTATGCTTCCGGGTGGTTGTGGCCGAATACTGGAGAATGGCGGAGACGTTAGCTGCCTTGGGCCGGACGACTCCCAGTCCAACTTCGTGCCCCAAGTACGTGACTGTAGTACTGTAGTACAAGTACCTGGTCTTGGCCAACTTCACCGTGAGGTTCGCCTCCTGCAGTCGGGACAGCACCTTGGAGATTTGTTGGAGGTGATGGTGCCAATGGGGAGAACAAATTAGTATGTCGTCCAGATAGACCGAAACTCCCTTTAACCCCTGCAATAGGTCATTCATGGCCCTCTGGAAGGTTGCTGGACTATTTTTAAGGCCGAAAGGCATCACGGTGTATTGGAGTAATCCAAAGGGTGTGGTGAAGGCGGATATTACTTGTGCCTCCACCGACAAGGGTATATGGTAATAACCCCTCAATAGGTCCATCTTTGTTAAAAATTGTGCATTTCCCACCTCATCAATGAGATCGTCTACCCGTGGAAGAGGATAGGCGTCTGGAACTCTTTGGCTCTGCGGTAGTCGGTGCAGAGCCTTAGCTGGCCATCCTCTTTGGGTACGAGTAGACATGGTGAGGCCCAAGGAGATTTGCTGGGGACTGCTAGACCGTGTTCCAATAAGTAATTCATCTCCTTCTGCATCTGTACCCTCTTCTGTGGATGTAACCGATAATAGTGTTGTTTTATAGGAATTGTTTCTGGCTGCAGATTGATGACGTGACTGATAGTGTGGCAATGGCCAGGATTATCCTTAAGGATCGAACAGAACTGTTTGAGTATGTGGTTCAGATCATCTTGTTGTGAGGAGAGGTGCTGGAGAAAGTGAGGAAGACTACCAAGAATCTCAGAGTTCGACAACGGAGCCGATGGAATGATGTGGGTCAGCTCTGGTTCCTGAACCGTAAGCGGAGCACCGGGGTCCTCAACCACGGGTATGGAGGAATCAGAGCTGACTGTACGAGTTACACATGGCATGAGTCTGGGTCTCTGAGGGTTATCTGGTGAATTCTGGTGCTTATATTGTTTTAGTAAATTTATGTGCACGAGCTGAGTAGCACTACGGCGGTCTGGAGTCTCAATAAAAAAAAATGTATTCAGACAATTTCCTCTGAACTTTATAAGGACCATGATACTTGGCTTGTAGAGGAGAACCAGTGTTGGGGATGTATGCCAATACCATGTCACCCTCTTGAAATTCCCTGATCTTGGATGCGGCATCATAATTGGCCTTCATAACTGTCTGGGCATGAAGTAAATTCTTATTAGCAAAAGTACGAACTTTGTTTAATCTGTCCTGTAGGGAATTAATGTACTGTTGTACTGTTATCAGTTTACTGGTGGGTGACGTTATTATATGGTCTTTGATTACCTTAAGGAGCCCCCTTACCTTCCTTCCATACAGAAGTTCAAATGGAGAAACACCTAAGGAGTCTGAGGGTGTTTTGCGAATGGTGAAAAGAAGGAAGGGTAGTCCCTCATCCCAATCACGATCTTCCTCTTGACAAAACTTGCGTATCATGGTTTTGAGAGTTTGATGTTGCCTCTCAAGCGCGCCCTGCGACTGGGGATGGTATGCTGTAGACAGAGATTGCTTTATCCCTAGATGCTTATGTACTTGGGTAAATAGTTCACTGGTAAAATTAGAGCCTCTGTCAGACTGGATCTCCTGAGGATGCCAACAGTGGTAAACGTGTGGGTTAATTTATTGGCTACAGTTTTGGCAGAAATATTTTTCAATGAAAATTACTCAGGATATCATGTTGTAGGGCAAAGGGTGGTAAGTATATATTGATTTCCCTTCTTGATTTTAGGAATGGGCCCCTCTATATCAATGATTATCTTTTGAAAAGGTTCAGATGGTACTTTAATGGGCTGTAGAGGGTAGGGTGATATTACTTGGTTAGCCTTTCCAACAATTTGACAAGTGTGACAATAATTAACAAAATGAGTGACATCCTTTTTAATTCCTGGACAAAAGAATTCTGCCAGTAAACGGGAGTAGGTCTTGGTTATGCCCAAGTGACCCGCAAGGCTCGCATGGGCAACCTCCATTATTGGATGTCTTTAGGTTTGTGGGAGTACTATCTGATGATGAATGTACATACCTGTCGAGTCTTACGTTTTTTGCGTAAGTCTTACGTAATTTCGGTGATTTTCAAGTCTTACGGCGCAAGTTAACATAAGAACTTAAGAACGTAAGGATCTGCAAGAGACCGGTTGGCCTAAACAAGGCAGCTCCTGTACACTCAACCCCACCTTACCTCACCATTCATGGCTTTATCTAACCTCTTCTTGAATGTATCTACGGTATTGGCACCCACAACATGGCCCCCAAGCCTGTTCCATTCGTCCACCACTCTATTGGTGAACCAATTCTTGCCTATGTCTTTGTTGAATCTGAATTTGTCTAACTTAAAACCATTGCTACGCGTCCTACCTGGCTCTTTTACTATCAAAATCTTATTGACATCCCCTTTATTAAAGCCCTTCATCCATTTATAGACTTCGATCAAGTCTCCTCGCAACCTCCGCCTTTCTAGCGAGTGTAGATATAACTGCTTCAGCCTGTCTTCATAAGGCAAGTTTTTCACCCCCTGAATCATCTTTGTCATCCTCCTCTGTACAGATTCTAACATCTTGATATCCATTATATAGTAGGGGGACCAGAACTGAACTGCATAATCGAAATGAGGTCTAACTAGTGCTAAGTAAAGTTTGAGGATGACTTCAGCGCTCCTATTGCTTACGCTCCTTGAGATGAAACCAAGTACTCTGTTTGCCCGATTTTTAGCCTGAATGCATTGAGCCTTAGGACGGAGGTCAGCGCTCACTAGCACTCCTAAGTCTCTCTCCCGCCCATACCTGCTTAGAGGAGTGTCATTTAAGGAGTAATTGTGTGGGGGATTATTCCTCCCTATACTCAGAATGCTACACTTCCCGACATTGAATTCCATCTGCCACTTCCCCGCCCAATCATATAGTCTGTCAAGATCATCCTGGAGAACGCTAGCGTCCCTTTCTGATTGGATTACTCTACCGAGCTTGGTATCATCTGCGAACTTGCTGACATCACTACTAATTCCTGTGTCCAAGTCATTAATGTAAATAATAAAAAGCAGAGGACCCAGCACCGACCCTTGTAGGACGCCACTCGTAACACGGCCCCATTCAGATTTTTTACCATTGATTTGCACTCTCTGCTTCCAACCACTAAGCCACGCCCTGATCCAGTTCAAAACTTTCCCATCTATGCCGTGAGCCTGTAGTTTTAGTAATAGCCGGTGATGGGGAACATTGTCGAACGCTTTACTGAAATCTAGATACAGTATGTCATAGTTTTCATCTCGGTCAACCGCCTCAATTACTCTAGTGTAGAAGGACAACAGGTTATTAAGGCAAGACCTACTCTTTGTGAATCCATGCTGTGAATCATGAATTAAATTATGCTTTTCTAGATGGTCCCGAATACTCCCGGCAATAATTGACTCCAACATCTTTCCTACAACTGATGTTAGGCTAATTGGCGATAATTTGAGGTGGCTGACTTGTCTCCCTTTTTGAAAATCGGCGTCACATTAGCTACTTTCCATTGATTGGGCACATACCCAGAATTTACCGACATCTTAGAGATATCGGTAAGCGGGCCACTGAGGACCTCCTTGCACTCTTTCAGAACCCTTGGGAATACTTCGTCTGGGCCCGGCGATTTGTTTTTCTTCAACCTATTAATCTCATCCTGGACCACTTGCCCAGTGATGATCACATCCCTCAACTTGTCGTTCCCTTCGCCCTCATATACCTGAACTCTCTCCGGAATGGTTGTTAGATTTTCCTGCGTGAAAACTGAGAGGAAATAGTCATTCATCATTTGACTCATCTCCATTCTCAACGAGCTCACCTGTGTTTGTTTTCAACGGTCCAATTCTGTCCCTTGTTTTCGTTCTGTACAATTTGAAGAAGCCCTTGGGATCGCTCTTGCCCTCGTTGGCGACCCTAATCTCACAATTTATTTTTGCTAGGCGGGTGTTCTTCTTCACCGACCTGGTTAGCTCAACATACCTACCCCTGAGGTGGGTTTCTCCGTTCTTTATTTTCCTATAAATTCCTCTCTTCAAGCCTATTTCATGCTTGAGTCTGCGGGTCATCCATTTGGAGTCGTTATTTCCTACGTGCTTGGTAAGCGATATGCTGTCTCTGACCCTCTGCAATTACTCTAACTAAATTATTGTAGGTCATTTCTACATGATTCCCCTGTCTTTCTGGTTCCAGCCCTGAGATCTGGCCCTCGTCCAGCCCTAAGGTTCCCCAGTTTACCTCCTCAAAGTGTCTTCTAAGCCCCTTATAATCAGCTCTTCTAAAGTCAGGCACCAACACAGGGTTGAGTTCATGGGTCACCGCCCAGTCTAATTTAAACCTAATTTCCTTGTGATCACTGCCACCTAATTCTCCCCCAACATCCAGCTCGCTGATCATATTCTCGTTGTTAGTTAAGACCAAGTCTAGAGTGGTGTTACCCCTGGTGGGCTCAAGCACTGCCTGCTTGAGAAAATTATCATGTATTACTTTCAGAAAATCCTCAGATTCTAGATCACCCACCCCGCCTTCCCAATCTATATTCCTATATTTAAAATCCCCCATTATGCAGACATTTTTGCTCCTGCTCGCCCTGCCTACCTCTTGCAGTAATATATCAGTGTCCTGCCTGCTAAGGTTGGGTGGCCTGTAAAGAACCCCTATAATTAGTTTGTCTTTCCCTTTGTGGACGTCCACCCAAACTGATTCTGAGTCGCCATTTGTTTGAACAGAGTTGTTAGCGGAATATTTAAGTGTGTCTCTAACATAAAGTGCCACCCCCTCCCCATCTTCCCTTTCTATCTTTGTGAAACATCTGATAACCATCTATTTCATACTCCGACATGAAGTTTTTGTTTGCAGTATCCACCCGTTTCCGTGATAGCTATAATGTCGAATTTCTCGACACATGCTTTCCCCCTCAGTAGATATTTCTTGTTCCTGAGACTCCTACTGTTGGTGTAATAAGGCGTTAGCCCATCCTTTCGTACATCCTTTCGATTGCTCCTGCGCCCATTAGTCCCAGTCTGCGATACATAGCCACTGATGACAGGCCCTCCCCACTCGCCTACTCTTGAAAAACCTGTAGGGTGCTAAGTGATTGCTCGAGGGAGTCTGCGAGAACCTCCACCCCCTGGAGTGACAGGTGCACCCCATCCTTGGCATACGTTTTTTCTCCGCTTGCGATGTGCTTTTTTTTTAATATGTTTGTTCTAAACAATTTTAAATATATCGTACGCGCCATATTTAAATTCATGCGAGCGTGTTGAGTAACGGTTACTGTTACGGTTAGTGTGTGTGTGTGGGAGGGGGGGTGGAGGAGGAGGTACCTCGTGCACCCTGCTTGAGTCCGTCGGAACCATACCTGTTCAGTCTTACGTTTTTTATTCACAAACTTATGGTCTCTAACGCAAAATCTTACGGCAAGACACCACAGTAGCTTGACAGGTATGCATTCAGCCCAAGTGTCATCATCTCCTAACTGTGGTGGTTTATACATCATCATGAATACTTCGTCCTGATGGTAATATGAGGGAGGATGAAGTATATTATCCTTGGAAATAGCCTTAGCATGCAACGGAGTCAGGGAAGGGTTACTTTCCTGGGCTTCTACAAGGCTTTGTTCAGTGAAAATAGTTGGAATGAGACTGGGGAGGTAAGGTAGGCTCAGAGAGTTTACTAGCTTTGGATTGTGATCTAGAAATGGCGCAACTAGGGAGTAAGCCAGGTTGATCTTGTTCGAGATCAGCTTTTGGAGTCTCGGACAAGGGTGACTTACATATTATCACTTTTGGATATACCAGGCATCCCGCAAGATCGTTACCCAGGATTAAGTCAACATCAGGAATGGGCAACATCTTGTCTTCACTTACTCCCACCTTAACAGCCCCCTGAACCAAGCCACACCTCAGGTCCACCCTGGCAAGATGTGCGGGAAAAGGATCATGAAATTCCCTCAGGTACATCATTTCACCGGTGTAGTTGTCAGAAATGTTAGGTAAGGCAGACTGCCTAATGAGGGATTGGGCGGCACAATTATCCCGAACTATTCTAACAGGATGCTTCGGCTGGCCAGGGCCAAGAGAAACTGTACCGGTGGAACGGAAGAGTTGGAATGGGTCATCAGCTTTGGGTGGCAGAGTTTGAATAGAAGCCACAGACTTTTTTTGTAGCCGTCTTCGCCACTTTGCATTTGTGGTCAGGACAGTTTGTAATTACGTGCCCTGATTTTTTACAAAAGAAACACAGAGGATTAGGTTTAGCCAGTTTACCACCCCTACTCTTAGTGGATTCATCACCTTCAGAACTACCAGGCAACCTAACGTTAGGGTTGAGGTGCTTCCTCTCCCTGGTTGGCGACTTGTGAATTAGGGCATAACTGTCAGCCAACTTGGCTGCCTTGATTAAATCTGTCTCCTCCTTGTCGATGATGTGAACCTTGATAGAGTGTAGAACTCTTCGTAGGAACTATTCAAGAGCAATCAAGTTGAATAAGCCGTCAAAGGTACTTACTGCGGCTTACTTTAACCAGCGCTTTAATGCGCGAATTTTGTCAGAGGGGAACTCTGTGTAAGTTTGATATTGTAGTTTACCAAGGTTACAAAAAACCTGGCGGTAACCCTCTTTAGTGATGGAATAAGCTGCTAAAATGGCCTCTTTAACTATTTTATAGTTTGTGTTGTCTTCAATGTTATTACAGACTGTTAGAGCCTTTTCAGACAGCTTAGGCTTGATAAGCCATACCCAATCTGCTGGAGGAATTTCAAACGAAGTAGCTGTTGACTCAAATTCAAATTCGGGATATTCATCAGGGAAAGAGGGAATCAGTTTGACATACTTTAACAAGTCAGTTTTACGGGGAATTTGAGTTTCTGCAGGTGGTTTTGAAATGAGCTGTTGTAGTTGGTAAGCATGATTCCTTTATCTTCATTTTCAAGTTCTACCTGTTTGAGTTTCATTTCCTGTTCTTGTTCTTGTTGTCTAATTTGTCTCACATGTTCCCTAACTCTTTCTCTTTCTGCATGTTCCAGCTCAAGTAGCTTGGCTTGCATTTCTATCTGAGGATCAGGGTTGGAGGCTTCAGGAAGAGGGGATTTGACGGTTTCCGTATCCCCAAGATGGGCAAGGACGAGAGTTCTTAATTGATCCTTCCTAACATCTGAAGTGAAAGGGCTGTTGAAATTTTTTAGCAATGAACATTAGATCGTCTTTAGATACTTTTGCAGCTTTCAGTTCCTTTATGTCGGGGTTACCTGCAAACTCTACATCGTCAAATGTAGCCATGGCGAAGAGTTCCACGAACTATAAGTGAAACCTGCTAGTCGGCTTATTAATGACAGGAAAAAGGTTATAAGGCAGTAAGAGGCTTACTGTTATTCAGTTGAATAACTAGCAGGTCAATTATGGCCAAAGGTGTTCTTTAGCAAAGGTTAACTGGGATAACAGCCGAATAATGATGGCTTATTATCGATACTGATGGTAACTATCTAGCATTAACCAGGTAATGAGGGTTAAATACCAAAAAAGGATCACTAGCCTTAATCGGAAACAAGATGGCTAACGACTAGTGGACAGGGCTGGTAATAAAAGTGAACAGGATGGATAAGGGGAGCATCCAACACCCCATTTCTTGAAATTATTTGATAAATATCGAAAATAAGTTATATGCTCTGGCATGACAGTTTATGCATAAGCTATCAAATGGCAGTTTTTTTCCCCGCGAATTTAAATGTCCCACCGAGACTGAGTTTAAATGCCTAATAAGTGGGTGTGGCGAGCCGGTCCTAGTGCGGGTGACAGGAATCGTTTCGTTCCATTATTTTCGATAAATATGACAAAATAATGACATACTAATGTATTTTCGTGCATCTGGCAACTTCTCCCCGGTCCACCACGGCTTTCCTGCTTCCCACTCAGATGACCTGGTGCTACAGGGAAGACTGCTTTGTTTACACTGCGATCTTCCTTCATGAGCTCTTGTTAAGGCATTAGAGCAGTTACTTTTGCCATGAAGCCTTCACTGACATCAGGTCAAGGCGGAAACGGCATGTGGAGAAGAACCGCAAAGTGGCAGCTCATACAAGGAAAACGCAAATAACTGCTAACGCTAACACTCAAGTTCAACGTCAAGCGACTCGCCACTTCAAGATCCCTCACCACCACCACAATCACCAAACCATTCGCTTCATTAAAAAATATGGTTGAAATGCATAGAAGTCATATATGCAGGACACTTTAGAGTGAAATTGCCACCCAAATGACAGTGATAGAACACAATTTTGGCCATGACAAGTGTCATCCACTTACAAGCATGATGGGAACAGACATCAATATAGAAAAGGGTTGAGACGCGGAAAGCAAAGAAGAACTACCACTCCAGCCAAAGGCAAAAGAAAAAGAAAAGCAGATGACACTGTAAGCAATGAGTATAAATCAGGCGAGTTTGGAAGATCAAACCTGGCATCAATGAATACTTGGCGCGTCGAGATACCCTCAGGTTAGAGTGGTTAATATCTTTGAAAGGGGGAGCCAGGAGTCCCATCATTAGAAAAATGCATTGATATGTGATTAATGAACCCTGAGGAATCAAACAATAATAGGTCTGGGACATTATACTGTTTTTGATTGCACTATGACACGAAAATGGAAAAACAAATCTTTAATCACCGTTTTCTAAAAAAAACTAGAGTAATAAACACATAAAACGGATCTCCCCCATTAGTTTTAGAGCGACTGTTATAAACCTTTAGGGTTAAGAGCTAGACATGTTATAGAAAAAAGTGGTTAAAAAATTATCAATTTCATTTCTTCATTGTATAATACAGTAAAATATATTCTAGACTGAAAATTTTCTCATATATATTTTTTTCGACTAAATGAAAAAAAAAATAATAATGACTTTGTTAAGAAGGTTATAAAGTATTTTGTGTGAAAAGGACATGGAGAACGGTGCACAAATGACAGAGGATATCGATTTCATTTTTGTTTTAAACACGAAAACAAATGAATGATTCATTCGATTTATGTGGTATGATGATCAGGGTATCATTCTTCATAATATACATCAAAATCAAGACCCTAGGGCTATTTAAAAAAAAAAAAAAGGCGGATCGTCCCCATAACTACTAAATTGATGATTTACAATAATCCGCCCCCGTTAAATTATCACAAATCACTAGTTAATAAGCACTTATGGGCTTCAGATACTTTAACCCAATAACGTGCCACTGGTATTCAAGAATATGATTTCTCACAATATTATATAGAAGGTCTTGAATACGATACTTTTCATTAATTAACTGGCTGAAAAGTTTAGGGAAAGGTCGCTAATGGGTAGTAATAGTTAATTATAAGTGTGAACTTTTAGTTCAGTACAGGTAAATGGACAGTGACTAGTTCAGGCTGATGGGAAATAAGGCTTTAAACTGAGCAAATCACATACGAGAAACTCCTATCCTACTAACCTATTTATACTTATTTGGCCACTTAAACATAAATATGAGTTAGCAGGCTTCACAAATTCACTTACAGAGGTAGATATCCCGTGGAAGAAGGCAATAAGGACGCGTTGAAGAGTCGTTACAATATATATATATATATATATATATATATATATATATATATATATATATATATATATATATATATATATATATATATATATATATATATATATATATATATATATATATATATATATATATATCTAGATATATATATATAGTATATGCATATATATATATATATATATATATATATATATATATATATATGGCTGGATTAGGTTGGAAGACACCTACCGAACGGGCGCAAGCCACTCCCGGTGAGGTATATATGGGAGGTGAGAAGGGAGCTGAAGCCCTCCAAAGACCCTTCCCATGTCCTCACTAACCGTTTCCCTATTGTCTCACCAACACCAGAGAGTAGTTCAGCGTGCTCTCTAAAGACAGATCCTCTCTGTATCCACACCACACTACATTCACACAACATATACACCTTTTCCCAAAATTAAAATTTCAAAATGGCGCACCTACAACAAGCCTCGGAGTCCCCGCCTGGGGGGGGACCACAAATTCCCCCAGGGAGGACTCCCCTTCTGGCGGCCGACCCGAGAGGTGTCTTGATAACTCATCGAACCTCTTTCTTCTCAATTTCTGCAACATTCGCGGTCTTCGCTCTAATTTTCATTCTGTGGAACATCATCTCTCCTCCTCTAAACCTCACCTTCTCTTCCTTACCGAAACACAGGTTTCTGAGGCTACTGACAGCACCGGTGTATATAGGGGGGGGCCACTCGGCCATGGCCCCCCCCTTTGGTTCAGTTTTTTTTTTTATCCTGTTAAAATTTGGCGATTTTTTTTTTTTTTTTTATTGATATTGATTATTAGTTCTCCAAGTCTTCAACATCAGTAATGTGCCCTTCAGAGCCCCCTTCTTACATTAAACTCATATTTAGGCTGATGGGGACCTATTTATAATAGCTAAATTATTTAGCTATTATAAATAGAATAGATCCCCATAGAGCCCCTACAATTTTCCGTTCTCTTTCCTGCATTACTTCTTCATCCTCTGATTCTCCCAGTTCCTGGGAGTGCGAACAGAAGCTCAATGAGTTAGGATCCATTCCCAAAGATACACCTGCTGCTCCTTCCACAAGTGCTACCACACCATATACCTCTTGTCGTGATGACGTTGGCATAGCGTTGGATAATCTGTCAGAGCTAACAGATGACGACCGCTTACACTTGCTAAATAATCCCTGGAAGCCTCCAAAAGACTTTTCTTGGTCATACACTGAGCGCAAAGATGGCAATAAGATAAGGAAAAAGTACTTGGGTCTTCAGCACTTAACAGGCTCTTATGACTGTTTTGACTATTCTCGCACAAAAAACGGGGTTTTTTGTACCGTTTGCGTGTCATTTGGAAATGACTCAGCTGGTGGCAACAAACTAGGCAAATTGGTAAAAGAACCTTTAATGTCATTTAGTCATTTAACTGGTAGAGATGGTTATTTAACTGAGCATATGAGGAAGTCATTTCATGAAGTCAATCTCTGTAAAGCAAATAACTTTAGACAGGTTATGGCATCTGGCAGTAATATTGCCACACAGCTGCAGTCAGAGAAGGAGAAAATGAGACGCAAGAATTGTGCTGTGCTAACTCGCATAATTAAAGCAATTGAGTTTCATGGGAGGTTAGGATTACCTCTACGGGGGCACAGAGACAGTGGACATCTTAGTGTACAAGATTGTAACTTTACCCAAGGGAACTTTAGGGCTACTTTACAGCTCATGTGCACCTCTGGTGATTCTATCCTGGCAGAACACATTTCCAGTACCAGAAAACGAGGGACGTATATCTCGCCCCTTTCTCAAAATCAGCTGATAGAAAACATAGGAACAGTGTTGACAAGAGATGTAGTTTCAAAGCTGAATTGTTCTAAGTTTTTCTCTCTTTTAGCAGATGAAACCACAGATATTAGTGGACAGGAACAACTTAGTATCTGTGTGAGATTTGTTACGCCAACATGCTCAGTGCAGGAAAGGCTGCTTTGCTTCTCAGTAGTTTCAGATATGACAGGAAAAGGCTTAGCTACTACACTGTTGAACATTCTGCACAAATCTCACATAAATACTGAGTTTATGGTAGGACAAGGATATGATGGGGCAGCTGCAATGTCTGGTGAATTCCATGGTGTGCAAAAGTACATAACAGATGAATGTCCTGCTAAGTACGTACACTTTATATCACATTTCCTAAAACTTTGCCTAGAGAAAGAAGCAAATATAAGAGAAATCAAGTTTGTAATAACTGTCATGAGAGAGATCATCATTTTTCCGGGACTCAACTAAACGTTCGTCTTATCTGAAAAGTAAACTACCAGAGGAAGGCCCTTCAGACTCTCATGACAGTCTGAATAAACACTGCCCGACTAGATGGGTTGAGTCCCAAGAGTCAACACAAATATTCAGATCACTGTATCCAGCAATTTTGACATCCCTTGATGATTTCTCCACCTCAAAAGATTTAAACATGGCAGGCAAATCTCTGGCCTTTTCAAAAGTATGTCATCAGATTCATTTATTGTTAGTATGGAGGTTCTCTCAGTTATCTTAAATGTTACCAGACCGCTGTCGGAAAAACTTCAAGGTACTGAAATAGATCTAGTGCAGGCTCTTGACAGTGTGAAAGATTGTGTAGATGTGCTGCAAATGTACAGGAATGATGATACATTCAAAAGATTGTTTGAGACTGCAAAGCAAAAGTGTGGAAGAGACATTCAAGTCCCAAGGAGTGTAGGAAGACAGCAGCACCGCTCTAATCCTCCCACTGAATCTGGTGATGCAGAAGCAGAAGCATACTCCTACTACAGACGAGCTGTTTTTTTGCCATATATTGATACAGTACTACAACAGCTGAATGACCGCTTCACTTCACAGCATTCCTCATGGCAAAAGCTATGCTATCTCTTGCCTTCTCTTTGTGCAAATAAAGAATTTTCAAATTTACATGAAGCTGCAAAATACAGTAAATTCCTGAAAGGTAGCATTGAGGAGTTGGAAGCAGAATATCACAGATGGCAAAACACATGGATGAATCGGGAGGAAAAAGATAGACCTAAATCTGTTATTGCCTCTCTGAAAGTGTGCAAAGAATTTGGCACATATCCAAACATTGAAACACTGTTGCACATCTTTGCAACACTTCCTGTGACAACTGCTACAAGTGAGCGATCTTTCAGTTGCTTGAAGTATCTAAAGTCATACCTGCGCTCCACCATGTCGGAGCCAAGACTGAATGGATTAGCCTTACTTTTTGTACATAAGGATATTGATTTAAACTATGAAGAAGTAATCCATGAGTTCAGCCGAAAAAATAGGCTGCTAGAATTCAAATGATTCTCTCTCTCTCTCTCTCTCTCTCTCTCTCTCTCTCTCTCTCTCTCTCTCTCTCTCTCTCTCTCTCTCTCTCAATTCCTTAATCAGGTGAAATTTAGTTTTATATATGAGCTGATTTAGCAACTGGAAACTTCATATGATCTCCTCAGGAGATAATATGAAGTTTCCAGTTGAGATTTTTAGTGAAGGACAGTCCTAGGATGTCTAGGGTAGAGGAAGAAGACAGTTGTGTGTCATATATATATATATATATATATCTATATATATCTATATATATAGATATATATATATATATATATATATATATATATATATATATATATATATTTTTTTTTTTGTTTCCCCAAATACAAATTGTTCAAAAACTGTAATTCTTATTTTACCCGGTATGTATAGGTATACGTAAGCTTCTTTAAATTGGTTTACCATTAATATATATTACTTGTGCAATATACCGATCTTGAGACTACAAAGTAACCCTTAAAATGCTTCATTTTAAAAAATATTCACCAAACCCCCAACTCTAGAGGCTCGTTTTGGTCGCTGCTCACACATTGAAAAATCCTAGATTTATTCCTATGGGCCGGGTGACTGTGGCCCCCCCCTCTCCATGGATCTATATACGCCACTGACTGACAGCAATCTCTACTCTGTTCCCTCCTACTATCTCCATCCTAAATTTCAATCCAAAGCTGGATGTTGCGCCTACGTGCGCAACGACATCACTTGCTCTCGTGCCCACAACCTTGACTCTTCTGAATTTTCTACCATCTGGCTAAGACTTCATTGTCATTCCATTACTAAATACATCTGTGCTGTTTACCTCTCACCGAACTCTACCAACTATGTAAAATTATTTGACTATTTGAATTCTAAAGTGGAGCACATCTTGACCCACTCTCCCTTCGCTGAAATCTCCATCCTAGGAGATTTCAATGTTCACCACCAGCTTTGGCTTTCATCCTCTTTCACTGACCATCCTGGTGAACAAGCCTACAACTTTGCTATCCTCAACGACCTAGAGCAGTTGGTCCAGTACCCTACACGTATTCCCGACCGTCTTGGAGACCGGCCCAACATTCTAGACCTCTTCCTTACCTCAAACCCTTCTGCTTATTCTGTCAAACTGTTCTCTCCGTTGGGCTCCTCCGATCACAATCTTATTTCTGCATCCTGTCCTATCGCTCCTGTACACCCTCTGGACCCACCGAAGAGGCGATGCTTCTGGCATTTTGCTTCAGCTCGGTGGGACGACCTGAGGATGTACTTTTCCGATTTCCCGTGGAATGATTATTGCTTCCAGGATAGAGACCCCTCTGTGTGTGCTCAGTGAATCACAGAGGTGATTGTCTCTGGAATGGAGGCATACATTCCTCGTTCTATCTCTACTCCTCATGCTAAAAAGCCTTGGTTTAATCACACTTGTTCTCGTGCTGTCAATGATAGAGAGGCAGCTCACAAAAGGTACCAGAGCCTTCAAACTAATGCTAATTATGAACTTTACATTTCTGCCCGAAATCGTGCCAAATCTATTCTCCGACTAACCAAAAATTCTTTCATTAATAGAAAATGCCAAAACCTTGCTTTTTCTAACTCTTCCCGTGACTTCTGGCATCTAGCCAAAAACATCTCCAACTTCACTTCTTCATCTTACCCTTCACTCCTCAATCCTGACGGCAACACTGCCGTCTCATCTATCTCTAAGGATGAACTCTTCTCTCAAACTTTTTCTAAAAACTCCACTCTGGACGATTCTGGGCATATTCCTCCTACTCATCCCCCCTCTGACTCCTTTATGCCTGTTATAAAGATTCTTCAAAATGATGTTTTCTATGCCCTCTCTGGCCTCAATCCTCAGAAGGCTTATGGACCTGATGGAGTGCCTCCTATTGTCCTTAAAAACTGTGCCTCCGTGCTGTCACCCTGCCTGGTCAAACTCTTTCGCCTCTGCCTGTGAACATCAACCTTTCCTTCTTGCTGGAAGTATGCCTTCATACAGCCTGTGCTTAAGAAGGGTGGCCGCTCCAATCCCTCAAACTACCGTCCTATAGCTTTACTTTCTTGTCTATTTAAAGCTTTTGAATCAATCCTTAACCGGAAGATTCAAAAGCACCTTTCCACTTCTGACCTTCTATCTGATTGCCAGTATGGGTTCCGCAAGGGGCGTTCTACTGGTGATCTCCTAGCCTTCTTAACTGACTCTTGGTCATCCTCTCTTAGCCGTTTCGGTGAAACCTTTGCTATTGCACTAGACATATCAAAAGCTTTTGATAGGGTCTGGCACAAATCTTTGCTTTCCAAACTACCCTCCTACGGTTTCTATCCTTCTCTCTGTACCTTTATCTCCAGTTTCCTTTCTGACCGTTCTATTTCTGTTGTGGTAGACGGTCACTGTTCTTCCCCTAAATCTATTAACAGTGGTGTCCCACAGGGTTCTGTCCTATCTCCCACTCTTTTTCTGTTGTTCATTGATGATCTTCTTTCCAAAACGAACTGTCCTATCCATTCCTACGCCGATGATTCCACTCTGCATTACTCAACTTTTTTTAATAGAAGACCCACCCTACAGGAACTTTACAACTCAAGGCTGGAGGCTGCAGAACGCTTAGCCTCAGACCTTACTATTATTTCCGATTGGGGCAAGACGAACCTGGTGTCCTTCAACGCCCAAAAACACAGTTTCTCCACTTATCCACTGGACACAATCTTCCAAACAACTATCCCCTATTCTTTGACAAAACCCAGCTATCACCTTCCTCAACAGTAAACATCCTCGGTCTATCCTTAACTCAAAATCTCAACTGGAAACTTCATATCTCTTACTAAATCAGCTTCTTCGAGGCTGGGCGTTCTGTACCGTCTCCGCCACTTCTTCTCCCCCACACAGTTGCTGCCCATATACAGGGGCCTTGTCCGCCTTCGTATGGAGTATGCATCTCATGTGTGGGGGGGCTCCACTCACACAGCTCTTCTGGACAGAGTGGAGGCTAAGGCTCTTCGTCTCATCAACTCTCCTCCTCATACTGTTAGTCTTCTACCTCTTAAATTCCGCCGCAATGTTGCCTCTCTTTCTATCTTCTATCGATATTTCCACGCTGACTGCTCTTCTGAACTTGCTAACTGCATGCCTTCCCCCCTCCCGCGGCCCCGCTGCACTCGACTTTCTACTCATGCTCATCCTTATACTGTCCAAACCCCTTATGCAAGAGTTAACCAGCATCTTCACTCTTTCATCCCTCACGCTGGTAAACTCTGGAACAATCTTCCTTCATCTGTATTTCCTCCTGCCTACGACTTGAACTCTTTGAAGAGGAGGGTATCAGGACATCTCTCCTCTCGTATTTGACCTTGCTTTCGGCCACCTCTTTTGTTTCTCTTTTAGGAGCAGCGAGTAGCGGGCTTTTTTTTATTATTGTTTTCTTTTTTGGTGTGCCCTTGAGCTGCCTCCTTTGTCGTAAAAAAAAAAATAATAATAATAAAAAATAATAATAAAAAAAAATAAAAATAAAATAAAAATATATATATATATATGTATATATATATATATATATATATATATATATATATATATATATATATATATATATATATATATATATATATATATAGATATATATATATATATATATATATATATATATATATATATATATATATATATATATATATATATATATATATATATATATATATTTATATATATACACACACACACACACACATACACACACACACACACACACATATATATATATATATATATATATATATATATATATATATATATATATATATATATATATGTAACGGGTTACCGGGGGGCGTTTAAAGGGCGTTGATTAAGACTTCAGCTTCCTTAAGGCGAATATATTCGTAGCCTATATGTACAAGGAGCGTCGTAGCGAGGGCGACTGCCGTTGTGTGTCAGTCTTACTCTCGTGAAGGAGTGACGAGTTACAGGTTTGAAAATAATTGTTACAATTGGTCACGTACGTCAAGGTGATCTCCACGCACTATGAAATGCGATGTATACAAACTGAGACGGTAAGCACTGACGGACGACATTCCTATAAGGTGGCGTACTCTATCTGTCGTGGTTTTTTTCCATTGACAAATGGAATGGAATGTATGGGGAGGCGGTGGCTGAGTCGTCAAAGTAACGGCCTCGTGTTCAGGAGGACGCGAGTTCAATCCCCGCCCGGTGCCACCAAGCTGGGATTTTTCAGCCGCCGCCGAGTGGCTTAAAACTACCCACATGCTGTCCAGAAGACCACCTATCAACCCGGACTCTAGATTCTAGGATTAAAGATGAGCTCTGGGAGGGCAGCATGAGCCAATGCAAGATGGCGCCACTATAAACACTCGCCTGCGCCAGAACGGGCTGGGCCGACCATCAGGACCTACCGGAAAGAAGCCTTGGACCGACCATCAGGATCCACCTGGAAGAAGCCTACCGGCGCAATAGGCTGCAATGTAAATAAAAAAAAAAAAAGCCTAATTCGTGGTGATATTAAATAATAATAATAATACATTGATATCCTACTATAATATATATATATATATATATATATATATATATATATATATATATATATATATATATATATATATATATATATATATATATATATATATATATATATATATATATATATATATATATATATATATATATATATATATATATATATATATATATATATATATATATATATATATATATATATATATATATATATATATATATATGAGAACGTAAGGAGTCTGCAAGAGGCCGGTTGGCCTATACAAGGCAGCGCCTGTACACTCAACCCCGCCTTACCTCACCATCCATGGCTTTATCTAACCTCTTCTTGAATGTATCTATGGTATTGGCACCCACAACATGGCTCTCAAGCCTGTTCCATTCATCTACCACTGTATTGGTGAACCAATTCTTGCCTATGTCTTTGTTGAATCTGAATTTGTCTAACTTAAAACCATTGCTACGCGTCCTACCTGGCTCTTTTACTATCAAAATCTTATTGACATCCCCTTTATTAAAGCCCTTCATCCATTTATAGACTTCGATCAAGTCTCCTCGCAACCTTCGCCTTTCTAGAGAGTGTAGATTTAAATGCTTCGCCCTGTCTTCATAAGGCAAGTTTATCACCCCCTGAATCAGCTTTGTCATCCTCCTCTGTACAGATTCCAACATCTTGATATTCATTCTATAGTTGGGGGACCAGAACTGAACTGCATATTCGAGATGAGGTCTAACTAGTGATAAGTAAAGTTTGAGGATGACTTCAGCGCTCTTATTGCTTACGCTCCTTGAGATGAAACCAAGTACTCTGTTTGCCCGATTTTTAGCCTGAATGCATTGAGCCCTAGGACGGAGGTCAGCGCTCACTAGTACTCCTAAGTCTCTCTCCCGCCCATACCTGCTTAGAGGAGTGTCATTTAAGGAGTAATTGTGTGGGGGATTATTCCTCCCTATACTCAGAATGCTACATTGATTGGATTACTGTACCGATCTTGGTATCATCTGCGAACTT
Organism: Eriocheir sinensis; assembly: GCF_024679095.1. Classification (NCBI taxonomy): domain Eukaryota; kingdom Metazoa; phylum Arthropoda; class Malacostraca; order Decapoda; family Varunidae; genus Eriocheir; species Eriocheir sinensis. Next base: position 8,127,493 of record NC_066519.1, read on the forward strand.
ACTGACATCACTACTAATTCCTGTGTCCAAGTCATTGATGTAAGTAATAAAAAGCAGAGGACCCAGCACCGACCCTTGTGGGACTCCACTCGTAACACTGCTTCATTCAGATTTTTTACCAATGATTTGCACTCTCTGCTTCCTACCACTAAGCCACGCCCTGATCCAATTCAAAACTTTCCCATCTACGCCGTGAGCCTGTAATTTTAGTAATACCCGGTGATGAGGAACTTTGTCGAACGCTTTACTGAAATGTAAATATAATATGTCATACTTTTCATCTCTGTCAACCGCCTCGATCACTTTAGTGTAGAAGGACAACAGATTAGTAAGGCAAGACCTGCCCTTTGTGAACCCATGCTGTGAATCATAAATTAAACTATGCTTCTCTAGATGGTCCCGAATGTTCCCGGCTATAATTGACTCCAACATCTTTCCTACAACTGATGTTAAGCTAATTGGCGATAATTTGAGGTGGCTGACTTGTCTCCCTTTTTGAAAATCGGCGTCACATTAGCTACTTTCCATTGATTGGGCACATAAGCAGAATTTATCGACATCTTAAAGATATCGGTAATTGGGCCACTGAGGACCTCCTTGCACTCTTTCAGAATCCGTGGGAATACTTCGGCCGGGGCCCGGCGATATGTTTTTCTTCAACCTACCAATCTCATCCTGGACTACTTGCCTAGTGATGATCACATCCCTCAACTTGTCGTTCTCTTCGCCCTCATATACCTGAACTCTCTCCGGAATGGTTGTTAGATTTTCCTGCGTGAAAACTGAAAGGAAATAGTCATTCATCATTTGACTCAAATCTTCTCCATTCTCAACGAGCTCACCTGTGTTTGTTTTCAACGGTCCAATTCCGTTCCTTGTTTTCGTTCTGTACAATTTGAAGAAGCCCTTGGGATCGCTCTTAGCCTCGTTGGCTACCCTAATCTCATAATTTATTTTTGCTAGGCGGGTGTTCTTCTTCACCAACCTGGCTAGCTCAACATATCTACCCATGAGGTGGGTTTCTCCGTTCTTTATTTTCCTATAAATTCCTCTCTTCAAGCCAATCTCATGCTTGAGTCTGCGGGTCATCCATTTGGAGCCGTTATTTTCCTCCCTACGTGCTTGGTAAGGGATATGCTGTCTCTGACCCTCTGCAATTACTCTTACTAAATTAGTGTAGGTCATTTCTACATGATTCCCCTGTCTTTCCGGTTCCAGCCCTGAGATCTGGCCGTCATCTAGCCCTAAGGTTTCCCAATTTACCTCCTCAAGGTGTCTTCTGAGCCCCTCATAATCAGCTCTTCTAAAGTCAGGTACCAACACAAAGTTGAGTTCATGGGTCACCGCCCAGTCTAATTTAAACCTAATTTCCTTGTGATCACTGCCACCTAATTCTCCCCCAACATCTAGCTCACTGATCATATTCTCGTTGTTAGTCAGGACTAAGTCTAAAATGTTGTTTCATCTGGTGGACTCAGTCACTGTCTGCTTGAGAAAATTATCTTGTATTACTTTCAGAAAATCCTCAGATTCTAGATCACCCACCACGCCTTCCCAGTCTATATTCCTATAGTCAAAATCCCCCCTTATGCAGACATTTTTGCTCCTGCTCGCCCTGCCTACCTCTTGTAGTAATGTCGCGGTTTAGATTCGTGACGTTATTTTTATAATTATTTGCTGTGGGGGGGCTGTTGGCGCGTTTTCCTAGTTCGTCACGTGACCCTGCCTCCATGGACGCGGCAGACGGGTCACGATGACTCAGCCTGCTCGTTGCCTAGGCGACCGGGTAAGGATGCCAGGGTGTGCATTTGTGTTGCGGGTCGCCGCTGTGTTTTACCTGCTCCTACGCACTTTCAGGAGTCACCACTCCGCTCTCTGCTGGTGCAGAGTAGTGTGTGCATTACTGCAGCTTGTACGCCTCTGCTGTGAGGAAGTTGGGCTATTGTCTCTTTGTGCTTTCCGCCTTGGGGGCCTCGCCTCCCTGCCCCGCGGCCCGGCTGAGCGGCTACAGTTGCCACCCCTCATCCCTCAGCTGAGAATGTTAACTTATAGAGCCTCGAGTTCTTATATTTGTTGCTGCCATTGTATTCTGGCGTTGTTTGAGGCTGTAGTTTATAATTAAACTAACCAGCCATGTTTAGTCAGCCAGAAACGATTGCCCGTGCATTTTCCTGCATTGGTGACTCTGTTGCCTGAGTTCACCGCTAGGTGCTGTGTCATGACCTGCCCCGCGCAAGGGTGGGTCGCCCTCTCCGTTTTGAGTTGCCGTCCCTGGCGGATGGCCTGCATGCTGTCTCCGTAGGAGGCAGCAGACGTGCTAGGTGGCTGTGTGGCCACGTATAGACCTGCTGGAGTGCTGGAGTGATCCCGGGCCTTGCCTATCGGGACACGGCCGCTAGATTTCAGTCTCGTGCGTCGAGTTGCCGCGGCGGCCTCTCGTAGCAGGCCGCATCATCGCAGGACATCGCGCCTTGAGGAGCCAGCAGGAAGAGAGGCTGCATGACACCTCCTTCGTCTCCACACCAAGTTAAGTAGCTAGTTGTTAGTGTAGCCAGGGCAGGTTAGTCTTGTGCGAGCACGAGATACGCTAGGCCAGCTTGGTGTGTGAGCTGTTTGTGTATGTTTGTGTGTGTAATAAAGTTAGTGCATAGTTGTACGAGCTTTATCAAATCCCTTTCGCCTGTGCGTATGTGCCTTCCAGCCCCATAAGGAGAGTAAATAAGAACCCCACGGGTGTAATTTAAGCAGGTAAGTTGTGTTAGTACCCCTTTATCAGGGTGTGTACACCGTTGTGTCTCCTGGCGAGCCGCGGGAATCAACCCTTGTTGGCTAGCTACCGCCTTGTGAGCACACTCCTGTTATTAATCTTATTTTGCCCCGTGACAAGTAATATATCAGTGTCCTGCCTGCTAAGGTTGGGTGGCCTGTAAAGAACCCCTAGAATTAGTTTGTCTTTCCCTTTGTGGACGTCCACCCAAACTGATTCTGAGTTGCCATTTGTTTGAACAGAATTGTTAGCGGGACATTTCAGTGTGTCTTTAACATAAAGTGCCACCCCCTCCCCTTCTTCCCTTTCTATCTTTGTGAAACATCTGATAACCATATATTTCATACTCCGACATGAAGTTTTTTTTTGCAGTATCCACCCACGTTTCCGTGATAGCTATAATGTCGAATTTCTCGACACATGCTTTCCCCCTCAGTAGATTGATCTTGTTCCTGAGACTCCTACTGTTGGTGTAATAAGCCGTTACACCATCCTTTCTTACATCCTTTCGATTACTCCTGCTCCTCGTAGTCCCAGTCTGCGATGCACAGCCACTGATGTTAGGCCCTCCCCCCTTACCTACTCTAAAAAATCCTGTAGGGTGCTAAGTGATCGCTCGAGGGAGTCTGCGAGAACCTCCACCCCCTGGAGTGACAACTGCTCTCCATCCTTGGCATACAGGGTGCCCCTCTCGTCCCAATTATCAATGAAAAGCCAACCATTACGCTTACAGTGAGCCGCCAGCCTGCTGTTTACTGCTAAGGCCCTGAAAAGCCATCCCTCACCTAACCCCCACCTTGGCAAAATACCACCAACAGTCGGCACCCCCCCCCACCCCCACCCCGAAGTCTCTCACTTTGGCGAATGATTCCCTAAAGCGCCTAAATATCTCTGCGCTTCCCACTTTACCGATATCATTGCCGCCGTAACTGCAGAAGACGATTGGCTGAGTACTTTCCCCCGCTAAAATATCCGCAATCCTGTCAGAAATGTGTTGTATACCTGCTCAGGGAAAGCAAACTCTAAGTCTACTTTCCTTATCCTTTGAACAAAAGTACTTGTTAATGAGCTTGATTTGACTGTGCCCAACAACTAAGACCTTCCTGGGAACGGCGCCAGGAGCGGGAAGAGAAGTTGGAACAGGAGGAAGGGGCGGGGAGAGAGAGGAAGGGGTAGTAACAGGGTGGGTGGCTGTGGCGGAGGAGATAGGGGGGGGGGGGAGGAGGAGGAAGATGAGGGAGGGGAAGAAGGGGCAAGGGCCAGGGGAGAATGAGAAGAGAAAGAAGTGGGTGGGGGCAAGGCAGAGGAGGTCGAGGAGGGGGGGGCAGGAAGGAGAGAAGGAAAGGGGAAGAGGAAGAGCAAGAGGAGGAAAGGGAGGGAGTCTGGACGGAGGGGGAGGGAGAGGAAGGGGTAGTGTTGGGGGAGGACGACGAGGAAGGCACCTCGGAGGAGGGAGAAATGGGAGAGAGGCAGCGGGAGGAAGGGGAGGGGAGAGAAGAGAGAGTGCAGGAGGTGGATATGCGGGTGAAGTGTTTTCACCTCAGGGAACTAGACGTCCCTGCCCTGCATAGTCTCAGGTCACCCTTGGACAAGGTGTAATACCTGATCTGTCTCCCGTGCCAGGGTCACGGTGAAGCCTCTGGGCAGCAGCAGTGGTGAATTGGACTCCAGGCAGAGGATCTCTTTATGAGACAATGGCTGGAGTTCCAGGGTCCTAGTCAGCTGGACCATGCCTAATTATTTAGGCCTGCGGTGTAGAGGAGTGTGGCGACCTCTACGCTAAAAAGCCTCCCTGGGAACCAGTTGTCGGTGTGAGCTCCCCGTCCCTCCCCTCTATCGACGGTACTCCCATCCCTATTCTGCATAACAGCTGGTTTTTGTTTTCTCCTGAAAGAGATGTCTTCCGTGGGTCATTTGAGGTTGTACCTCCCGGCTTCTAGGTGGAGTTTCTGAGGGTTTTTCTTATACTCAAGGAATATTTCAGCTTTTTGGTCTCTCAGGAAGGGCGTCTGATACTCTCTAGAGTTGGTGGAGAACACCTGGTGACAGGTGCCACTGGCCAGACCTCGAAAGGGTCGCAGAGTTGGGTTAGACGTTTCGGAAAGTGGGAACGAATTGCTTGTTCCTCTCCTCCTTGCCAGCTCTGCTCTGTGTGACTACGCCGGCCCCGTTCTATGGGACAAAACTTCGAGGACAATAGCTGAAAAGCGCCGGGTTGTGAAAGTCTCTCTCGTGTTGGAGGCATCTAACACAGCAGTATCTAATTTCCACGCACAATTTTTATTCAACTCAATTTATGGTCACACTTTAAGTTATTTCGAAAGCGCTTCTAATATTTGCCCAAACTGTAAACTCGCTTAAATTTCTAACAATGCCTTCGAACCTCCGTAAGTGTGACGTCTGTCCTGGACGATTTGCAGCTCAGTACTTCCAGCTGAGTAGAACTTGCCGCCTCTGCGTTCAGAGATTACAGCTTCAGAAGGCTGTGACTGAATGGAAAATCAAACATAATGATCTTGAAAAGAAATTCGAAACCCTTCAGGAATTTGTTTCAAATAATGTGGCAGTGACTCCACCATCGATGGTGGAGAGGCCCTCCACCGAGACTGTGCCCTCTCTAGACGACCCTCCTGCTTCACGGGAGGACGTGTTACCTGCCTCACAGGTTGACTCCCAGCCTGCCTCACAGGCTAACCCCCAGCCTGCCTCACAGGTTAACCCGGAGCCTGCCTCACAACCTAACCCCCAGCCTGCCTCACAGGACAACCGACAGCCTGCCTCACAGGACAACCGCCAGCCTGCCTCACAGGCTGACCCCCAGCCTGCTTCACAGGCTGACCCCCAGCCTGCTTCACAGGCTAACCCCCAGCCTGCTTCACAGGCTTACTCCCAGCCTGCCTCACAGGACATCTTCCAGCCTGCCCCCCTTAACGCTTCTCTTCCTGCATCACAGGATGTCGGGTTCCACCCTTTAAGGAATGGAGCCAAACCGAAGCAGGCAACCAAGAATTTACTGACCCCCACTACCTTCAATAGGTTCCACGTGCTGGCAGACACCATGGAGGATGAGTCTGAGACTCGCCTAGTCGGGGACTCCATGGTGCGTGGCCAGCTGGTTGAGTTCTGTGGTCGTTCATCAAACGGCCGCAGAAAACGTTACTGCTATCCAGGTGCCAGACTGGACGACATCACCGCAGCGTGCGATGATGTCACGAGAAATGCCGACCGAAACACCCTCTTTGTCATTCACGCGGGGACAAATGACGTAAAGACAACCCGTTCTGAGGAACTGCTTGAGAAATACCGCCGCATGATCAAGCAGTATAAACGTAAAACGGATGCCAATAACATCATAATCTCAGGAATCCTCCCGAGGGTCGGTGCCGAATCTAGCTTTTACAGTAAGGCCTTCAGCACAAACAACAGACTTCAGTCCCTTTGCTCACAAGAACACGTCCAGTTCGCTAACTTGTGGAACAGTTTTTACTACGATTCAGACTTGTTCCTTCCTGATGGCATCCACTTAAACCCTGTTGGAGCAGCCCGTTTCGGGAGGCTGCTCTGTGACCAAGTGGCTCTTCGAAAGCCAAAAAACGCGGAGGCGAGAAGACCAGCAGCCCCATCGTAAGGGAGCACTCAACCCGCAAAACCTCCGACTCGAATCACTTTAAAGCTTGCTATGTAAACGCTCGCAGCCTACGTAACAACTTTGAAGACTTAGAAGTCCTCGCAGCTACAAATCATTATCACATCATCGGAGTCACAGAATCTTGGATAGACACTTCAAATAGAAATTTCATTGCGGAGATAGATTACCGGCTTATACCATCTTTAGTCATGAAAGAGAGAACAGACAGGGTGGAGGCGTAATCCTTTATATCCACAACTCTCTCCATCCAGTATCCGTGAAAACATATATTATAACCAATGTAGACACGGTCTTCATTGAAATTAAAAACAGATCTCGTAAAATAGTAATTGGACTTATCTATAGACCGCCAAGGCAGACTCATGGTATCAACCACGCATTAAGTGAATTATTATTAGAAACAAGTAGCAGTTGCGAGGCAGTAATTATGGGGGACTTTAACTTGCCAGTGAAAAGATGGGGTGAACCGTTGAACTCTCATACAGGCTAATTATGAACTTTACATTTCTGCCCGAAATCGTGCCAAATCTATTCTCCGACTAACCAAAAATTCTTTCATTAATAGAAAATGACAAAACCTTGCTTTCTCTAACTCTTCCCGTGACTTCTGGCATCTAGACAAAATCTCCTCCAACTTCACTTCTTCATCTTTCCCTCCACTCCTCAGTCCTGACGGCAACACTGCCGTCTCATCTATCTCTAAGGCTGAACTCTTCTCTCAAACTTTTTCTAAAAACTCCACCCTGGACGATTCTGGGCATATTCCTCCTACTCATCCTCCCTCTGACTCCTTTATGCCTGTTATAAAGATTCTTCAAAATGATGTTTTCTATGCCCTCTCTGGCCTCAATCCTCAGAAGGCTTATGGACCTGATGGAGTGCCTCCTATTGTCCTTAAAAACTGTGCCTCCGTGCTGTCACCCTGCCTGGTCAAACTCTTTCGCCTCTGCCTGTGAACATCAACCTTTCCTTCTTGCTGGAAGTATGCCTTCATACAGCCTGTGCCTAAGAAGGGTGACCGCTCCAATCCCTCAAACTACCGTCCTATAGCTTTACTTTCTTGTCTATCTAAAGCTTTTAAATCAATCCTTAACCGGAAGATTCAAAAGCACCTTTCCACTTCTGACCTTCTATCTGATCGCCAGTATGGGTTCCACAAGGGGCGTTCTACTGGTGATCTCCTAGCCTTCTTAACTGACTCTTGGTCATCCTCTCTTAGCCGTTTCGGTGAAACCTTTGCTATTGCGCTGGACATATCAAAAGCTTTTGATAGGGTCTGGCACAAATCTTTGCTTTCCAAACTACCCTCCTACCGGTTTCTATCCTTCTCTCTGTACCTTTATCTCCAGTTTCCTTTCTGACCGTTCTATTTCTGCCGTGGTAGACGGTCACTGTTCTTCCCCTAAATCTATTAACAGTGGTGTCCCACAGGGTTCTGTCCTATCTCCCACTCTTTTTCTGTTGTTCATTGATGATCTTCTTTCCAAAACGAACTGTTCTATCCATTCCTACGCCGATGATTCCACTCTGCATTACTCAACTTTTTTTAATAGAAGACCCACCCTACAGGAACTTAACGACTCAAGGCTGGAGGCTGCAGAACGCTTAGCCTCAGACCTTACTATTATTTCCGATTGGGGCAAGAAGAACCTGGTGTCCTTCAACGCCTCAAAAACACAGTTTCTCCACCTATCCACTCGACACAATCTTCCAAACAACTATCCCCTATTCTTTGACAACACCCAGCTATCACCTTCCTCAACACTTAACATCCTCGGTCTATCCTTAACTCAAAATCTCAACTGGAAACTTCATATCTCATCTCTTACTAAATCAGCTTTCTCGAGACTGGGCGTTCTGTACCGTCTCCGCCAGTTCTTCTCCCCTGCACAGTTGCTGTCCATATACAGGGGCTTTGTCCGCCCTCGTATGGAGTATGCATCTCATGTGTGGGGGGGCTCCACTCACAGAGTTCTTCTGGACAGAGTGGAGGCTAAGGCTCTTCGTCTCATCAGCTCTCCTCCTCATACTGATAGTCTTCTACCTCTTAAATTCCGCCGCAATGTTGCCTCTCTTTCTATCTTCTATCGATATTTCCACGTTGACTGCTCTTCTGAACTTGCTAACTGCATGCCTCCCCCCCTCCCGCGGCCCCGCTGCACTCGACTTTCTACTCATGCTCATCCCTATACTGTCCAAACCCCTTATGCAAGAGTTAACCAGCATCTTCACTCTTTCATCCCTCACGCTGGTAAACTCCGGCACAATCTTCCTTCATCTGTATTTCCTCCTACCTACGACTTTAACTCTTTCAAGAGGAGGGTATCAGGACATCTCTCCTCCCGTATTTGATCTTGCTTTCGGCCACCTCTTTTGTTTCTTTTTTAGGAGCAGCGAGTAGCGGGCTTTTTTTTTATTATTGTTTTATTTTTTTGTGTGCCCTTGAGCTGCCTCCTTTGTTGTAAAAAAAAAAAAAAGGGCTCGACCTGTACACAAATTTACTAGAAAGTGATTTACATCAACATGTTCAAGAACCGACTCGGGAAAATAATATACTTGACCTTATCTTTTCAACGACAGCTGATCTAGTTAACGAAGTAAATGTTGGTCCAATTTTTAGTTCTAGCGATCACCGAACAATCACATTCAGCATCAATATGAAAGAAAGTAAAGTAACTCCTAGTAAAGAAAAGGTGCCTGATTATCAGAGAGTGAATTTCGTAAGACTCCGATCAATTCTAAATAATTCTGACTGGACTGAAAACAGATATTGATAAATCTTGGGGGTCCTTCACCACAATATTCAACAATACCATAAACATATGCGTACCCTATCGTAACAGACGTTCAGCTCTTAAGAATAAACCCAAATGGTGGAATAACGAAATTGAAAATAGCCTATCTCTTAAAAAACGCGTATACAGTAGATGCATATCAACTCAGAGTGAGGCTGAAAAACTAGAGTTGGGCAGAATTCGCCGCGAAACCAAGAAATTAATAAAACGGAACAAGAAAAATCTTGATGAATATATAGCGGAAACGAGTAAATCTAATCCTAAATATTTTTTTAGCTATGTAAATAATAAAAGGTCACTCATTTGTGGCATCGGACCGCTTGCTAATGATAATGGTAACCACACGAACGATGAAAATGAAATGGCTACAATCCTAAATAACTTTTTCGCATCCGTATTTACCGACGAAGATTGTTTATCACCTCAACCGCTGGAGGTTAGAAGGACCGAAAAGATGTTAAGAGGCGTGCTCATCGTAGAAAGTGACATTTTACGCACAATTGAAAAGATTAAAGTAAGCAAAGCTCCTGGTCCAGACAAAATTACCCCTAGGATCTTAAAAGAAATCAAACATCAAATTTGTAAACCGCTCTCCATCATATTCAATAAATCTTTAACAGCTGGAAAAGTTCCGTCGGATTGGAAACTAGCAAATGTCACACCAATTTTCAAAAAGGGGGACAAGTCTCATCCAGGAAACTATTGACCAATTAGCCTGATATCGATTGTTTGTAAGTTAATGGAGACTATCATTCGCGACCTATCATTCGCCTTTGCTGTCCTTCATCTTCCACCTTTGATTAGATAGTTAGTGTAGCTTGTCACAAACAGCCTTGGCAGGACCAGCAGGTCTGCTGTTGTTTGTTCTTCCTTTGTGTTCATTTGTGTTCCTTTGAGGAGGAGGAAGGGGAAGAAGACGAGGCCGAGGAAGAACGGATCGGGGCGGCGTCTGGGCTGGGTGGTCCTGTATTGAGGAGGGTTGTGGCGGGAGGGGGGGCGGCAGAGAGGGCGAGGCGGAGGCGGCAGGGAGGTCAGCGGGAAGGGTCACGGGGTTACCAATGAGGTATTTTAGTTCAGCGAGCTGTTGTGAGAGGCCTCCAATAATACCCTCCAGTTTTAATATTTTACTCTCGTCCTGGCTTGCTTTGACACAGAATCTACATTTATCAATTTTTACATTCTTGATACGGAAATACTGTGGAGCCTGACGCAAGCGACTTTTGGGGCAGGTTCGAAGGCGAGAAGGCATCTCCTCTCTTGTCTGGGTCAATGGGGGTGACGCGGCATTTAAACGGTCCCCAGGGATTTGTCGTCTCCGACCAGGGCAGGTGCACGTGGCTTATTTTTGTCGACAAGGAAACTTTCCTACATGCCAGAACACACGCACGGCTAATAACAATTAACATGGAGATGCTAAAATAATATGAAAGTATGAAATATGAAAGTATGTGTACATTGTTGTGGGCGAAGAGGTGGTGGTAGTGTTGGAGATAGCGACTAGCTAGACAAAACAGTGTTATGAGTATAAAATACTAGAATAACACTTGGCGAGTAGCAGGTGTTGACCGTAAGAGGAACACCGACACCAGCAGCAGCAACATCACAGCCTCAGAAGCACAGACCGCCACAAGGCCACAGGGCAGCAGCACAATGGAAAGGACAGCAGCAGTAGCAGGGGGAAGAAGCACAGCCAGTTTTGGTGAGCAGAGCAGAGTATTGGTAGAAAGACAGCAGCACTACAGCAACAGAAGCAGTTTGAGAACTGCTGGGCAGCAGACAAAGGAAGCCAAAGCGCCGAGGCACAGAGACAAAGCTGACACGTGTACCCCCGAGGCTGGGGCAGGGTCAACTATATATACCCTGCCCCAGCCTCGAGGGTACACGTGTGTCAGCTTGCTCTAGTGATTCGGTGCTTTGGCCTTCCTTATCTGCTACCCAGCGGTTCCTGAGGCTGTTATGTTGTTGTAGTGCTGCTGCTGTGAGTTAACAACAACTACTACCACCCAGCACTCTGCTTTGCTAAGTGTTATTTCTGATACATTACATTCCATCACCCTCACCCTAACACACTTGCTTTCCCTCGCTGTACTAACCCCATACATCTGACAACTTCACAGTGGTGCACGCAAGCGCCTTCTAAAAGTTCTACACGTATTTTTTTCCTATTCATCTTCCAGGAAGTGTTTATATTAGATATTGTTTCAGGCTGTACTTTTCCTTGATAAACGGATATTTCCAGGCCACCAGATGACACCCCGCTCGCCGGCCGTATTCCCCTGGGACCCTTTGTTTCAATACGCTCCGCGGAAGGATCAGCCAATATGCCCTCAAATTTGAAACGTTGTTTTAATTGTGGCCTTCGCCAAGCTCCGCAGTACTTTAGGACAAGTAACGGGGCAAGCGAGACTTGCCGTTTCTGCGTCAAGGCCGGGCCTGATGAAAGAAAAATCAAGCACCTGGAATCCACGATCCATTCGTTAACACGGGATATTAAATATTTGGCGGAGCGAGTCACAGCGTGTCGCAGGTGTTCCTGCTCATCTACTCGCGGGGGTACCTCATCCCCCCTTCCTTCCATCCCTGCTTCTCCCCATACAGCAGCAGACCACGCCTCCCTTCTCCCGCCTGCCTCCCCCTCCTCGCTAGTGCTTTCTCCCTTCACTTCTCCCTCCTCCTGCATCTCCCTCTTCCCCTCCACTGCATCAGCCGCTTCTCTCCTCTCCTCCCCTATACCATCTCCTCACCCGCCATCTCCCCTCTCCTCACCCGCACTTCCCTTCACTTCTGCAGACGCGGACTCTCATTCATCACCCCCCTCTTCCCTTTCCTCCACCTCTTCCCTCCCATCCGTCTCTTTCTGCTCTTCCTCGCATTCTCTCTCATAGTCCTCCACTACATCACCTCCCCCTCCTCTGCTACCGCCACCTCCCTGCCTCCTCCTCCTCTTCCTCCTCCTCCTCCCCCGCCTCACTCTCTGTCATCTCCTCCTCCCCCCCTCTTCCCCCTCCTCCCCCGCCTCCCCCATCACCTCCTCCGCCACCTCCGCCACCACCTCAGCCACCTCCTCCTCTCCACCGTCATCCCCCTACACTCTCCTTCTCCCACTCATTGTCCTCTTCCTCCTACTCCTCCTCCTCCTTTTCCTCCTCCTCCTCCTCCTCCCCCGGCCCTGTTGCCGCCCCTCCCTCTCCTCCTGTAGCGGCTTCCCTTCCGTCTACTGACACAACTTGTAAGAGGAAAGTTCTGGTGGTCGGTGACAGTCAAGTCAGGTTCATTGACAGGTACTTTTGTTCAAGGGTTAAGGAAAATAGGCTTCGAGTGTGCTTTCCTGGGGCAGGCTTACAGCACGTATCTGACAGAATGGAGGAAATTTTAGCAGGGGAGGGGACACAGTCTATCATCTTCTGCAGATTCGGTGGTAATGACATCGGTAGAGTGGGTAGCGAAGATATATTTCGGCGCTTCAGGGAATCGTTCGCTAAAGTGAGAGACTTCGAGGAGGGGGGGGGGGGGGCGTTTGTGGTGTTTTGCCGAGGAAGGGGGTAGGTGAGGGATGGCTTTCCAGAGCCTTAGCAGTAAACAGCAGGCTGGCGGCCCACTGTAAGCGAAATGGTTGGCTTTTCCTTGATAATTGGGACCTCTTCTACAATAAAGGCACCTTGTATTTTTTTTTTTTTTTTTTTTTTTTTACGTTTCGGCCTATAGCGCCGGTAGGCTTCTTCCCGGTGGGGCCTGATGGTCGGCCCAAGGCTTCTTCCCGGTGGGGCCTGATGGTCGGCCCAGCCCGTTCTGGCGCAGGCGAGTGTTTATAGTGGCGCCATCTTGCATTAGCTCATGCTGCCCTCCCGGAGCTCATCTTTAATCCTAGAATCTAGAGTCCGGGTTGATAGGTGGTCTTCTGGACAGCATGTGGGTAGTTTTAAGCCACTCGGCGGCGGCTGAAAAATCCCAGCTTGGTGGCACGGGCGGGGATTGAACTCGCGTCCTCCTAAACGCTGTGCTGTTACTCTGTCGACTCAGCCACCGCCTCCCCCAGGATGGCCAAGGATGGCGTGCACCTGTCACTCCAGGGGGTGGAGGTTCTCGTAGACTCCCTCGAGCGATCACTTAGCACCCTACAGGATTTTTTAGAGTAGGCGAGGGGGGAGGGCCTGTCATCAATGGCTATGCATCGCAGACTGGGACTAGGGGGCGCAGGAGTAATCGAAAGGATGTAAGAAAAGGTGGTGTAACGGCTTATTACACCAACAGTAGGAGTCTCAGGAACAAAAAGCATGTGTCGAGAAATTCGACATTATAGCTATCACGGAAACGTGGGTGGATACTGCAAACAAAAACTTCATGTCGGAGTATAAAATATTGGTTATCAGATGTTTCACAAAGATAGAAAGGGAAGAAGGGGAGGGGGTGGCACTTTATGTTAAAGACACACTGAAATGTTCCGCTAACAACTCTGTTCAAACAAATGGCGACTCAGAATCAGTTTGGGTGGACGTCCACAAAGGGAAAGACAACTAATTCTAGGGGTTCTTTACAGGCCACCCAACCTTAACAGGCAGGACACTGATATATTACTGCAAGAGGTAGGCAGGTCGAGCAGGAGCAAAAATGTCTGCATAATGGGGGATTTTAACTATACGAATATAGACTGGGAAGGCGTGGTGGGTGATCTAGAATCTGAGGATTTTCTGAACGTAATACAAGGTAATTTTCTCAAGCAGACAGTAAATGAGCCCACCAGGGGTAACAACATTCTAGACTTGGTCTTAACTAACACCGAGAATATAATCAGCGAGCTAGATGTTGGGGGAGAATTCGGTGGCAGTGATCACAAGGAAATTAGGTTTAAATTAGACTGGGCGGTGACCCATGAACTCAATCCTGTGTTGGTGCCTAACTTTAGAAGAACTGATCAGAGACAGCATATCCCTTACCAAGCACGTAGGGAGGAAAATAACGACTCCAAATGGATGACCCGCAGACTCAAGCATGAGATTGGCTTGAAGAGAGGAATTTATAGGAAAATAAAGAACAGAGAATTCCACCTCATGGGTAGGTATGTTGAGCTAGCCCGGTCGGTGAAGAAGAACACCCGCCTAGCAAAAATAAATTATGAGATTAGGGTAGCCAACGCGGGCAAGAACGATTCCAAGGGCTTCTTCAAATTGTACAGATCGAAAACAAGGGACAGAATTGTTGAAAACAAACACGGGTGAGCTCGTTGAGAATGGAGAAGATATGAGTCAAATGATGGATGACTATTTCCTCTCAGTTTTCACGCAGGAAAATCTTACAACCATTCCGGAGAGAGTTCAGGTATATGAGGGTGAAGAGAACGACAAGTTGAGGGATGTGATTATCACTAGGCAAGTAGTCCAGGATGAGATTGGTAGGTTGAAAAAAAACAAATTGCCGGGCCCAGACGAAGTATTCCCAAGGGTTCTGAAAGAATGCAAGGAGGTCCTTAGTGGCCCACTTACCGATATCTTTAATATGTCGGTAAATTCTGGGTATGTGCCCAATCAATGGAAAGTAGCTAATGTGACGCCGATTTTCAAAAAGGGAGACAAGTCAGCCACCTCAAATTATCGCCCAATTAGCTTAATATCAGTTGTAGAAAAGATGTTGGAGTCAATTATAGCCGGAAGCATTCGGGACCATCTAGAAAAGCATGATTTAATTCATGATTAACAGCATGGGTTTACAAAGGGTAGGTCTTGCCTTACTAACCTGTTGTCCTTCTACACTAAAGTAATCGAGGCGGTTGACCAAGATGAAAACTATGACATATTATATCTAGATTTCAGTAAAGCGTTCGACAAAGTCCCTCATCACCGGCTATTACTAAAATTACAGGCTCACGGCGTAGATGGGAAAGTTTTGAACTGGATCAGGGCGTGGCTTAGTGGTAGGAAGCAGAGAGTGCAAATCAATGGTAAAAATATGAATGGGGCAATGTTACGAATGGAGTCCCTCAAGGGTCGGTGCTGGGTCCTCTGCTTTTTATTATTTGCATCAGTGACTTGGACACAGGAATTAGTAGTGATGTCAGTAAGTTTGCAGATGATACCAAGATCGGTATACTAATCCAATCAGACAGGGACGCTAGCGTTCTCCAGGATGAGCTTGACAGACTATATGATTGGGCGGGGAAGTGGCAGATGGAATTCAATGTCGGGAAGTGTAGCATTTTGAGTGTAGGTAGGAATAACCCCTCTCACACAATTATTCCTTAAATGACACTCCTCTAAACAGGTCTGGGCGTGAGAGAAACTTAGGAGTCCTATTGAGCGCTGACCTCCGTCCTAGGGCTCAATGCATTCAGACTAAAAATTGGGCCAACAGAGTACTTGGTTTCATCTCAAGGAGCGTAAGCAATAGGAGCGCTGAAATCATCCTCAAACTTTACTTAGCACTAGTTAGACCTCATCTCGATTATGCAGTTCAGTTCTGGTCCCCCTACTATAGAATGGATATCAAGATGTTAGAATATGTACAGAGGAGGATGAAAAAGATGATTCAGGGGGTGAGAAACTTGCCTTATGAAGACAGGCTGAAGCATTGAAATCTACACTCTCTAGAAAGGCAAAGGTTGCGAGGAGACTTGATCGAGGTCTATAAATGGATAAAGGGCTTTAGTAAAGGGGATGTCAATAAGATTTTGAGGTAAAAGAGCCAGGTAGGACGCGTAGCAATGGTTTTAAGTTAGACAAATTCAGATTCAACAAAGACATAGGCAAGAATTGGTTCCCCAATAGAGTGGTGGACGAATGGAACTGGCTTGTGAGCCATGTTGTGGCTGCCAGTACCATAGGTACATTCAATAAGAGGTTAGATAAAGCCATGGATGGTGAGGTGAGGCGGGGTTGAGTGTACAGGAGCTGCCTTGTATAGGCCAACCGGCCTCTTGCAGACTCCTTGCGTTCTTATGTTCTTATCTTATACATAATATGTGTGTGTGTGTGTGTGTGTGTGTGTGTGTGTGTGTGTGTGTGTGTGTGTGTGTGTGTGTGTGTGTGTGTGTGTGTGTGTGTATTTTTTACAACAAAGGAGACAGCTCAAGGACAAAAAAAAATTTGAAACAATAATAAAAAAAAGCCCGCTACTCGCTGCTCCTAAAAAGAATCCAGAGAAGTGGCAGAAAGAGTTCAAGTTGTATGCAAGAGGAAATATAGATGAAGGAAGATTGTTCCAGAGTTTACCAGCGTGAGGGATGAAAAAGTGAAGATGCTGGTTAACTCGTGCATAAGGGATTTGGACAGTAAAGGGATGAGCTTGAGCAGAAAGTCGTGTGCGGCGGGGCCGCGGGAGGGAGGCAAGCATTTAGCAAGTTCAGAAGAGTAGTCAGCGTGAATATATCGATAGAATATAGAAAGAGAGGCAACATGGCGGCGGAATTCAAGAGGTAGAATAATATCAGTAAGAGGAGAAGAGCTGATGAGACGAAGAGCCTTAGACTCCACTTTGTCCAAGAGAGCTGTGTGAGTGGAGCCCTCCCACACGTGAGATGCATACTCCATACGAGGGCGGACAAGGCCCCTGTATATGGATACCAACTGTGCGGGGGAGAAGAACTGGCGGAGACGATACAGAATGCACAACCTCGAGCAAGCTGATTTAATGAGAGAGATGTGAAGTTTCCAGTTAAGCTTTTGAGTTAAGGATAGTCCGAAGATGTTTATTGTTGAAGAATGTGACAGCTGAGTGTTGTTGAAAAATAGGGAATAGGTGTTTGGAAGATTGTGTCGAGTTGATATGTGGAGAAATTGGGTTTTTGAGGCATTGAAAGACACAAGGTTCCTTTTACCCCAATCGGAAATAATAGTAAGGTCTGAAATTAATTAAGCGTTCTGCAGCCTCCAGCCCGGAGTCATGTAATTCCTGTTGAAATATATATATATATATATATATATATATATATATATATATATATATATATATATATATATATATATATATATATATATATATATATATATATATATATATATATATATATATATATATATATATATATAAAGCAACGAAACAACCAGTCAGACGCTGCTATTATTATTATTATTATTTTATTATTATTATTATTTTATTATTATTAATTAATGATATTACTGGAATTAGTATTATCTCTCTTTCTATCTTCTATCGATATTTCCACGCTGACTGCTCTTCTGAACTTGCTAACTGCATGCCTCCCCCCCTCCCGCGGCCCCGCTGCACTCGACTTTCTACTCATGCTCATCCCTATACTGTCCAAACCCCTTATGCAAGAGTTAACCAGCATCTTCACTCTTTCATCCCTCACGCTGGTAAACTCTGGAACAATCTTCCTTCATCTGTATTTCCTCCTGCCTACGACTTGAACTCTTTCAAGAGGAGGGTATCAGGACACCTCTCCTCCCGAAACTGACTTATCTTTCGGCCACCGCTTTGGATTCTGTGTAGGAGCAGCGAGTAGCGGGGATTTTTTTTTTTATTAATGTTTACTTTTTTGTGCCCTTGAGCTGTCTCCTTTGCTGTAAAAAAAAAAAAAAAAAAAAAAATTAGAATAATAATAGTAATGACGCTGCAGAAAAATAATAATAATTAATATAATTATTGTTAATATCTTTATTATATAATTATTATCATTAGTAGTAGTTGTAGTAGTAGTATGATTAATAACGATATTGTTATTATTAATAATATTATTGTTGTCATTATTTTTTTATTATTGTTATTTTAATTATTATTATTATTGTTATTATTATTATTATTATTATTATTATTATTATTAGTAGTAGTAGTAGTAGTAGTAGTAGTAGTAGTAGTAGTAGTAGTAGTAAAAGAAGTAGTAGTAGTAGTAGTACCGTCTGTATCCGACACGATGAGGTGAGGGATCTGACAGCCTGCATGCTCGGTGAAGTATGCCAAGACGTCACTACCGAACCGGCACTGCTTCTCCTGGACGGCGAACACCTTAGATACAGGACTGCCAAGACTTCACATGAGGCACGGGTTGATGTAAGTGCCCGCGGATTCTGGATGCGCGGACAGAGGGCATTCATGGACATCCGCATAAGTATTCAACCCGATGGCTGCCTGTTACCGTGAGCTCCCCTTGGAAGCCGCCCACCAAAGGAATTAACGAGCAGGAGAAAACAAGGGCATAAGATGAAAAAATCTAGCATGTGGATCAGGGCAGCTTCACCCTCCTAGTCTTCACCACATCCGGCGGGATGGGTCCCAGGGCCAGATGATTCTACGCACGACTCGCGAAACTGATCTCAGAAAAGAAGCATCAGCCAAGGACCCACGTTGTCGCCTGGATAAGGTGTTGCCTGTTGTTCTGCCTGCTCAGGTCGGCCATCCTATGTCTCAGGGGCACCAGATACTCTGGCCTAAAAGCCACCAACATCTAAAATATGGACTATGAGGCCACAGTGGTGGAGAGTGACATTAATGTGGGTCGGGAGTGACAAGAGCAGGAAAGGAAAGGGAGATCTAGACGCAATAGATGATAAGGTGTTATGTATAGATTTAGTGCTAAGTAGTATTAGTGAAATGGTTGGATGGCACAGTCATTAGCGAACAGAGTTGGGGCTAATGACCTGCAAGCTATGGAGCCCTCCATGAATATGTGTCAGGAAAATATAAAAAAATGGGTGGAGGCACTTTTATATATTATGTAGTAGTAGTAGTAGTAGTAGTAGTAGTAGTAGTAGTAGTAGTAGTAGTAGTAGTATCATCATCACCATCACTTATATTGTTGGAAGTATTTCCATTAAAATTATTATTATTATTATTATTATTATTATTATTATTATTATTATTATTATTATTATTATTATTATTATTGCATTTTAATATCATTATTATAATTATTAGTTTTATTGTTATTTTATTATTTATTTTTTATTGTTATTATTATTATTATTATTATTATTATTATTATTATTATTATTATTATTATTATTATTATTATTATTACCGATTACTACTAAAATACATTATATTATTATCATTAACAACATCATCATTAGTACTAGTTGAATAATTTATTTTAGTTTTTATTAGTATCATTATGATAATTATAGTTGTTACTAATGTAATAACATTCGTATTAGTATTAGTATTACTATTACCATATGCAATCCTAATAATTCACTAATGTCATTATTCTTATTTTCTCTAAATTCATAACCCATATTGCTACGCATTTTCAAAACCATTGTAGTAATACGTACTCTATCCATATTATAGTATTTACATTAGAAAAAAGAAACTCGAATAGCACATAAAACCTCTTTTTTCATCTTCCGTTTGAGATGTGTACGTAAATGTCGAGTCACTTAGTAGCCAACAAGAGCCTAAAAGTCACACATGATTATGCGTTCCGGCATTGTGATCACACAGACCTTTCCCTCGCTGACTTAATAATGAGCAACCTTCGTAAACTTGAGTATAATTTGAGCATCGGGACTTCCATGAAGTTCCGCTTTGTTCTTATAGTATAATTTAAAGGACAAATATCATGAAATGCTTTGGTATATGTTGTTACAAAAAATATAATTTTGAAAATGTATTGAAAACTTTAGTTTGGTCGTAGGGAAAAGCAGTAATAAAGACAAAGGATAAATAAAAATAAGATGACAATGAAGATTAAACTCAATTAAGAGAGATGCATATGAAGATAGATTAGAGTAAAAATAATAATTACAATAAATATAATTAAAATAATAAATTATGATCACAAAAATTAAATAATAATAATTGAAATAATAACGATAATAATAATAATGATAATAATAATAATAATAATAATAATAATAATAATAATAATAATAATAATAATAATAATAAAAATAATAATAATACAATTAGCCATAATAATAATAATAAAACAATTATATAATAATAACAATAATAATAATAATAATAATAATAATAATAATAATAATAATAATAATAATAATAATCATAACAATAACAATAACAATAACAATAATAATAATAATAATAATAATAATAATAATAGTAATACTAATCATAATAAAGCCAAAAGTATACTATGAAGTGATCGTTGTTTTTTCTTAATGACTGTAAGGGATTTTTTGTTGTTGTTTTGAAGTTGTTTCTTTCACAGACGAAGCACCATATCTTTCTTTTTTATTCTCTCTCCTTTTCTTTTCATTTCTTCTTCTCTCTCTCTCTCTCTCTCTCTCTCTCTCTCTGGGGCACCAAATCACTGGCCCGCACTCTTAAAACAATAAAAACTAAATCCCCACAACTTCCCGCGAGTCCACGACCAACTTCCGACTTCTTGCCACGCCACGAGAGGGAGGGAAGGAGGGAGCGAGGGAGGGAGAGAAACTTGGGTACTAAAGGAAGAACTGAGGGAAGGAAAGATGGGAGGAAAGAGAAAAGGGAATATATGAGAGGAAGAAAGGAAAGAAGAAAGGGAAGAACTAACGGAGGGAGAAAGGAAGGGAAGGAGAGAGGATGAGATGTTAAAGGAGGAAGGAATAAAGGACGGAAGCAAGAGGGATGGAAAAAGGAAGGAAAAAAGGAAGGAAGGAAGGAAGGAGAGAATGAGAGAGGAGTGGAGGAAGGAGAGTCAGGATAGAAAAGTGAGAAAAGAGAGGCTGAAGGAGGGAGGAGAAAAAGAAGAGAGAGAGAGAGAGAGAGAGAGAGAGAGAGAGAGAGAGAGAGAGAGAGAGAGAGAGAGAGAGAGAGAGAGAGAGAGAGAGAGAGAGAGAGAGAGAGAGAGAGAGAATGGAAGGGAGAGGGAAAGAGAGAAAAATAATGTTTGCAATGTAACTCTGCTGTCGCCTTTGCACTTTTCACAGCAAGATCCTCCTCCTCCTCCTCCTCCATAAGCGGTTAGCGCAGAGACCATCAACTCCTTCAAGAAACGCATTGATCGCCACTTTGCTGCAACAGGAGTGAACTGAACGTTCCCAAGAGTAGGTACACAAGTGCTTTAATCCTTCCCTGCAAGCCACTCCTGTGGCAAACGGATTGATTAAATCACTGAACGCAGGCAGCCTAGTAATGAGCCAACAGGCTTTCTGCTGCCTGCTAGTCCATGTTTCCATGTTTCCATGTTTCCTCCTCCTCCTCCTCCTCTTTCCTCCATTACCTCTGTGACCTTTATGTGTGTGTGTGTGTGTGTGTGAGAGAGAGAGAGAGAGAGAGAGAGAGAGAGAGAGAGAGAGAGAGAGAGAGAGAGAGAGAGAGAGAGAGAGAGAGAGAGAGAGAGAGAGAATATGGTGGGGGGGGGGGGGGGGGAAGGCAGGTACAAAGCCTCCTGAGGTAAGTGAATCTGAGCCTCACCTTTGTCGTTCACTATCGCCGCTACGAGAACAGAAGGGAAGGAAAATGAGAGGGAGGGAGACGCAGAATTGAATGACGAAATTAAACCTTACACGCGGCCTTCCCTTCTCTGCGTTAGTTGTCGAAATGTTATAAAAAGAAGCGATTCATATTATTATTCTTAAGTTCTTATTGAATATTGAAGATTAACGCCGAGATGGGATGGAAAGTGACAAAAAGGAGACATTCGTTTTATTGAACCAAATGAATGATGTAGAATGAGATGCCTCGAGGATGGTTACTTGTATAGTTTGAATTTTAAGCTCAAAGAAAATAAATATGATAACTTAAAAAAAATGAATGGGTAAATGAATGAAAGAATGGTTGATGATATTCGCCTCTTATAACATAGAGAAATAGGAAGAAAAAGGATTAGGAAATATACAAAAGTTCCTTCATTCCTTCTTTCTATTCCTTTTTTTTTTATTTAAACAAATTTTTACAAAATAAGGAGGCTCAAAATTACACTTTTTAGGTATAATTATTCTAAGAGCCTGTGTATGGGACAAATTGAATTGTCGAATGTTGAAACATACAAGCATACAAATACAAAATACGAAAAGTAAAGAAAAACATGTAAAAACAATATGGAATAATGTCAGTTTGTCACTTTATATTTATAGTTTAAAGCACTAGCGCACTTGGGTGTCCCTCACGCCACCTGTGAGCAGCCTGCTTCACCTGCTGCGTGCTCATGTTCTCCACTTGGGGAGTGGCTGCCGTGAACATGTTCCACAGGCGTGTGGTCCTGGCTGTATATGTGCGCTGGTGCTGCCTGGAGTGTGAGTGCTGGTCACCGGAGAGTGTAGTCCGGGTGAACCTCTGAGCAGCGCGTGGAGGGAGCCTCAAGCTGCTGAGGTGGGGAACCCCCTGCACCTGGGCTTTGTGACACACCACCAGTGCTGAGACATCACGGCGGTGCTCCAGCGATGTCACAGTGGCAGACGACTCCTCCAGGTGCTCGCTGGCCTCCACCAGACGCAGTGCTCGTCGCTGCACTGCGTCGAGCCTCTGCATGTGGGTGGCAGCACTCGCCATCCAGCACAGGGCACCGTACTCCAGATACGGACGTATCTGTGCCTTGAAGAGAGTGAGGATGCCCGTGGGTCGAGGGATCCCGCTACTCTTCGCAGGGCAGAGACTCGCAGGGAGGCCTGGCGGGCAACAGCTCGGACGTGGAGGTCGAAGCGCAGGCTTTGGTCCACAGTCACTCCCAGGACCTTGATGTGGTCCTGGAGGGGCAGACTCTTGCCTCCAAGACGCAGCTGGCCTGAGACTGCTCGAGAGGCGTCTGGGGACCGTGAGATGACCATGGCCTGCGTCTTCTCCGGGGCGAGGGTGACCTGCCACTCCTCTCCCCACTGCTCCACCAGGCTGAGCTGCCTGTTGATCTCCTCGACGGCGCGCTGGCTGTCGGGGCGGCAGTAGGAGCGGGAGAGTGTGCAGTCATCGGCGTAGGCTGACACTGCCGATAGCTGCCGGAGGAGATCGTCGATATATATGTTCCACAGGATTGGGCCAAGCACGGAACCCTGTGGAACTGAGGCATGCACTGGTGAAGGCCTTGATGACTGCCCGTTGATCACCACCTGAAGGGTCCTCCCCTGGAGGTAATCCTTGAGCAGCATCAGTAGGGCACCCTGGACACCTTTGGCGCCAAGCTTCTCAAGCTTCTCAAGACGCGTGCCAAACCCTGTCAAAGGCTCCAGCAATATCCAGGGCTACCACGAGTGTGTCCAGGCCTTCATCCAGTGCGTCTTGCCAATCCTTGGAGAGGAGGAGGAGGAGGTCCGCGGTGGACCGGCCAGGCCTGAAGCCAAACTGTCTATCTGAGAGGAGATGGCTCTCACTCAGATGCTGACAGATGACTGCAGCCACCACACGCTCCAGCACCTTGCCCACCACAGAAAGCAAGCAGATGGGCCTGTAGTTGCTGGGCTCGGACCTCGATTTTTTCTTGTGGACCTTTCTCTCATCATTTCTTCCGTCCTTTCGATTTTTTTAGTTTTCCTTCAATTCTTTCTTTTTCTTTTCATCTTTCTATCTTTGTTTTTCTTTTATATCCTTCCTTCCTTCTTTCCTTCTATTTATTTTCTTGCTTTTTCCTGCTTTCCTTCCTTCCCCTTCCCTTCCTCTAATTTTCCATCTATGTTTAATACTCGGTTACTTTTTTTCTCCTTTTCTCTTATTCACCTTCCTTCTCTCTCTCTCTCTCTCTCTCTCTCTCTCTCTCCTTTTATCTTATATCTTCCTTTTGGTATGTTTTTTTTCCTCCTTTCTTCCTCCACTGATCCCTCCACCTCCCTCCCTCCCTTCTCTCCCTCCCTCCCTACCTTCTCTCCCTTCTCTCCCTCTCTCCCTCCCTTCCCTCCCATTTTCCTTCCGGGTTGTTTCATTCACTACTACTATTCACACCCGACCTCTGCTGAGAGAAGGTCGTGACCTCACCCCGCTGCGCCCCACAACATCGCTTGCCCTGTGTTTTCGTCGTGCTCTTGGGCGTTTGTGTGTTCTCGCTTGTGGACCTTGTGTGTTGCCTGTGATTTCCCGACACGTGTTTGGTGTGTGTTCGCTTGTGGTTTCTGCCTGTGGTTGCCTCTGTGATTTGTGTTTCCGGTGTTTTTGCGTGTGATCTGGCTGTCTCCGGGTGTTCTGCGTGGGTTTCAGAGTGATTCAAGTGTGTTGTGTTTCCGGTGTTTTTGCGTGTGATCTGGCTGTTTCCGGGTGTTCTGCGTGGGTTTCAGAGTGATTCAAGTGTGTTGTGTTTCCGGTGTTTTTGCGTGTGATCTGGCTGTTTCCGGGTGTTCTGCGTGGGTTTCAGAGTGATTCAAGTGTGTTGTGTTTCCGGTGTTTTTGCGTGTGATCTGGCTGTTTCCTGGTGGTCTGCGGTGGGTTGAGAGTAATTCAAGTGTGTTGTGTTTCCGGTGTTTTTGCGTGTGATCTGGCTGTTTCCGGGTGTTCTGCGTGGGTTTCAGAGTGATTCAAGTGTGTTGTGTTTCCGGTGTTTTTGCGTGTGATCTGGCTGTTTCCTGGTGTTCTGCGTGGGTTTCAGAGTGATTCAAGTGTGTTGTGTTTCCGGTGTTTTTGCGTGTGATCTGGCTGTTTCCGGGTGTTCTGCGTGGGTTTCAGAGTGATTCAAGTGTGTTGTGTTTCCGGTGTTTTTGCGTGTGATTTGGCTGCTTCTAAGTGTACTAAGTGGGTTTCAGAGCGTTTTGAGTGTGCTGTTTTGTTTCCGGTGTTTTTGTGTGATTTGGCTGTTTTCGAGTGTTCTGCGTTTCGAGTGTGTTGTGTTTCCAGTGCTTTACGTGTGATTTGATGTGTATAGTGTTCTGCGTGGGTTTCAGAGCGTTTTGAGTGTGCTGTTGTACTTTCGGTGTTTTTTGAGTGACTTGAGGGTGTTTAGTCGTGCTTGTGCTTGGGTTTCTGAGTGTGTGTCCTGAGTGTGACTTTGTGTTCCTGAGTGTCTCACGCGTGATTTGGGTGTGTCGACAACCCACCCTTTGAATTCCTGAGGATTCAATCTGCTCCTCCTCATTACACCCTCTTTAAATCCCTAGAGGATTAACACGTCCTACACCCCGTTCCCTCCCCTCACCTAAGCCCCCCCACCCTCGCTCACCTCACATCCCTTTGCTCCTCCTCATCCCCTAGAGGATTAGCCCTTCCTACTCCTCCCTCACCTCCACATATTTCTAAGCCCTCCACCCTCACTCACCTTACCTCACATCCTATTTACCCATCCCTTCACCCACCTTACCTCGCCTCTTTCTTAACCTTTCTTGTTCTCACACACCTCACTCACCTCACATCCCTTCCTACTCCTCCTCTCTCCCACCTACCACCTTTCCCAAACTCCTCCTCTCACTCATCTCACCTATTTCCTAATCCTCCTTGATCTCACACACCTCACTCACCGCCTCCTTTCCCCTCTTTACTCACCTCACATCCCTTCCTACCCCTCCTCTCTCCCACTTCACCTATTTCCTAACCCTCCTTGATCTCACACACCTCACTCACCGCCTCTTCTTTCCCCCTCTTTACTCACCTCACATCTCTTCCTACTCCTCCTCTCTCCCACCTCACCTATTTCCTAACCCTCCTTGATCTCACACACCTCACTCACCGCCTCCCTTTCCCCCTCTTTACTCACCTCACATCCCTTCCTACTCCTCCTCTCTCCCACCTCACCTATTTCCTAACCCTCCTTGATCTCACACACCTCTCTTTCCCCCTCTTTACTCACCTCACATCCCTCCCTACTCCTCCTCCTCTCTCACTTTTCCTCCATTACTAAACTACCTCTCACACACCTCACCCCCTTTCCTAATCCCCTTCACTGTGTTTTTATCTCTTTCATTTTAGCTAAGATGGCGCCTAAGAAGTGCAGTACTTGTAACGGTAGCTTCTCAGCTCACTTTTTTACAGGGCGTTCTGCTGTCTGTCGACTGTGTCTGTCCAGGCAGCATCTCGAGACAAGACTGCAGGAGCAGGAAGAGAAGATGGAAGAAGGCCAGAATAAAATAATAGAGCTTTCTCTCACCAGGCAGCATCTCGAGACCAGACTGCAGGAGCAAGAAGAGAAGATGGAAGCAGATCAGAATAAAATAATAGAGCTTTCTCGCACTGTTGCCTCCTTGCAGGAATTCATCCAGGCTAACGTTGCTGTGGTGCCAAACCCTTCTCCAACCGCCCCCTTGCCCTCAGCGGTACCGTCGACACCAGCGGACAACACCACGCAACGGGAGGATGCTAGTGGCACCGCCCATGATGGCTTCACCGTCGTGAATGGAGGAGCCAAACCAGCCAGACAAGCGATTTATCCTGTTCATTGCTTCAACAGGTTTGCCATTCTGGAGGAGGAGGACGAGCAGGAGAGCACCTTCCTGGTGGGTGACTCCATGATTCGCCAGCAGGTCGTTGAGTTCTGCGGCAGAGTTCCTCGTCGAAGACGGAACTATTGCTATCCTGGTGCTGGGATCGACGACATAACTGTTGCTCTTGAGGAGATCTCCCCCCAGGCTACTAATGATTCACTGTTTGTTATTCACACAGGTACGAACGACGTCACCACGACCCGGTCTGAGGAACTCCTGGAGAAGTACCGTAGGCTCATCCAGCAGTATAAGACTAAATCCCTAACATTTTGATTTCAGGAGTTCTACCACGGACTTGGGCGGAGAGCGACTTTTTCAGTAAGGCCTTCAGCCTAAACAACCGCTTACAGACTCTTTGTAGGGAGCTTGACGTGGAGTTCCTAAACGCATGGGACAATTTCTATGGACAAAATGAGCTCTTCCACAGGGACGGATTGCACCTTTCTCCCATCGGGGCAGCCAGACTCGGAAGGCTCCTCAACGAAGCAGTGCGTGTCATCCGAACAAAAAACGAGTCACGGCCACGTCCCTCCACCCCACCCGTGTAAATAGACGCCGTGCATCGCAACAAACCCGTAACCGTGATCCCGCAATTACCACCACCTCTATTACTAAGCCTCTAGATAACTTAAAAATCCTTAGTTTCAATGCGTGTAGCCTAAGAAACAAATTTGATGAACTGAGATGTCTTGCTTTAACAGAAAATTTTGACATAATTGCTATAACCGAAACATTTATCGACACCACAAATATTGATTTAAGTTCCGAATACAACATAGATGGCTACAGACTCTTCAACAAAGATCGTGTAAACCGTAGAGGCGGTGGCGTCACCCTGTTTGTCAAAAGCAATTTGCAACCCACTGACAAAACACCAAGAGACAGTAACGTTGAACATTTATGCGTGCGAGTAAACATTGCAAAAGTCAATTTAAATATATCTGTCACCTACAGGCCTCCCGGGCAGTCACTTGATGACGACCTTGAAATGTACAGCGTCTTAAGGCAGTCACTTAATAACAGCGACTCACTGATATTAGGAGACTTTAACCTCCCCCATATCGACTGGGCGACACTGTCAGGTACAGAAGGCGAGTCACATAGAATGATCGAATTTCTAGAAGAAAATTATCTAAGCCAAATGGTTTCTGAGCCAACTCGACAAAATAATATACTCGACCTTGTTATAACGACCCAAGATAACCTAATCAGTAGTGTCACGGTAGGAGAACACCTCGGTTCTTGCGATCATAAATTAGTGCGCGTCGACATTAAAGTTCAATCATCAGTGACTGAAAATAAAGTAAAGGTGCCCAATTTCAAAAGAGCTAACTTCGTAGAAATCCGACAAAAACTAACAGAAATACAACTATCAGATGACGGCAACGTAGAGGAAGCCTGGCTAAGCCTTAAAAAGCACTTACTCACTCAGCAGAACACATTCGTCCCCTTGTGCGAGAAGCGAATCAACACTAATAAAAGCCCACCGTGGTTTAATAGCGAAATTAAACAATCAGTCAATGAGAGAAAATTGTTTTACAGGTTAAAGAAAGAACAAAGCACGCCCGAAAACATTAGACTTTATAATGATGCCAGGCGACGAGTAAAAAGATTAGTAGGTCAGGCAAAGCGTAGATACGAAGAAAATATTGCAGCCAACTGTAAAAATAATCCGAAATCTTTCTTCAGTTACATAAACAACAGAAAGGCGATCAAAAGTGGTATTGGACCTTTAACAAACAGCGACGGTGCACTAGTGACTGACAGCCAACACATTGCAAACCTCTTAAACAATTACTTTTCCTCGGTGTTTAATACTAACAGTCTTCCTCTCGCTACCACCAACACCAGTACTATTGTAAATCTCGAGCATGCATTGCCTAATTTTGAAATAACAACCGATGAAGTCCTTAAAGCTCTCCATTCACTTAAAACAAATAAAAGTCCTGGACCTGACAAAGTATATCCAACTCTGCTGAAAGAAACAAAGAGCGAAATACTCTCCTCCTCACAACCGTATTCAATATGTCCTTGCGACAAGGCATCGTCCCTTCAGATTGGAAAAAGGCTAACGTGACACCGATTTTCAAGAAAGGAGACAAAAAGTACCAGGTAATTACAGGCCCATTAGTCTAACTTCGGTTGTAGGTAAGCTACTTGAGGGCATAATTAGAGACAAAATTGTGAATTACCTTGAAAGCCACTCATTGATTGGGGACTCACAACATGGCTTCCGAAACAAAAGATCCTGCCTATCAAACCTATTAACCTTTATAACGACCTCTTCACTGTTTATGACGTAACCAAATCACTGGACGTAGTCTATCTTGATTTCCAGAAAGCGTTTGATAAAGTCCCGCATCATAAATTACTTTACAAATTAAAGCAAATAGGTATTGACGGTCAAGTAAACCAATGGATCGCGAATTGGTTGAGCAACAGACAACAAAGAGTAGTGATTGACGGATTTAACTCAGAGTGGGCGCCTGTCACTAGTGGCGTCCCTCAGGGCTCGGTCCTGGCCCAGTGCTCTTCATTATTTACATCAACGACGTGGATGTTGGACACAATAACCGCATTAGTAAATTTGCAGACGACACAAAGATTGGCAACTCGGTTCTCACTGACGAAGACAGGCAAAGCCTCCAAGAGGATTTGCACAAAATTTCAGCTTGGTCGGATAGATGGAGATGCCTTTAACGTAGACAAGTGCCAGGTCCTTCAAGTTGGAACGAGGAATAAGAAGTTCGAATACGAAACGCGCGGCGTTAAACTCAAAAGCGTTCAATGCGTCAAAGACTTGGGGTCAAAATCGCGTCAAACCTCAAATTCTCACAGCAATGCATCGATGCAGCAAATAAAGCGAACAGAATGTTGGGCTTCATTAAAAGAAACTTTGTATTCAAGAATAAAGATGTAATACTCGCTCTACAACAGTTTAGTC
The DNA here is from genome assembly GCF_024679095.1 of Eriocheir sinensis. NCBI lineage: Eukaryota > Metazoa > Arthropoda > Malacostraca > Decapoda > Varunidae > Eriocheir > Eriocheir sinensis. Next base: position 8,156,873 of record NC_066519.1, read on the forward strand.
AGACCCCACTTGGAATATGCGGTACAGTTTTGGTCTCCCCACCATGCAAAGGATATTGCTAAATTAGAAGGTGTTCAGCGTCGGGCAACGAAATGATCCCTTCCTTGCGCAACAAATCCTACGAAGAAAGGCTTTCTACCCTTAACATGTTCTCTTGAGAAACGTCGCCTCCGAGGAAAACTGATCGAATGTTTTAAAATACTTAATGGTTTCACGAATGTAGACAGATCAACATTGTTTATGATCGATGACACTTTGCGCACGAGGAACAATGGCGTAAAACTCAGATGTAGACAAGTAAATTCAGACTGCACCAAATTTTTCTTCACCAACGTTGTAGTGCGAGAATGGAATAAGCTTCCACCGTCAGTGGTCCAGTGTAACACGACTGACTCCTTCAAAAATAAGCTCGACCGTCACTTCCTTCAACTTAATATCAACTAGAGTAGAAATGCAACGTTTTGGAGTCTTCTGATTAATGTAAAATCACTTAGGTTTAAGGACAGACCACCAAGTCTGGACCATGGGGTCTGTGTGGTCTGATTTTCTATGTAAATCTATGTAAATCTCTCTCTCTCTCTCTCTCTCTCTCTCTCTCTCTCTCTCTCTCTCTCAAAAAATAAATAAAAGGGGTTGCGCAATGGTTTCTGCATGGGGAGAGAGACAGCGAGAGAGAGAGAGAGAGAGAGAGAGAGAGAGAGAGAGAGAGAGAGAGAGAGAGAGAGAGAGAGAGAGAGAGAGAGAGAGAGAGAGAATAATAAGACTAAAGCTAAATAACAACGAAAGATTAACAAAATGGATGAACAGAATAAACAGAAAGGAGGAGGAGGAGGAGGAGGAGGAGAGAGGAAGGAACTGGACCAAGGAAAAAGTGAAGTTCGTACAAGGATAAAAGAGACCGCTGAAGAGAGGAGAGGAGAGGAAAGGAGGGGAAAGGAAAGGAGAGGAAAGAGGAAGCTGAGGGAGGGAGGGAGGGAGGTTGGAGCAGACTACAGGGAGAGAAAGAACCGGATAGAGAAGGAGGGAGAGGGAAGAAAGAAAGAACGATAAGAAAAAAGAAAAGTAAATGATAGGAAGCCGAGAGAAAGGAAGGAAAGGAGGGAGGAAAGCAGAGAGGGAGGCTGCAGACTACCGACGGAGGGAGATAAAGAATCGGAGGGAGAGAGAGGGAGGGAAGAAGGAGGAAGTGGAGCAAGGAAAAAATAAAGTTCGTACAAGGATAAAAGAGACAGATGAAGAGGAGAGGAAAGGAAAGGAAAGGAGGGAACGAGGAAAAAAAAAAAAAAAAAAAAAAAGAGAGAGAGAGAGAGAGAGAGAGAGAGAGAGGGCGGAAGAGGCAGGGAGAGAGGGAACAATGGCTCTCTCCAACTCTGGAATGGCTTTTCTCGGGTTAATAGTTAGTCATGAGTCACCAATGCACTGGCTAATACTATGTTGTATAATCCTAATGAAAGAGAATGACACGGCCGAAGCCCGTACTCAGTACCACAACAGCCTCAGAGCTTGTCGCAGCCTTATTCGGAGTAGTAAACGCAACTACGAAAAACAAATAGCGCGTGACATCAAGACAAACTCAAAAAAATTCTTCACATACATCAGATCGAAAAAGAAAGTAAAATCCAATATTGGTCCCCTGACAGACGAGACTGGAGCTGCAACTCAGGACAGTAAACAGATGGCCAGAATCCTCAACAGTAACTTCGCATCCGTATTCACAGTCGAGAACATCGAAACCATGCCCGAGAACCCTGACCCGCCGAGGGGAATCACGCCCCTGAAAATTGACTCAATATGCGACCAAGAAGTGAAAGAGTATTTGGATAAACTCGACACGAACAAGTCAACAGGACCTGACGGTTTGTCCCCGCGGTTATTAAAAGAGCTTAAACAACAAATACTTCAGCCACTCACTAACATATTCAACCAGTCTGTTCAATTGAAAAAGGTCCCGGAAGACTGGAAGATGGCGAACGTAACACCAATTTTCAAAACAGGAGACAAAAGCGTTGCATTAAACTACAGGCCCATAAGTTTGACATCAGTGGCAGGAAAAATACTCGAAAAGATTATTAGAGACAAACTTGTTAAGTTTCTAGAAGACAATAATGTAATCTCCGACACCCAGCATGGCTTCAGAAACAAGCGCTCCTGCCTAACGAATTTATTAGACTTCTTCCAAGGTATATATAAGAACTGGGATGCCCACATCCCCAGTGATGTTATATACCTGGACTTTCAGAAAGCCTTCGACAAGGTACCGCACGAGCGACTCCTTAAGAAACTGCACTCGGCGGGCATTGGAGCCAATCTGATCGCGTGGATAAGAGATTGGCTCACCGACAGAAAACAACGAGTACTACTCAACGGACAGCCTTCCGATTGGCTTCCAGTCACTAGTGGAGTGCCTCAAGGGTCAGTGCTGGGACCCATTCTCTTCATCATATATATCAACGACCTCGAATCAGGACTGAAATCCACAATATCGAAATTTGCTGATGACACTAAGGTGGGGAAAGGCCCTCACAAAGACCGACTGCGAAATCATTCAGAAAGACCTCAATCACATTATCGAATGGTCGGAAAAATGGCAAATGTCCTTTAATGTTGACAAATGCAAAGTCATGCACATTGGGTCCAGAAATAGTAACCACACATACATCATGAATGGGAGACCTCTGCAAGCGATGCAGGAGGAAAAGGATCTTGGAGTCACTATCAGCAGTGACCTGAAACACGCGAATCACTGTAAAAAAGCATACAACAAAGCCAACACTATGCTCGGGTTCATAGCGAGGAACTTCGAGTGTAAAACGCCAGACGTGATACTATCCTTGTATAATTCCATGGTAAGACCGCACCTCGAGTATGCAGTACAGTTCTGGTCTCCTAATTACAGAAAGGACATTGATTTACTGGAAAGGATTCAACGACGCGCCACGAAAATGATACCAACCTTAAGGGCTCAACCGTACGAGGAACGACTCAAGCGACTCAATCTCTTTACATTAGAGAAAAGACGCCTACGAGGAGATATGATTCAAGTCTTCAAGTATCTAAAAAAATTCAATAACGCCGATTACTCCAATTTCTTTGAATTGCAAACCAACCTAAGAACTAGAAATAACGGTTTACCCATTCAGTCTAGTCGATGTAACACAGACATCGGAAGGAGTTTCTTTTCAAACCGAGTCATCCGTCACTGGAACAATCTTCCTTCAGAAGTAGTAAATGCGAATACTATCAACTCCTTCAAATATAGAATCGACCGTCACTTCGCTGCGTCGGGAGTAAACTGAATATTGAGTTGCTTTCATCTGCTCCTCAATATCGAGGCGCTTTCATCTGCTCCTCAATGTCGAGGTGCTTTCATCTGCTCCCCAGGCCCCAGGCTGTCGAGCAGATTAAATCACCAAAGCGGGCAACCTCGTAATGAGCCAATAGGCTTTCTGTTGCCTGCGTTTCCATGTTTCCATGTTTCCATTAGCACCCAGACATGTACGAGCGAGTCGTGCTGAGGAAGCCTGTTGGGAAGACCTTTGGTGCTCGGGTGGACTTGTGGTCGATAGGTAAGACTTAGAGAAGGAGGATCTAACTTTCACCCATACAACAGTTTTTAATGCAAGTACTACATCTAAACCACTCTTATTAATCCCCTTCATTTATTTAAAGCCTCAATTGAATCCCCACACATTCTACGTCTCATCCAATCCATTCTCTTCTTTTCATTTACCATCCGTATTATCCCTTATGTTGAAGAGAAATAGGAATGATAATAGTGGTTGCACAGTGAATCTTTACACTGTGCTATTCCCCACACATTCTTCGTCTCATCCAGCCCAGTCTCTTCTTTTGATTTAACGTCCATATTTTGTCATTTTCCCTCATGTTGAATATAAATAGGAATGATAATAGTGGTTGCACAATGAAGCTTTACACGGTACTGCGTTTTGCCCTCCAAGGTGTGACACTTTACCACGTGGCGACGGGAATGCTGCCCTTCCGTCCCTATGGTGGGCGCCGCAACAAGGAGACCATGTACCATATCACCACGGAGAAGGCGCCGGGGGTCATCTCAGGGGTGCAGACCTCGGAGAACGGGCCCATTGAGTGGTGCACGTCCTTGCCGGAAACCTGTCAGTTGAGCCTGTGAGTAGACCAAGCTATAGTTACTTATCATTATTTCTTTTGTATAAGAGAGGAGGCAGCTCTAGGGTACACAAACTAATGAGGAAATAAAAAAGCCTGCAAGGTGGTGCTCCTGGAAATAGTGTTTAATAGACATCCAAAACAGAGAGGTGTCTTGATACTCCAATCTTGAAGTGGTTTAACCCAGTAGCAGCGGGGATCATGTTTCTTAATGGTCCCTCTAAGCAAGAAAAATGAGTAAAAATCATCACTCACACAAACCATTTCATAATATATATCAAAGCATTTGTGATCAGTTTATGCGTCATCTATTTTGGGAGGTTTAAATTTGGCCTTGCTGGTACACGGTAAAGCCACAAATTTGGCCTCGCTGGTACACGGTAAACCCACAAATTTGGCCTCGCTGGTACACGGTAAAGCCACAAATTTGGCCTCGCTGGTACACGGTAAAGCCACAAATTTGGCCTCGCTTACTCAGTGAATTCTCTATCATGTAAAGTCCGATAACCCTTTTCGTCAGCTTGAAGGAACCAGGACGCCCGTGGAACAAGATTTGGTTACCTCTTTAACCTCTTCCTCTATTCCCTAAACAGAAGCCGTATCATAACGAACTTACTCCGTGAATTCTTTATCATGTAAAGCTCGATAACCCTTTTTGTCAGCTTGAAGGAACCAGTACGCCCGTGGAACAAGATTTGGTTACCTCTTCAGCCTCTTCCTCTATTCCCTAAACAGAAGCCTCAATTTAACGAACTTACTCAGTGAATTCTCTATCATGTAAAGCTCGATAACCCTTTTGATCAACTTGAAGGAACCAGTACGCCCGTGGAACAATTAAGATTTGGTCACCTCTTAAGCCTCTTCCTCTTTTCCCTAAACAAAAGCCAGCCGCATTTTAACGAACTTACTCTTTCCTCCAGTGAATTCTCTATCGTGTAAAGCCCCATAACCTTTTACGTCAACTTAAAGCTATCCCCGGAAACACAGTGACAAGTACAGGCGTTTAGATTAATACTCAAAGTTATTAGCACGTTAATTCCTCTGTCAACCCTTTAATGCATCGCCCTTGAATGTCAAAACCTCTAAGCCCATTAACCTAACCTATAACAACGAGGAATCACAGCCAGTCCCTGCAACCCTAACCTAACCTAACCTAACCCTTTCGCCAGTTCAGTAATGCGTCGGTCATTGAGAGAGAAGTAAGCCCATTAACCTAACCTACAACAACGAGGAATCACAGCCAGTCCCTGCAACCTTAACCTAACCTAACCTAACCCTTTCGCCAGTTCAGTAATGCGTCGGTCATTGAGAGAGATGTAAGCCCATTAACCTAACCTACAACAACGAGGAATCACAGCCAGTCCCTGCAACCCTAACCTAACCTAACCTAACCCTTTCGCCAGTTCAGTAATGCGTCGGTCATTGAGAGAGATGTAAGCCCAGTAACCTAACCTACAACAACGAGGAATCACAGCCAGTCCCTGCAACCCTAACCTAACCTAACCTAACCCTTTCGCCAGTTCAGTAATGCGTCGGTCATTGAGAGAGATGTAAGCCCAGTAACCTAACCTACAACAACGAGGAATCACAGCCAGTCCCTGCAACCCTAACCTAACCTAACCTAACCCTTTCGCCAGTTCAGTGTGATTTTCTATGTAAATCTATGTAAATATCTCTCTCTCTCTCTCTCTCTCTCTCTCTCTCTCTCTCTCTCTCTCTCTTTGTATATTATCTATATCTCTGTCTCTTAAGCCTAGTGACAGTTTGACGAGGCTTCTGCTCCTTGAATGTGGAAAAACCCTCATGGGAACCCGATTTTTCTCCTTTGTGGTCTTTGGGAATATAATTTATGAGCCGAAAACGTCTGAGAATACGAGATTAGTCCTAACGATGATATCCGTGACGGGAAACGGGAAGCCTGCGAGTGTGTGTGTGTGTGTGTGTGTGTGTGTGTGTGTGTGTGTGTGTGTGTGTGTGTGTGTGTGTGTGTTACGGATGTATGTTCATACAATGTAATGAACAGCGTTGTCACCTAAGAGTTTAAATTTGTCACCCTACTCTATCTATCTATCTATCTATCTATCTATCTATCTATCCACCTATCAACTGTCTATCTATCTAGGCTCAAGGAACAGTGTGACGGAGATGAGCACCGCAGCCACTCGCAGCTACGGCGTGTGTCCCTAATTTTACCTTTACCGCTATCTCCCTTTAGTCGTAGTGGTCGTAGTCATAACGGTAACCCTCTTTCCGCAGAGCCCATTTACCACAACAACGTGGTGGACCCTCCCCGACCCATCGTCCCGCCACGTCAGCGAGCGGACGCCTCCCAGGGCATGAGGACCGAGGTTGAGGACGAGGATAACATATATGAAGAGATTATGGACTTCGTGCCACGCTGGGCCGTTGTGGCGGGAGCTGTAAGAGTGGGGAGGATACAAAACGCAGGGCAAAACGATGGCTACTTGAGGATGAGCGGGTCTTTGTACGACGATGAAGTGAACGATGATGGGTACCTAACCCCGAGGCCGGCTCCATATAAGAACTCAAATGGGCCGTCGCGATATTGACATTTGCTTGCAATCTTTAACTACAACATCAGCAGTACTTATTTAGAACAGCTGGAAAAGAAAGACAAATACATAAATAAGTGAATAAATAAATGAATAAACAAATTTCATACATATTCATTTAAATCCTTCTCCTGAGTCACGTGATGTCCATGTATTTAAAGCTAAGGGAGGAAGATGACTTGAGTCTATTTACTCGACCGGCTTCAGGATCCAACACCATGACAGCTGCTCTCATATAAGATTGATGAATCGATGTGTAATCAATCTCTATTCACCTCCTGTCTTCGTAATCCTTATTTCTGTCTCTTTTCTATTTTTGTTTTTTTTCGTAGTCTTCTTTTCCTCCAATTCCTCTGTTTTCTTATTAGTTTCACATATCTCTTCCTCTCTCACTTATCTTTTCCTCTCTCTATCTCTTATCCTTTGAAGTTTCGTTTTCCTTTCCTTTCCTTTTCTTTTCTTTATTCTGTCTACTTTGTTTTTCACTCATTGCTTTATTTCCGTCTTTGTTGCACTTATCTTTTCCTCTCTATCTCTCTGTTATTAATAAGTCTCCTGGTTTTCTTTCGTTACCATTTTTTCTTCTTCTTTCTGTCAACACTGTTTACACTATTCCTTACTTCCTTCCATCCTTCCCTTCCCTCCTTCCGTCCTTCCGTCATTTCTTCCTTTTCTCCTTCCTCCCTCCTTTCCCTAATTCACGCATTCATTCATCCCTTCACTCACTCGTTCTTTTCACTTTCACTCAAGCCCTAATTCATGTCCACCTCACACGCCTGTCAAGTAGATTAAATTCACCCCATTGCGCTCCCTATTGAAGATCTATTACTTTGCCAGGACATATGTTTGAGGAGGGAGGGGGGACAGGTATAGTATATAGCGATAGACCAAAGCGAAACCAAATATATTTACATCGAAATAAGACACCAGAGCAGAGGAAATAGGAAAGAAACATATCATGGTATCGTGAACTCAGGACGCCGATGGGAAAAAGAATAGAGGGAGAAGAAGAGAAGAAGGAGGACTAGGAGCAATGGATTTGTCGACTGTAATGCCCGAATCTAACATGGAAAATTAGCAAACCATTGGAGGGCGGAATTTCCCGACTGTCTCGCTCCTTGTCTAAAATACTACTACCAATTGGAAGAAAGAAGAAACAAAACAAAACAATAGGTAATGGCAATATAAGATGAAGACTCACCTTTCAGAGCGGAAGTAGTACACCTTAGCTAGGAATGGACAGCTCTTTTGTATACCCTCACGCCGGACGCCATCAAACCATCACATCAACTATTGCCAAAGGCCGAAAAAGAGATCAATCCGGTTCTTATAGACGTTATTTTTATCTTTTGTCTTTGATGGGAGCGGCGAGTAGCGGGCTTTTTTGTACTCTTTTTGTTGCCCTTGAGCCGTGTCCTTTGATGTAAAGAAAAAAAATGCAGAAAAAGGGTCAAACCACCACCAGGGTCATAAAACCACCCATGGATATGCCCCCAAACTCCTACGAAATCCATGTTAAATATGTCCTTATGAATACGTCCCTTGCAGCTCTCTTCGGTCAAACAAAATGAGGTCAGAATATTCCAGCCGGCCATCAACACAAGCAAGTCTCCGTGTCTCATAATAATCAGCACAGGAACAATAGTGATGTAACAAGCTCACCGTGCACATCAAGGAGACATTAATTAGTACTATAGTCTCCTTGGTGCACATCAATATAATAAGTGAATATCTTTGTTGCGGTCACTGCTTTCATGAATCCACTAAACAGGACGAATATTCATGGAAGACACATAAGACCATAAGCGCGGGTAGGATCATAGAGAAGAGGGTTGTTGAGAAGAATTAAGTCTGTAAGAGTATTAAAATTAGGGAAAGTGGGAAGGTTAGGATAGAGGGATGTGGAAAAGTGACAAAAAGGAAAAGGAAAAACTAAGGGAGAAGTAAAGGAGAACCACGAGATAAAATAACAGGTCAAAGAGAACAAAAAAAAAAAAAATGGAGGAACGCCATAAGGAACAGTTGGCCGATGGGTTAGGAAAGTAGGCTAAGGACAAATATTCTTAAGCCTTTCGGCCATATACAAGGCTTTCGTAGGCTTTTTGGGCATTTCCATGGGTAGTTTAATGACCCTGGTGGTAGTTTGACCGTTCCTCTGTACCATGAATGTAAATAAACACTCACGGGAACACTTTTAATATATTTTTTGGCCTTTAAAAATTACTGATATACGAGGAACACTCAACGTCCAAGCATATATACAAGGCTTTCGTAGGGTTTGTGGGCATTTCCATGGGTAGTTTAATGACCCTGATAGTAGTTTAACCCTTCCTCTGTACCATGAACGTAAATAAGCACTCATGGGAACACTTTTAATATATTTTTTTGGCCTTTAGAAATGATTAATATAAGAGAACGCAGCGTCGGAACACACACCACGTGGTATTGTTTACAACTGGAAGAGGAGGAAGTGTGGTCAAATAAGATTCTGAATAGTTTTTCATCACTATTACCAAAGCCTCTAGGAAATACAAGTACAGTATTTTTTTATATATACTCCAGGTTATTGTATTTGGTAGTAGTTTATTTTTTTTAGTTGATGTCCAGTGCATTATTTGAAGCTCATTTGACAGCCTTGCCACGTTCACTGTTTTACCATCTCACAACACGCAAACCTATTAGGAAATATATAAGCTCATTTTTCTTTATATATACATACCTACTATCGCTTTAATTAAGAGATGTTGTTTATCAATTGATTGTTTTTTCTAAGGTAGTATTTACTGGGCCATGTAAAACTTTAAAATCCGAAAATTGTTTCTGCTTAACACACTGCATTATACATCACTTTATAACTCTTTTGTTATTCAACATAACGAAATCAATGCATATCGAGTAAAAGCCAAGAAAATGTAGTCTCTAACGAAGTATAACACATAATTGCATATACAGTACTGGGGCCGGATTCATGAAGCCACTACAAGACCGGTCGTTGGTAATTCTTTAAGTAAATCTGTCCTCTACGAATGATCCTTGTGTTTAGGCTGCTCAGATGACAGTGAATGAAGTACATGCTGCAGGTCGACACTTCCTTCATTGTCATTGGAGTCGCTTTAAGATCAAGAGCGTTCCTGGATGATGGAGTTACCAGAAGACTTACCATCAATAGGTCTCGTAAGTGGTTTGATGAATCCGGACCCTGTTTAGGACACACGAGACAGGTAAAGTAAAGCAATGGTGAACGACCGACGCACGCAGTCATCACCTTTACATGCAGTTTTCTCGTTTGTTTACTTTTGGCGCTTGGCTCCTTATCGCACTCAGCGCTTCATATAGTACATACATGACCTGTTTTATTTTTATGCTATTCTCTTTTTATGAAACCAGTCTCAGCTATGCGGATAAAAGTTTATATTCACTTCACTACATTTTACAGCATGATTTAAAACGCTGAGTACTGAATTAAAACTAAACATACAAAAGACAAACCTAATATTCTTTACAATTCCTTATAATCGTTGTGAATTTCCTGCAGTAGTTTTAGATAATGAAATAATTCAACACGTGGAACTCCTTGACAGACACTCAAAACAAAAATAAATCTATAATCACCTAAGAATAACTAAAATAATAATGTTTTCCTTACAATAATCAATGTAGGCCTATGCAGTATACACATGCATATTCGTGGAAGGCTTGTATATGTGCATGTGTTGGTATAAGGGTGTGAAAAAATTAGTTCAGACATGTCCAAGTCATTTATGTGTGTGGGTATATATACACTGTAAGAAAATGTAAATCTGTTTGTGTGTATATGTATTTGCAGGTGTGTGTGTGTGTGTGTGTGTGTGTGTGTGTGTGTGTGTGTGTGTGTGTGTGTGTGTGTGTTTAATAAAATGGCGATACAAAACTAAAACTAAAACATAATCTAAAATCCTTCTCACCCAAGCTCCATCTCCTCTTCCCTCGCCTCCTCCTCATCATCATCATTTTCCATCTAATCCTTATCATCATCATCATCATCACCTTGATTTCTATCATCATCATTGCACTCATCATCATCATCATCATTTTCCATCTAATCATTATCATCATCATCATCATCACCTTCATTTCTATCATCATCATTGCCCTCATCATCATCCTCATCATCATTTTCCATCTAATCATTATCATAATCATCATCATCACCTTCATTTCTATCATCATCATTGCCCTCATCATCATCATCATCATTTCCCTTCTGGTCATTATCATCAACATCATAAACACAGGATGTACAGGTAAGCAGCTGTGGCGACCAAGCGACGAAGGAAACGTTCAGTAAAGGTCATCATGTCTTCACCTTCAATACCCCCCCCACCCCCTTGTGTTCGTAGGGAGCGGGCCTCGTGGTTAAGTACGCGCCATCATACATCGAATCGTTGTGCAAAGGTTGAGTTGAGTTGTCTGGCCTGGTCGACACTTCTTTCATTGCCATTGGAGTCACCTTAAGATCAAGCGCGTTCCTAGATGATGGAGTTACCAGAAGACTTACCAACAACAGGGTCTCGTAAGTGGTTTGATGAATCCGGCCTCAGGAGTCTTGCCTTTGTAACGGCACTCCCTGATGTACCTTTTTCGGGGTCTGTGGTCTTTCTCGGTCTGGGTCTTTTGAGTTTCTAAATTTCTTTACGTCTCCTCTTCATTTCTTTTATTTTCTCTTTTTTGCCCAAATTTATATAGTATTGTCTTTACTGTCTCCATTTCTGTGTTTTCATAAGGTCCGATCATGCACAAATAGGCGTCCTCTTGCCGTATCCCTCTTCCGTAGGTCTTGCCACGACGGCCCAGCGCGGCGCGGAAACTACAATCTTGCAGGTCTTAGGGAACGGACCTCGGGGTTAGGTAATGCATCATCAAGGCCTTGCCCACCATCATCATTCACTACATTACGTTCATTACAGCCCGTTCATGCTCAAGCAGTCACCGTTTTGTCTCATTCCCGCTCTTGTAGGTCCCGCCACGACGGCCCAGCGCGGCGCGAAGTCTAAAATCTCTTTCCTTTTGAGTTCTTATGGGGAGCCGGCCTCGTCGTACAGAGACCCGCTCATCCTCAAGTAGCCATCATTTTGTCCTGCGTTTTGTCTCATCCTTGCTCTTGTAGGTCCCGCCACGACGGCCCAGCGCGGCGCGAAGTCCACAATCTCTTGATATACGTTGTCCTCGTCCTCAGCCTCGGTCCTCATGCCCTGGGAGGCGTCCGCTCGCTGACGTGGTGGGACGATGGGTCGCGGTGGGTCCACTGTGTTGTGGTAAATGGGCTCAGCGGGTCCTACGGGTGGAAGATTACCATTACGACTACGACCACTTCGACTAAGGGGAGATTGAGGTGAAGGTAAAGTTAGGGGCACACGCTATAACTGCGCGTGGCTGCGGTGCTCATCTCCGTCTCTCTCTCTCTCTCTCTCTCTCTCTCTCTCTCTCTCTCTCTCTCTCTCTCTCTCTCTCTCTCACACACACACACACACACTAAAAAGAAAATAGAAAAGAAAAAAAATGATGATGAAGTAGAAGATATAGAAAACAGGAAAGGAGAGCGTATCCTACAATTAATACGAAAGCTACTATGGTTTAACGTTATATTTTCAGAACTTTGATATATTTCTCCAGCTCTTTTTACTTAATATTTCCTTTTTTGCTGGTCTCCTTTCTGTATTTTCTTCCTTCTGCTTTTCCCTCCCTCCCTCCCTCCCGCCTCAATAAGGTTCACATCCCTCCCACTTCTCCCCCGCTGCCCCGCCTTCACCTCCTTTGACTCTCTCCACTTTGTTTATTTCAAGGCTTACAGTAACATCATTTTACCTTAATTTTCCCCATCCCTCTCATTTCTTCACTGCAATCCATTCTTCCTCTCACTATACGTTCAAAACTAGCCATTGAAATACCCACAGTTAAAGTCTACGAAAATCTTATCAAATGTGCGTGAGGGGGATGAAAGCCTAAAAATATTAGAAATACTAATTACCATTATCATTATTGTGAGTGACTAACCTTCCACAGTGTTCCTTCGTTGCCGGAAACGCTTCACCAGCAGCACCACCAATGCTGTCATCACCATCACTTCCGCCACCAACACCATGATTATCACAACCTCCGTAGATAGCCAAGTTGCTGTGTCCTGCGTTGCATCGGGAGGGGCTGTGGCGGAGTGTGTGGCTGCTGGCTTAAGGGTAGTGGTGGTAGTGGTGGTGGTGGTGGCAGTAGAATTCTTCGTGTTTGGAAACTCCTTGCAGTGGTAGTTTGGAAAGTACCCCCGTGCAAGTCCTTCTGGTACCTTGCCAACGACGCAAAGCAAGAGTTGGCTAAACTTCCAACTCGAGGGGCCGTGAGCCACAATATGAAGACGCAGCGGGCTAGGAAAGCGGTCGAATATGGTGAAGTACTTGAAACGGCACGTACCACTCTTTATCTGAAGCTCAAAATGCTCCTCCCCATCGCCGGACTTGAGCTTCTTCACCTCCAACAGGAACACCCACCATGACCCCTGAGGAAGGCAGTCACTCAGCGGGAACCATGCGAATTGGCGATGAGAATCTCCTTCCTCTAGATTGATGCCCCGAAAGCCTTGCTCAGTACACAAACAAATATGTGTCCTCGTAATCTCCCATCACAGTTTCAGTTTCACTGGTCTTGGATTCCTCTGGTGGTGTGACGTATATGTCGGCAGGGCACCTCAGGGCCATGACGTGCCTGGGGGAACCTCCTGGCGCAGGCACCGCCGAGGACAGAAGCAGCAGAAGGGGCGGGAGCAGCCCTACTTTCCTTATAGTAGATAACGTGGTATAGGGTAAATATTTTTGATAAGGAGGACTTGAAGATGCTCGTTGTCAGGGAACCAAATCTCTTCGAAATCATGAAAAAAAAAACATCTTAATTAATCAAGAGTGAAAAATTAAGGATGTTTTCAGATATTTTTGATCCCTACATTCTTTTCTATGCTTTTACGGGGAGGTTTGAAGACAAGAAGACATAATAAACGTAGTCAGGGAACCAAATATGTCCTCGAAATCATGAAAAAATAGCATCTTTGTAAATATACTAAGCCTTTGAATTCTTATACGGGAGCCGGCCTCGGGGTTAGGTACCCATCATCCTCGTACAAAGACCTGCTCATCCTCAAGCAGCCATCGTCTTGTTCAGCGTTTTGTCTCATCCCTGCTCTTGTAGGTCCCGCCACGAAGACCAAGCGCTGCGCAAAGTCCTCAATCTCATCATATACATTGTCCTCGTCCTCAGCCTCGGTCCTCATGCCCTGGGAGGCGTCCGCTCGCTGACGTGGCGGGACGATGGGTGGGGGAGGGTCCACCACGTTGTTGTGGTAATTGGGCTCTGCGGGAAGAGGGTTACCGTTATGACTACGACCACTACGACTAAGGGGAGATAGAGGTAAAGGTAAAGTTAGGGACCACACTATTGCTGCGCGTGGCTGCGGTGCTCATCTCCGTCGCATTGTTCCTTAATTGAGCCTAGATAGATAGATAGATAGACAAAGCTACTTGAACGTAGGGACTGGGATCGATTTCTATATTTCATTTTTTTTACCAATTCATCGTTCATAGCCACCTCACTCCCCCCACACCTCCGCTCCCTGCCCCTCCTCCTCCCCGTCTTAACAGCAACAGGTCATTCCCTGAGGACAGGTGACTCTCTCTCTCTCTCTCTCTCTCTCTCTCTCTCTCTCTCTCTCTCTCTCTCTCTCTCTCTCACACACACACACACACACACACACACACACACACACACACACACACACACACACACACACACACACACACACACTAAAAAGAAATACTCACAATTAAACTCTACGAAGACCTTATCAAATGTGCGTTCGGGGGATGTAAGCCTAAAAATATTAGAAATACTAATTACCATTATCATTATTATCAGTGACTAACCTTCCACAGTGTTCCTTCGCTGCCGGAAACGCTTCACCAGCAGCACCACCAATGCAGCCATCACCATCACTGCCGCCACCAACACCATGATTATCACAACCTCCGTAGATAGCCAAGTTGCTGTGTGCGTTGCATCGGGAGGGGCTGTGGCGGAGAGTGTGGCTGCAGGCTTAGGGGTGGTGGTGGTGGCGGTGGTAGTGGTAGTGGTGGTGGTGGTGGTAGTGGTGGGTGTAGTATTCTTCGTGTTTAGAAAATCCTTGCAGTGGGAGATACGAGAGTACCCCCGTGCAAGTCCATTTTTTACCTCGCCAAAGGGGCAAAACAAAGGTTCATGACTCCACCTCGAGGGGCCGTGAGCCACAATAGACAGTGAGTCAAAAAAGTCGTCAGTTATGGTGAAGCACTTAAAACTGCACGTACCACTCTTTATCTGAAGCTCAAAATGCTCCTCCCCATAGCCAAACTTGAGCTCCACCTCCAACAGGAGCTCCCACCAAGACCCCTGAGGAAGGCAATCGCTCAGCGGGAACCATGCGAGTTGGCGGTCATCCCCATCCACAAGACTGACGCCCCGAAAGCCTCGCTCGGGGTACACATACAAATGCTTGTGCATGTAGTCTTCCACAGTTTCATTGTAAATGATCTTGGAACCCTCAGATGGTGTGAT
Organism: Eriocheir sinensis; assembly: GCF_024679095.1. Lineage (NCBI taxonomy): Eukaryota > Metazoa > Arthropoda > Malacostraca > Decapoda > Varunidae > Eriocheir > Eriocheir sinensis. The sequence continues at coordinate 8,172,199 of NC_066519.1, forward strand.
GGATATGTCGGCAGGGCACCTCAGGGCCATGACGGGCCTGGGAGAACCTCCTGGCGCAGGCACCGCCGAGGCCAGAAGCAGAAGAACGGGTGGGAGCAGCGACGGCGCCATGAGTGAATGTGGAGGGCGAGGTGGTTCTGTGTGTGTGTGTGGGGGAGAGGGAGCGTGAGAATGTATTCAGACGAGACCTTTCCGGATATCCACCTCCGGCCACTCCTCTTGTTCTTGTTTTTCCTTTCTTGGAGCTATTTTAATTAATGTAGAATCATTTAGGTTTCAGGACAGATCACCTAGTCTGGACCATTGAGTGTGTGGTCTGAATTTCTTTGTAAAAAATCTCTTCCACGATGACCTGATCTTGACCTGACCTGACCACAAGTGACGGTAGGGCACGTGTCACTTCAGCATTCCCACATTCGTAAGGCAATGCAACTATTTTTTGCTTCCTACTTATATTAGATAACGTGATGGCTGTAATATAGGGTGAATATATCTGATAAGGCTCTAGGGCTTGATGATGCTCGTTGTCAGGGAACCAAATAGGTCTTCTGAATCATGAAAAAAACCGCATCTTAATTAAATAAACCACATGTAAAACTAGCCATGGGACTTTTCTATGTTTTCTGGGAGGTCTGAGAAGATTAGAAGACATAAAAACCGTAGTTAGGTAAACAAATATGAGTCAAATTTTGAAAATATACCATCTTTATAATGAACCATATATGGAACTAGCCATGGAATGTATAATAAGCCTTAGTTTTATCTGTACACTCTTGTCTATGGATTTCCGGGAAGTTTGAGGATTGGAAAACTTAAAAATAGCAATCAGGAAGCCAAATATGTGTCAAAAATGTGAAAAAAATGGCATCTTGAGTAATAAAACCACGCTGGAAACTTGCCATGGGATGTGTTCTAAGGCTTTTTTTCATCTGTACACTCTTGTCTATGGTTTTCCGGGAAGTTTAAGGATTGGAAAACTTAAAAATAGTAATCATGAAACCAAATATGTGTCAGAAATGTGAAAAAAATGGCATCTTGAGTAATAAAACCACGCTGGAAACTTGCCATGCGATTTGTTCTAAGGCTTTCTTTCATCTGTACACTCTTGTCTATGGTTTTCCGGGAAGTTTAAGGATTGGAAAACTTAAAAATAGTAATCATGAAACCAAATATGTGTCAAAAATATGAAAAAAATGGCATCTTGAATAATAAACCACGCTGGAAACTTGCCATGGGATGTGTTCTAAGGCTTTCTTTCATCTGTACACTCTTGTCTATGGTTGTCCGGGGATGTTTGAAGATTAAAAAGGCAAAAATACAACAAAAAACAACTCAGAACAAACCCAGACTAGGACCAAAAGCCATTACATCTCTCCAACGGTCACCTGTACAGCAAGAGCAAGAGCATCAGGGCACAAGAAGAAGAAGAGGAGGTGTTTGTCTTACTTTGTGGTGATGGTGTTGCTGACATTTTTAGGTGCTGAGGCCACATCCCTGCTCCAATTACCGACCTAGCCCAGCCGTTAACTACCCAAACCTTCCTTAATAGTCCCCTCTGTTGACTGGCTCCGTGGATGACTTAGGAAGAAGTTATCAGCCATAGGAATTCGTCACCATCCTACCTGTGACCTTGAATTTCCAGTTGGACAGGTGCATATTTCTCACCTGTAGTTGCAGTACGTATTTAGGGGCGAAGGAGTCATTTAAGTATTGTTACGCCACCCCCCCCTACCACACACCATACACGGGCAGGCAGGTGGCGTGATCCCCACCAGAACAACCACACGGGCACCAGTCACTCACAGCGGCCCACACCGCACCCCGAGGGGAGGAGAGAACGAGGCAGGGCACAAAGGATACACGTTCAACACTAAGTTCTAGTTTAATGACAGGTTCCTCACACAGTACAGAGTACAGCAACTTTCAAAGGCACAGAACAGCTAGTTAATCAGGCACAGTACAGGGGCACGACAGACACGCACACACGGATGCACACAGCTCGCGAGCGGAGCAGCTCAACACTCTCTCAAGCCCAGACACGCGTCTTCTCAACTACCCCTCAGCGCCTCTCGCTCGCCACCCTCCACCCTGCCGACTCAGCACTTCCTGCCCGGCGGCCGGAGGCCCCGGGCTCCCCTCTGTCTCTCTTGTCCCAACAAGTAGAGTTGCACCATGCTGAGCTAACATTGCATCATGCTACAATTTCATCACATTACACATACAATCATTCACATACAGCACATTCGTAACATTATCCCCTCCTTCAGAAGGCAGTCGACCCGGCTGCCCCAACATTCAACAAACAAAACATGAAATTAATCAAACTAATCAGTCCCCTGGGACATCACTAAAGTCTCTTAACCATCCCGGCCGACGCCTCTCTCGCCGAGGGCGCCGCTGGGATGCGGGCGGCGGCAGGCAGGCGGTGGCACCCAGAGCCGCGTCGTCGGCTCCAAGTACTTGCTCAGGGTCGTCACTGACATCTGCCGCTTCGCCCGCACCGCCCATGTTCTCGTTCGCCCCGTGGTCAACCTCTGACACGTCCTCGTCGCTGCTGCTGGGGCCTACGTCCTCTCCTTCCTCACCATGGCCCCAGGAGTAGCGCCCTGGACCGTGGTAACGCCACAGCCGGTCCACGTGGACAACAGACGGGCGCTTTCGTCCCCGTCGAATCCGGTAGGTGACGTCAGAGAGGGCTGCCACCACCGTGTACGGCCCCTCCCAGGGGCTCTGTAGCTTCGGCGAGAGCCCTCGTTTACGGCGGGGGTTATGCAGCCACACTCTGTCACCCACGGAGTACCTCACGTCCCTCATGCGCCGGTCGTATGTCTCCTTCATGGCCTGGCCTGCCACCTTGAGCTTGCCCCGTACGCGTCGGTGCACCTCAGCCAGGGTTTCCTGCAGTGCCGCTGCGAAGCCAGAGGTGACGGTGGGCAGGCTCACGTCGGGGGGCCGCCCCGTGGCCAAATCCACCGGTAGCCTAAGCTCCCGGCCGAACATGAGGCGGGCGGGCGTGTAGTCCGTTGCCTCATGCACAGCGGACCGGTACGCCATCAACATAGCGGGCAGCTTGACGTCCCAGTCTTCTTGGCCTTCCCCGCAATACTTGGCCAGCTGTTGCGCAAGGGTCCGATTGAAGCGCTCCACCATGCCGTCAGACTGCGGATGGAGGGCGTCGTCCGGGTCTTGCGCACCCCAACAGCTCGCAACACTCCCGGAACACTCGGGACTCAAACTCACGGCCTTGGTCAGAGTGCAGTTCCGCGGGTACACCAAACCGGGTAAAGAATTCATTCACCAGCACGCCCGCCACGGTCTCGGCCTCGTGGTTAGGGAGTGCATACGCCTCGGGCCACTTGGTGAAATAGTCCATCACCACACAGATGTACCGGTTACCCCGTGGCGTGAGAGGCAGCGGGCCGGCAATGTCCACGGCCACCCGCTCCATGGGCGCCCCAACGCAGTACACCTGTAACGGAGCTCGGTTTCTCTTGGCGGGGCCTACTTTGCACACGTCACACGCTCTACACCACTCGGACACGTCACTTCGCATTCCCACCCAGTAGAAGCGTTGACGGAGACGGCACAGGGTCTTTTTCTCGCCCAAGTGGCCACTGGTAAGTCCGGCATGTAACTCCCTCAGCACCTCAGCGCGCAAAGCTCGGGGCACTAATACAACCCACGCCGCTCAACGCCTCCCAGCGCTTTACTAACACACCTCTCTCGTCTACTCGCAAAGTTTCCCACTGATCTACTAGGCACTTGGTGGCGGGGCTCTCCACCGCCACTGCCCGCTCCCCGCCAGCCTCGAGCCACTGGATGATGGGAGCGAGATCAGCGTCCTCACGCTGCGCCTTACGCCACTTGTCATCCCCCTCAGCGACGCCCGCTAGCACCTGCAGGCGGAGGCACAGAGGGTCAGAGTCCTTCTGGGCACAGTGTGAGCAGCCAGCCTCACACGGGCGTCGACTCAGACTGTCAGCGTTGCAGTGGACACGACCCGGGCGGTGGACGATGCGATAGTTGTACTGCTCGAGACGCCCCAACCACCTCGCCAGCTGACCCTCCGGCGCTTTCAGCGTCTTCAACCACTGCAGGGCAGCGTGGTCGGTCCGGACGGTGAACTCAGCGCCGTATAGGTACGGGTGGAAGTGCTCGAGACTCTTCACCACCGCCAGCAGCTCCTTCCTCGTCACGCAGTAGTTGCGCTCAGGTCTACTGAACTTGGCGCTGTAGTAGGCCACGACGTGCTCCCTTCCGTCCTTCACCTGTGACAGGACCGCCCCGACGCCCTCGGCACTGGCGTCGGTGTCCAACAGGTAGGGAAGCTTCGGGTCCGGGTAAGGCAGGACCGGTGCCTCCACCAGTGCCTTCTTCAGGCCGTCGAACGCGGCCTGGCACTCCTCGTCCACAGGAAGCACGCCTCTTTCCTGGTGAGCCGGTGGAGAGGGGCTGCCACGCTGGCGAAGTCCTGCACGAAGCGGCGGTAGTACGTGCACAGGCCCAGGTAACTCTAACTTCCGCCACATTGGTGGGAACGGACCACTTCTCCACCACTGCCACCTTCTGCGGGTCGGTGCACACGCCGTCCCGACTGACGACATGCCCCAGGAACGGTACCTCGTGCTGGAAGAGCGAACACTTTTTGGGGCTGAGCTTGAGGTTGGCCTTCCTCAGCCGCTGTAGTACCTCCTCCAGCCGCTCCAGCTCCTCCTCGAAGGTGCTCCCGAAGACGATGACGTCATCGATGTAGACGAGCGCTGTCTTCCACTGCAGGCCCTCCAACACCCTCTCCATCAGGCGCTCGAAACAGCCAGGGCGTTGCAGAGACCAAAGGGCATGACGTTGAACTGCCACAAACCCTGCCCGAAGAGAAAGCGGTCTTCGGCTTATCCTCCTCTGCCATCTCCACCTGGTGGTAACCCGACTTCAGGTCGAGTGTGGAGAACCACCTGGCCCCACCAGTGCGTCGAGCGTGTCGTCGATCCTAGGCAGGGGTAGAGTCCTTGACAGTCACATCATTCAGCGCCCGGTAGTCCACACAGAAGCGCTGCGTGCCGTCCTTCTTCTTAACCAGGACTACCGCTGAGGACCAAGGACTGTCTGACCGCTCAATCACCCCCTGCGCCGCCAGCTCGTTGACAGTGCGCTGCATTTCCTCCCGCCTGGCTGGTGCAATACGTCGGGGCGGGCTCTTGATGGGCACACTATTTCCCGTGTTGATGCTGTGCTTCACCAACCCCGTGCGGCCCAGATCCAAGTCACCCCTGCTGAACACGTCCGCGTACTGGGCCAGGGTGTGGCGCATCTTCTCCGTTTGCGCCTCCGTCAGGTTAGCGGCGCTCCGGTGCGCCAAATCCTCCAGGAAGTCGGGCAGCGGCCCCACAGCGGCCGACTCCTTGCTGCCCGACGTCTCCTCTGGGCGCTCCACCTCCTCACAGGTGCCCAGCTTGGCACCAGCGGGTACCTTCCGGGCCTCGTCGGAGAAGTTAGCTACCAGCACCGTAACTAACTCCTCCCCCGCCCCAACGAGGCTCCGTCCGACTGCCACGCCGTCAGCCAGCCGCAGGTTTTCCGTGGGCTCCACCATGCCTTCCGCTCCACGCATCGCTCTGGACAGGCGACACCGGACCCTGGCCTCCGTCCTAGGGGCAAGGTGCAGACGCTCAGCCGCGACTACCTCTGCACAGCCAACCTCCGGAAGCAAAGGCACGTCTTGACCGCGTACCCTCACCAGCTTCCGTCCGAGGTCGACACAAGCCTTGCTCTGCGTCAGGTAGTCGAGGCCCAGCAAACACGGCTCGTCCAGATCGGCGACGTACACCGGCAGCCGCTCCACAGCGCTGCCTACGCCGATACGAACCTCCACTGGGCCCTTGAGCTGCACACAGTGCCCCGTGACGCCGCACAGCCTCTGTGGCGCGTCTGGGAGTCGCGTGGCGGCCAGCATATCAGGCCGCACCAAGGTCTTCTCAGCCCCGGTGTCCACTGTCAGGCGGCATGGCTTCCCGTTCACTGAGCCCTCCACCTGCATCGCACTGGTTATCCGGCGGCAGCTAACGCAAGTCGGGGCCCGGGGACTGACGGCTGGGATTCGGCCCCCTTCTCCAGCCTGTCCGGGTTTCCCGCCTGCACTACCTCCTTTGGCTTGGGGCAGGCGCCCGAACGGTGGCCAGACTTGCCACAGTCCTTGCAGCAAGGCTGAAAGGCGTCAGAACTCAGTCGGTCAAGGGAACGCGTCCTTCGCTCCCTCGGACAACGACTGCGCATGTGCCCCTTCTTGCCACAGCCCCAACACGAGCCGAAAACCGTCCGGGCTCGCCTTCCTCGACGCCGCCTTCTTCTCCACCGTCGCCTTCCGGCCCCGGAGGTCACGGCGGGGCTGGGCGGCCGCCCCTAGGCCGCTGGTCGTCTTCAGGAAGGCCTCGAATTCCAAGGCCCTCGCCAGCGCCACATGCAGGTCCCCAGGGTGCGCCTGCTTAACGTAAATCTGCAGCTGCTGGTCGTGCAGAGCGTCAACAAAGAAATCGCGGGCCAGCACCACGATCATCTCTTCCGGGGCAGCAGGATACGACCTTCTGACCAGCGCTTCCACGTCCTGCGCCAGCTGCGACAGTGTCTCGCCGCGCTCCCGAGTCCGCTTCTTCAGGCGAGCTCGGTACACCTCGGCCTGAAGGTGGTGCCCGAAACGACGCCGCAGGGCCTCCGCCATGCTCCCGTAAGAGGCACGTTGGGCCGGCGGCAGGTGCCCCAACACTTCCACAGCTGGGCCCCGAAGCGCTGTTGCCAACTGCAGCGCCTTCTCAGCTTCGTCCCAGCCCTGGGCAGCAGCTAGCATCTCAAACTGGGCAACATAGGCCTCCCAGGCCACCTTCCCGTCATACTCCGCCGGCTTGCGCCTCCCCGAACGGCGGGAAGCCGAGGGGCTGGATGGGGGGGAAAGCGGAGCACGTGGGCTGTTAGCCGGCCGGCATGGAGAGGGCGGCGGTGACGGCGGCAGAGAGGCGGGGTGAGTGGGTCCGACTCCGGCGCCAGTTGGACCCAAGGGGGCAGCTCCGATGGCTCCCCAACCTCCTGCGGCAGCTGCTGGCTCTGACACAACGCTGCGAGGGCCCAGGGGTTCTTGCCAGGGGCCCCATGAGGACCCCAGCAAGTCCGTCACCCTGGTGCTTGCCGCCAGCACGCGTGACGCTTCTTGTTCCTCCCCGCGTGACGTTGCCAGCTCTCGCCGCCGCCTCTCCGCCTCCACCTCCTCCCTCAGGCCCTGGACCTCGCCTTTCAGAGTCTGCACCTCTCCCAGCAGTTCACTCTTAACGCTGTCGCAGGCCTTGTCGGTGTACTGCTGGGTTTCCGCCTTCAGGGACGAGAGACTGCTCTGGAGGATATCGGCAAGATGGCGTGCCTGCTCGTCTGCCCTCTCTTCTGCCCTCTGAGCCTGCTCGCGAGCCCTCTCGTCTGCCCTCTGATCCAAATCCTGCCTCATACTGGCCAGCATGGCAGCGAACAATTCCATCTGGCCCGGCTTCACCTCACCCGGGTCAGCCTCGGCCTTGCCCGTCTCCTCACCCTCACGGCGACCACTGGGGGACGCCATGACACTCGGCGCGCTTCACTGTTCACTTATCCCCACTCCTTTGACACCAAGTGTTACGCCACCCCCCCTACCACACACCATACACGGGCAGGCAGGTGGCGTGATCCCCACCAGAACAACCACACGGGCACCAGTCACTCACAGCGGCCCACACCGCACCCCGAGGGGAGGAGAGAACGAGGCAGGGCACAAAGGATACACGTTCAACACTAAGTTCTAGTTTAATGACAGGTTCCTCACACAGTACAGAGTACAGCAACTTTCAAAGGCACAGAACAGCTAGTTAATCAGGCACAGTACAGGGGCACGACAGACACGCACACACGGATGCACACAGCTCGCGAGCGGAGCAGCTCAACACTCTCAAGCCCAGACACGCGTCTTCTCAACTACCCCTCAGCGCCTCTCGCTCGCCACCCTCCACCCTGCCGACTCAGCACTTCCTGCCCGGCGGCCGGAGGCCCCGGGCTCCCCTCTGTCTCTCTTGTCCCAACAAGTAGAGTTGCACCATGCTGAGCTAACATTGCATCATGCTACAATTTCATCACATTACACATACAATCATTCACATACAGCACATTCGTAACAGTATGTTAAGTACGTTTCTAGTGGTGTATTGCTTTAAATATGTGTTCTGTATATGTCTTGTTCAGTACGTGTATGAGACTTGGTGACTGGTTCCTTGTTGGGTTGAGGGGCAGGTGAAGTTTATTGTGGTTTTGGGTGATTAAATGCCTCTCAGTGGGTGTATTTCTCTGTATTTGTGTGTTCTATATTCATCAGTTCTTGTTCAGTACGTGTATAAGACTTGCTGGCGACTGGTTCCTTGTTGAGTTTGAGGGGCAGGTGAAGTTTATTGTGGTTTTGGGTGATTAAATGCCTCTCAGTGGGTGTATTTCTCTGTATTTGTGTGTTCTATATCCATCAGTTCTTGTTCAGTACGTGTATAAGACTTGCTGGCGACTGGTTCCTTGGGTTGAGGGTAAGATTTAGTTTATTTAAGTTTTGGGTGATAATAAATGCCTCTCAGTGGGTGTGTTTCTCTGTCTATGTGTGTTCTATATCCATCAGTTCTTGTTCAGTACGTGTATGAGTTTTGTAGGTTACTGTTGGTTCCTTATTGGTTGAGGATGACCAAGATGATTCAGGGTCTGAGGAACCTCCCATATCAAGATAGGCTGAAACATTTCAACTTACATTCACTAGAAAGACAAAGAGTGCGGGGAGATCTGATAGAAGTATTCAAATGGGTCAAGGGTTACAACAAAGGCGATATAAGTAAAATACTGAGAATTAGCCAGCAGGATATAACACGCAGTAATGGATTTAAATTAGAAAGTATAGATTTAGGAGGGAAATAGGCAGGCATTGGTTTAGTAATAGGGTGGTGGGGGAATGGAATAGACTCAGCAATCACATAGTGAGTGCAGGGATGATAGCTTGTTTTAAGAGTAGACTTGACAGGTACATGGATGAGGATGACAGGTGGTAATGGGGGGGAATCTGGAGTTGCCGTGTGTAGGCCATTATGCCTCTTGCAGTCTCCCTATTTTTTTATGTTCTTATAGCCAGCCCCTTATGGTATAAATCAACAAAGAATGACCTCACTTTGTTGTATAGAAAGTCTCATTAGTAAGGAAGCATAAATGAATAGTGACTGTTTGGAGTTTTGTTAGGTTAGGTTAGGTTAAGTTTAGGGTATCTTCAAACACATGATAGCCAGCACCTTATGGTATAATTCACATACATATCCCGGCACCCCCACCCTCAACTGCCCAGATAAGTATCAAAAGGGCAGGTAAATGAATATATATGTAGAGTGTATATATGTTTTAAGTTAGCACTATTTTATCAATCATCCCCACAGTACAATTTGTATTAACCATTTTCTTTCTTTTCTAAATATACTTTGTTTTCTCTTTACATATAGAACAACAACCTTGATCTCTGCCAAGCTTCTTAAGTAGTGTAACATCTCTTTAGGTTATTTAAAAAGATTGTACTATATGAATAACTAAGCATTTATGTAATAGAGTATAAATGTTATCGAGGTTAACATGTATAAGGTTATGGGTGCTGTGTGTTGGTATATTCCATTCCGCCCAAGGTGAGAACTCGTCAGGGAGGTACCGAACTTATTTTTATTTTAGTTTATATATATTTTTTTTTACATCTGTGTCTATAGCGTTGGTAGGCTGCTTGAGGGGCCTGGATGGTGTTTGGCCCCAGCCCGTCATGGTGCAGGCAAGTGTTTATAGTGGCGCCATCTTCTCTTGCCTCTCTACTACTTAGCTCATCCCAATAGTGACAGTAGAAGGGCAAGGCTGGTCTGGTGCCAATAATCCTTTCCTCTTTCTCCTCCTTCCTTTTTCCACTTTTTCTCTATTCTTCTTTTTCCTTCTTCTTTTCTAATTGGTGGACATAATAATAAGATAATCCTTCCCCTTTTCTTTATTCCTCTTTCTCCTCCCTTTTTCTGCCTTTTCTCTTTCTCCATTCTTCTTTTTCCTTCTTCTTTTCTAATTGGTGGGCAGAATAACAAGATGATCCTTCCCCTTTTCTTTATTCCTATTTCTCCTTCTCCCATTTTACCACCTTTTCTCTCTCTCCATTCTTCATTTTCTTCCTGCTCTCTGTCCCTCTTCCCTTTCTAATTGGTGTACAGTTGATCCGAGGGCTCCGTAAAAAAATATCTTGACTCCATCTCCTTTATGATCTATGTGGTAATTTGTGGCTGGGTGTGGTGTGGTGTGTGGTATGGTGTGTCTGTCATTTGCCTACCACTGTACTACGGAAGACGGGAGGTGGAGGGGATGGAGTGAGTTGTAGCCCAAGTGACAACCTTAACATTTCCTGGAGTTGGCATTGGGGCATAGGCGGATCCAGGGGGGGGGCCACGGGGCCATGGCCCCCCCCAAACGCTCTGAGAGTATGTTTTGGCCCCCCCCAAAGAAATTCGTTACAGATACTGTCAGCCTCCCTCAATCATATACATATCATGTAGAACTCGATAGTCGATACTGCATCGCTCTACTACATAAAACAAAATCCAATTCTATGGCCTCAATGCTTAGGGTAGGCGGTGGCCGAACTGATAGCGTACTGGGCTCACATTCACCGCGTGATGGACGACGCGGGTTCGAATCCCCACGCTACCACTCGGATTTTTCAGTCACCGCCGAGTGGCTTAAAACTACCCACATGCTGTCCTGAAGACCACCCATCAACCCGGACTCTAGAGGAAGCCGTCCAAGCGAATCAAGAACGAGTTCCGGGGGGCAGCATGAGCCAATGCAAGATGGCGCCACTATAAACACTCGCCTGCGCCAGAACGGGCTGGGCCGACCATCAGGCCCCAACTGGAAGAAGCCTTGGGCCGACCATCAGGCCCCACCAGGAAGATGCCTACCGGCGCAACAGGCAACGACGTAACAAAAAAAAAAAAAAAAAAAGCGAATCGGAATTAAGCGCTGAGAAGGAAGGCCTCTTCGGCCTGAAAAGCACAATGCAATCCGATGTGACTTAATTCCATGTGTACAGTCTGTCGTCGATGAACAGTTGGCCCCCCCCAAAACTCAAGGCTGGATCCGCCCTTGCATTGGGGGTTCGGCAAAATTTGACTTCAGGTAGTCATGTAGGAGGGTAGTGGACTGTGCTTCTTCTCTGACGCATTCTCACCTTAGGCTAAACAGAGCATCATTGAGCAGCTTCTTGCATCCTTCCATGTTCGTGCTTCAGGTTGGCTCAGGGAAGGGAAGCAGGGCAATGATCAGGGAGGTCATAGCGGACAAACTAACAATGGTTTCGTAACGCCCAGTACTCATGAGAATGCTTCCTTTGCATGATTGATGTGACTGTCCATCCCCCCTTTCCAGAAGCGGGCAAAAATGACCTCAAAGAAAGGCTCGGAAACAAGTAAACGAGAGGTATACTAACCCCCATTGTAGAGCATGTGCTTGCTGGGCCCGGTGCTGGAGGGCTCCTGGTGTGGCTAGTGGTGTGGGTGTGGCCTATTGACTCCTCACTTTCGACACTTCCCTCTTTGACAGTCCAGCTCAGTATTGTTTCCTTTTTTCCTATTGTTAGCAGCTGGATTTGTTTTTAGGGTCGCTTTCACAGTCATTTTGTTTGTTTTGATCGTTACCAATGGCAGCGATCGACACTTTAGTTTTCCACGTGAAACTGGCTGATGGGGTAGTGGCGGCTGCAGAGAAAGTGAGAGGTGTTGAGAGTGTGTGGTAAGGTGCGGGGCTAGGCTAACCCCGCAGCCGCCACTACCCCATCGGCCAGTTTTAAGTGGAAATTTTATAGCGGCGATCGCCACCGCTGGTAACGATCAAAACAAACAAAACGACTGTGAAAGTGGCCCTTAATGTAGTCTATCATTTTCCTTGTCTTATTCTTTATCACTGCCGCGTCTGACATTCTTCCCTCGTCAAAAATTCTCATTGCCTTTTCCTGAATTTTCTTTTTTTTTTATTTGCTTCTATAATCATTTTCGTTTCATAGATTATTTTCCTTGTCCTTTTCATTTGAGTACTGACACTTGGCATTCTTTCCCTCGTCAAAATTCTTCCATCTAGCTCACTGCCTTTTCCTGAATTTTTTATTTTTTTTTATTTGCTTCTATAATCATTTTCGTTTCATAGATTATTTTCCTTGTCCTTTTCATTTGAGTACTGACACTTGGCATTCTTTCCCTCGTCAAAGTTCTTCCGTCTAGCTCGTTGCCTTTTCCTGAATTTCCTTTTTTTTTTGCTCCAGGATTTGCTTCTATAATCATTTTCGTTTCATAGATTATTTTCCTTGTCCTTTTCATTTGAGTACTGACACTTGGCATTCTTTCCCTCATCAAAGTTCTTCCATCTAGCTCATTGCCTTTTCCTGAATTTCCTTTTTTTGCGCCTGGATTTGCTTCTATAATCATTTTCGTTTCATAGATAATTTTCCTTGTCCTTTTCATTTGAGTACTGACACTTGGCATTCTTTCCCTCGTCAAAATTCTTCCATCTAGCTCACTGCCTTTTCCTGAATTTGCTTCTATAATCGTTTTCGTTTCATAGATTATTTGGATCTTTTCCGTTTGGCGTACAGCGCTAAAATTAATTTTAATATAGATTTTCTTATGTATTTTTGTCCGTAGAATCCGAATATGACAACCGTTTTATGGAGAAACGAACAGTTTTTAAGTTATTTTCCTTTACGCTGCAGCCGCCGCAGCCTCAAAATAGCTCGCAGAGGGCTTAGGGTCGGGGAGCATATTTAAACTACTCCAACCGAACTTTACGACCTACTAACGGGGGGCTGCGCCTCGACCCCTAATAACCAGAGGGGCTACGCCCTCCTGGACCCCCCCTCATTTATATGTGACTTATTTCAGCGAGGAGGTATTTCTCGCAACACCCGCTGCAGCCTCGCCGCGGCCAGCACCAGAGGCGACGCGCTTTCGTAAACATTATCCCATATTTTCAAGAGTAAAAAAAAAGTCCTTGAATTGGATTTTCAAAGCGTTTCCATGACTGCTGAAGGTTTGCAAACGGAAAAGATACATAAATTGTATATAATACTGAATATTACGACTTTTTAAAGTTTGAATTCCTTCAGTAATAGATAGGAAGAAAATAACTTTAAAGGCAAATAACTCAAAAACTGTTAATTTCTCCAAAAAAATAATGTGATATTCTGATTCTACGGACAAAAATACATAGAAAAATCTATATTAAAATTACTTTTAGCGCTGTACGCCAAACGGAAAAGACCCGATTATTTTCCTTGTCTTTTTCATTTGAGTACTGACACTTGGCATTCTTTCCCTCGTCAAAATTCTTCCATCTAGCTCATTGCCTATTCCTCATTTATCTCTTTAGCTTGTAGTATAATCCATAGCATTTATTTACGGTATCTTTATTTTATCACTACGGTTTGGAATTCTACCTGTGACTAATTATTATGAGTACATCCTTCCCTCTGCTATCAAGTCACAAATTTCCCTTCTAATTTCCTGCTTTTCAGTCATTTTTGTTTTAGATTTGTAGTTATTCTTTAGGTTTAAGTAACTAGCATGCATGACGAAACATTAGGATGGTGACCAATTTGCCTCAAGACACAAGAGAACACTAGTCTTCATCACTGTATTGTCTGAGATCATACATAGTGGCTTTTGGAGGTGTTGTACATGAGATACTGTCTGTCTGTCTGTAAGCATTGCCGCAGACTCCTCCTACTACCACTACTACTACTACTCAATAAACTGCTGAGCGACGACAGTTCTGGGTCTGTAGGGAGGCACTGCTCGAGGCTTCTTAGTGAGCTTGCCAGAGGTGAATACAGCCGTCCCTCAAATAGTACGGTCTCCAATAGTTCGGTTTTGGTTTTAAGTGGATTTTCTAAGAAGATTTTTTAGGATTTTTAAATATCCCAATGAGCAGGAAATTTAAAAATCCTAAAAGATCTTCTATGACAGTCTGTATAAAACCGAAACCGAACTATTGGAAACTGTACTATTTGAGGGATGACTGTACATGTAGACTTCGATATCATAGGAAAAAGGCGACCCGGACTTGATTTAGTGTATGGCATGCTCTCTACACGACTCAATGGCTCTCGTGTGGAGGTGACAGTGGTGTGCTTTCAGGTCAATGTGTCGGGGATGTCGTTCCTGCGCGGTTCGGCCAACTATGTGTGGTGCACGACGTCGGTGCTGGGCAAGGGGGCGACGGGGGCTGTGTTCCAGGGCGTCAACAGGGTAGGTGTTCACTCCTTGTCATCATTTTCATCTTGAGCCGTTTATAGTACAGTGTGAGATTAAGGCCTTTCCCAATGTTCTTCACTTTTCTTTCTGGTTAATTGTGCTTATTCCAAAAAAGGGCAAATTGGGTGTCAAAAGAGTAGGTGTTCCTCTCTCTCTATATCATCACTGTCCTAAGTTAGTGAAAGTTAACATACGATAAAAACAGATTAAGTATTGCTAGTGTGAAGGCCAGGCAGTGTCCATTGTTTATATGTGTGTTAGTGACCTCTCTCGACAGCACACCGGTGAGCCCGTGGCGGTGAAGACGTTCAACCAGCTGTCCCACATGCGGCCACACGAGGTGCAGATGAGGGAGTATGAGGTGCTGAAGAAAGTCAACCATGAGAGTATCGTCAAACTTCTGGCCATTGAGGAGGAGGTGAGATTTATACCCATACCCCTTAACCTGGTAGCAGCGGGGATCATGTTTCTTAATGGTCCCTCTAAGCGAGAAAAATGAGAAAAAAAATCATCACTCACACAAACCATTTCATAATTATATCAAAGCATTTGTGATCCGTTTATGTATCATCTATTTGGGGTGGGGGGGGTTATATCATGGCACAAATTTGGCCCGTCGCTGCTACACAGTAAAGCCACAAATTTGGCCTGTTGCTGCTACATGGTAAAGCCACAAATTTGGCCTGTTGCTGCTACATGGTAAAGCCACAAATTTGGCCTGTCGCTGCTACAAGGTAAAGCCACAAATTTGGCCCGTCACTGCTACACGGTAAAGCCACAAATTTGGCCCGTCGCTGCAACACGGTAGAGCCACAAATTTGGCCCGTCACTGCTACATGGTAAACCCACAAATTTGGCCCGTCGCTGCTACACGGTAAAGCCACAAATTTGGCCCGTCGCTGCAACACGGTAGAGCCACAAATTTGGCCTGTCACTGCTACACGGTAAAGCCACAAATTTGGCCCGTCGCTGCTACCGGGTTAAACACCATTAGAGGAGTCAGTTTTTCATTCAAAGCACAAACCTATATAATATTTTCCCAACACACTCGCCATTCACACCAATTAAGAGTCTGATGATCCACCCCGCAGCAAGAGGGCCGAGGGAAGGTCATTGTGATGGAGCTGTGTACGGGCGGGTCACTCTTCAACATCCTAGACGACCCGGAGAACAGTCACGGGCTGGAGGAGGGAGAGTTCATACTGGTGCTCTCACATCTCGGTAAGTATTGCGATCAGATTCCATTGCCTTTAGCTTGCCATATAAAACTTGAGGCTTATCTATTTCAAGAGGAGGGTATCAGGACACCTCTCTACCTGAAATTGACCCCTCTGTTGGCCTCTTCTTCTGTTTCCTTTTGTCGGAGCCGAGTCGAGTGGGTCTTTTTGTTCCTGTTTATGTTTTCTTGCCCTTCTCACACACACACACACACACACACACACACACACACACCTTTGGGTACACTATCGAGGCTGTGAGGGAAAGAAAAAAGGGAATTAAGAAGAGAGGTGACAGGTAGCGGCTGAGGAAGGGAAGATATTGTGATGGTAGGCAGGGAGGGACCTATATGGAATGCTGGAGGAGAAGGAGAAAGAAAAGAAGGAGGGAATAAAGAGAAAAGAAAAGGATGAAGTAGGGTGCCTCTCTTTGCTGTAAAAAAGAAAGGAAGGCTCAGATTTCACTTCCTGCAGTACAGTTTTATAAGATTTTTAGATCAACGAGAACGATGTGAGGCTAACCTTCTGTAGTACTTAACCCCATGACTGCGGATTTCCTACAAGAAGACATCACCAAGCTACAGAAATGGATCAAAAAGTGGCTGTTAAAATTCAATGAAGTAAAATATAAAGTCCTGCACCTTGGGAGGGGATATCCAGCATACCAATACCACATGGGAAGCACTCCACTACCCACCACAGAGGCACAGAAAGACCTGGGAGCATATGTTACCAGGCTACCAGTGAAGGCGAAATCCGTGCCAATCGCAGCGGACGGGTTAAAGAAATTTTTGTCGTGTATTGTTTCTTTAAGTTACCCGTTGCCTTCCTGATGAGTTTTGCTGCTAACCATTAACACACACACACGCTCGCACACACGCAGCTGCCGGCATGAAGCACCTCAGAGACAACAACTTGGTGCACCGTGATCTCAAGCCGGGCAACATCATGAAGTTCATCGACATCGACGGCTCCACCATCTACAAGCTGACGGACTTTGGCGCGGCGAGAGAGCTCCAGGACGACCAGCAGTTCATGTCTCTCTACGGCACAGAGGAATACCTGGTGAGTGTCTATAGATGCAGCTGTTGATATAGTGTTTGAATCTCTCTGTACTTGAAGGAGACAGTTTACCATGAATACATAAGCCAGTAAATCAGTCAGTCAGTGTCTCTTCACAACACAGAGGAATACCTGGTCACTGTCTCCCCTTTGGTGTCATGATCAAGGATTTGTCAGGATGCATTTACGATGACTCCTGATTCTGGGTTTATTTCTTTGAGGCTTAACCTGAGAATGGCAACAGACCTCAATTGAGGCTTGCCCGAGGGGAGGCGACAAGCCTCAATTGAGCTCAATTTTTGAACGCGTACGGAAACTGTACCAGTAGGTCTAGATGGCTGAAAATTGGACTGGATTATGTAATATATGGTAACACTCGGTAGGACTACCCACTATCACCCCAGCTGGTAGCTGACCCGCTCACCCTACCCTCCCAGGCAGTTTCAGCAACACCATGCTCTAAATTTAGATTTATTGTATATATTATTGTCTGTAGTTATAATTTTTTTATGTGTTACTCTGTAATAAAAGTGATGAAAATAATAAAAATATTTAAAAAAGATAATATAGAATAATAATAATAAAAAAAAACTAACTCATGTCACATTATTCATTGGAGTTCAAAATGAACTCCTTTGGATAATATGATGTGTGCGTGCTACATGTCATTTACGCTGACGTCCCTCGTCTTGCCTCGTCGCGCGTAGTCCTCCCTCACACATCCCAGGGGTTGCCAGCGCTCGGCTAAATCCCATTTATTGACCGCTGCCACAGCCATACAAATATGTTTAGAACGTTTTGGTTTTCACTGTCCTGTGCGCTCCAATATTCCAAAGGCGCTGAGGTACTGCTTTTTCAATTCTGAGAGACTTGATTTTTTGGTCAACCAGTTGCCTGACAATGGCTCTCTCCAACTCTGGAATGGCTTTTCTCGGGTTAATAGTTAGTCATGAGTCACCAATGCACTGGCTAATACTATGTTGTTTTATTAGCACCCAGACATGTACGAGCGAGCCGTGCTGAGGAAGCCTGTTGGGAAGACCTTTGGTGCCCGGGTGGACTTGTGGTCGATAGGTAAGACTTAGAGAAGGAGGATTGTCCAACCTTTATCCTTACAACAGTTTTTAACATAGGTACTACATCTAAACCACTCTTATTAATCCCCTTCATTTATTTAAAGCCTCAATTGAATCCCCACACATTCTACGTCTCATCCAATCCATTCTCTTCTTTTCATTTACCATCCGTATTATCCCTTATGTTGAAGAGAAATAGGAATGATAATAGTGGTTGCACAGTGAAGCTTTACACTGTGCTATTCCCCACACATTCTTCGTCTCATCCAGCCCAGTCTCTTCTTTTGATTTAACGTCCATATTTTGTCATTTTCCCTCATGTTGAATATAAATAGGAATGATAATAGTGGTTGCACAGTGAAGCTTTACACGGTACTGCGTTTTGCCCTCCAAGGTGTGACACTTTACCATGTGGCAACGGGAATGCTGCCCTTCCGTCCCTATGGTGGGCGCCGCAACAAGGAGACCATGTACCATATCACCACGGAGAAGGCGCCGGGGGTCATCTCGGGTGCAGACCTCGGAGAACGGGCCCATTGAGTGGTGCACGTCCTTGCCAGAAACCTGTCAATTGAGCCTGTGAGTAGACCAAGCTATAGTTACTTATCATTATTTCTTTTGTATAGGAGAGGAGGCAGCTCTTGGGTACACAAACTAATGAGGAAATAAAAAAGCCTGCAAGGTGGTGCTCCTGGAAATAGTGTTTAATAGACATCCAAAACAGAGAGGTGTCTTGATACTCCAATCTTGAAGTGGTTTAACCCAGTAGCAGCGGGGATCATGTTTCTTAATGGTCCCTCTAAGCAAGAAAAATGAGTAAAAATCATCACTCACACAAACCATTTCATAATATATATCAAAGCATTTGTGATCAGTTTATGCGTCATCTATTTTGGGAGGTTTATATCATGGCACAAATTTGGCCTTGCTGGTACACGGTAAAGCCACAAATTTGGCCTCGCTGGTACACGGTAAAGCCACAAATTTGGCCTCGCTGGTACACGGTAAAGCCACAAATTTGGCCTCGCTGGTACACGGTAAAGCCACAAATTTGGCTCATAGCTGCTACCGGGTTAAAGTCATGTGCAGGAGTAAATACAGACAGAGGAAAGCTACATAACATAACCCATACTCCTACATAACCCATATTTACCTTAACTTTAATTTGTGGCTCTGAAACTCATCTTTTGCAGGGGCCTGAGGAAGCTGGTGACCCCTCTGCTGGCCGGTCTCCTTGAGGTTGACCCGCAGCGTATGTGGAACTTCGAGAGGTTCTTCCAGGAGGTGACGATGATACTCAGCCGGAAGGTGGTGCATGTGTTCCTGGTCAATAAGGTCCAGCCACTCACTGTCTACATGGACCCAGAACATAGGTGAGTCACTCTATGCTGAATATGGAAAAGTTGAGGCATAGGTCCTGTTGGATAAGGTAATACATTCTTATCAATCTTTATATCGCAGCTTATGCAAACGCTCACCTTCCTTGTAGACAGAGATAGGGTATATGATTCATTCTGTTCTCTATTACAACTGTTGCAAATGCTTATCTTTATTCATTGACGGATAGGGTATATGATTCATTCTGTTCACTCTATCACAACTGTTGCAAATGCTCATCTTTATTCATTGACAGAAATACGGTATATGATTCATTCTGTTCACTCTATCACAACATGCAAATGCTTATCTTTATTCATTGACAGAGATAGGGTATATGATTCATTCTGTTCACTCTATCACAACATGCAAATGCTCCTTTCATTAACAGAGATGGAGAATTGCCTCAGACTGTTTTTGGGTCCTGTTGAAAGAAGGATAGTACATTCTTTTCACTCTTTTTAGCACAAATTTTGGAAACGCTCATTATCATTTGTTGACTGGGATGGTGAATTGCCTCAGACTATCTTTGGGTAAGCTTCAAGACATCAATACTATATACTCTTCTAATCTTTGGGTCCTGTTGAAAAAGGATAATTAATTTCTTCACTTTTTATCACGAATTTTGGAAACGCTCATCTTTATTTGTTGACAGATGGTGAATTGCCTCAGACTCTCTTTGGGTAAGCTTCAGGAGATCAATACTATATACACAATACTATATACTCTTCTAATTTCTACAGGTATGAGGAGCTTCAGTACCTCGTGTGTGAGCAGACAGACATGAACCCGGTGAACCAGCTCCTCCTCTACGACAACAAGCACTTCAGTTCTGTGGTGGCCATGGACCAGCCCGCCTCCTCCTACCCCTCCTCCACCCCTCGCTCCCCCCTGGCCCTCTTCTCTAAGCAGGACGATGATGTTACGCTTACCTTGCCCGAGACACCTGGTAAATATGGCTTTCTTGTTATACTTAGTTAATGATGTCATACTAGCCTTGTCTGATGAAATGACTGGTAAATTTTTGTTTTCTTTTCATAGTTAGTTGATGATGTTACACCAACCTTGCCTGATATGCTTGGTAAATGTTGCCCTTTATTATAGTTAGTTTTTTTAAAGTAAAGGAAGTAGATCAAGGGCAAAAAGTAGAATAATGAGAAAAAAAAAGCTTGCTAATCAGTGCCCCTATAAAAAATGTTTAGGAGAGTGGCCAAAAGAGAGGTCAACTTTGGGAGGAGAGGTGTCTTGATACTCTCCTGAAAGAGCTCAAGTTGTAGGCAGGAGGAAATACAGATGAAGAAAGATTGCTACCGAGTTTACCAGTGTAAGTGATGAAAGATTAAAGATGCTGGTTAACTCTTGCATAAGGAATTAGGACAGTATAGGGATAACCTAGAGTAGAAGGTCGAGTGCAGTGGGGCCGCAGGAGCAGTCTAATAGAGGTTCCTAGGCTGCTATCATTTTAATACATGTTTTTCCCTCTTCCTCCCTTAATAGCGGTCAAATTTGGCAGCTTCCCGGCGCTGGTGAGTGTGGAGCATGACGCCACGGTAGGCAAGTCCCTCTGTGCAGTTGGCCACGCAGTCAAGCGCAAGATCGATTACTTTTCGAAGTGTGTCTTTCTCATTGAATACAGCGTCCTTATGTTCATGTGAGTGCCGTGGGTCTTTATTTTGCTATTCTAAATTTTTTGTAACTGTAATTAAAATGCAACTGTTTACTTCTTGTATATCAAGGTTTTATAGGTGAAAATTAAGCTCAAGTATTCTATTCTAATCTTTTCTTAATTTTATCTATTTTGCATTAAAGTGTTTGTCACATGCAAGAGTTTTATAAGTTACATCAGAGTTTGTTTTGTTTTTCTGTGTCAATCCCAGCCTTAGATTATTAATAGTTTCACTCATCTTTCATGATTAGATTCTACATTTTCACTCCTCTTTCATATTTAGGTTCTCCAGAGTACAATAGGTAATTTGTTTTTAATTTTGACAGTAAGGTTCAGCCTCTTAAGATGCAATTCGTCCTCATGCATTCAGTGAGGGTACAGTACTTTTTTTTATTTATTTGTTTATTTTTATTATTCTGATAGGAAAGTGCAGCCTCAATCATCAACTAATCTTTATGCTTTCAGTGAGGGTACAGTAGATATTTTTTTTTTGTATTTATTATTTTTATCTGAGGGGAAGGTGCAGCCTACAACACCTAATGAACCTCTGTGCTTTCAATGAGGGTACAATATATATCTTTTATGTATTTATTTATTTTTATCTGAGGGGAAGGTGCAGCCTACAACACCTAATGAACCTTTTTGCTTCCAGTGAGGTCATCGTGCAGGAGCTGACGAGCCTCAAGTCCCAGCTGGCCCACGTGCAGGCCCTCACTGCCGCTGTGAGTGACCGCTTCAGCCAGCTCGTAGCCAACCACCGCAGGTTCCTCATGCTGACCCAGATGTGTGGCGGCAACCAGGACGTCTCAACCCAGGCACTGAGGGAGCGTATGGAGGACCTGGTCAACAACAAAGTGGATACGGAGAAAGCGGTAAGTTGGTTTGCAATGTGTCTTCTGGTTTGGGCGTTTGCTTTCTCATGGAGGTGTTTTTTTGACCCTTGTTAAGCACTTGTTCTGTTGCATGTTATTAATAGTTACCTCCACCTCCATAACAAGTTCAAATCCCTTTCCTTTGCATTCTCATGGAGGTGTTTTTTGTCCCTTGTTAAGCACTCATTCTGTTGCATGTGATAGTTGTTGCCTCCACCTCCATAACAAGTTCAAATCCCTTTCATTTATTGTGCATTAGAGCCTTTATATCGACCTTTGCTTTCTCTGGGAGGCATTTTTTTGTCCCTTGTTGAGCACCTGTTTTGTTGCATGTTATTGATAGTTACCTCCACCTCCATAACAAGTTCAAATCCCTTTCCTTTGCTTTCTCATGGAGGTGTTTTTTGTCCCTTGTTGAGCACCTGTTTTGTTGCATGTTATTGATAGTTACCTCCACCTCCATAACAAGTTCAAATCCCTTTCTTTTGCATTCTCATGGAGGTGTTTTTTGACCCTTGTTGAGCACCTGTTTTGTTGCATGTTATTGATAGTTACCTCCACTTCCATAACAAGTTCAAATCCCTTTCATTTATCGTGCATTCGAGCATTTTATCTCAACCTTTGCTTTCTCTGGGAGGCATTTTTTTGTCCCTTGCTAAGCACTCATTCTGTTGCATGTGATAGTTGTTGCCTCCACTTCCATAACAGGTTCAAATCTCTCTCCTTTATCGTGCATTAGAGCCTTTTATCTCAACCTTTGCTTTCTCTGGGAGGCATTTTTTTGTCCCTTGTTAAGCACTCATTCTGTTGCATGTCATAGTTGTTGCCATAGCTGGGCACGATAACAGAAAACCTTATTCCCGATAACCGATAACTGATAATGAAAAACTTTAACGGCGATAACCGATATTCGTTAACTAGAGACACAAATATAGGCGATAACCGATAACCGATACCCGATATAAACTAGAAATGCCTGAATCGGTGTTGTGTTATTTGGCGTCCCCACCGTCAACGGTGCATGCTCAGACCAGCAAGCGTAGACCTGTACAGTCTCACAAAGCTTTTAAACCGTAATTAAGAGTTGCTGGAAGGCTGAATCAGACATTCAGTACCACTACCACCATCCTCGCTGTTTTTAGAACGACACTCTGTACGAGTTGTATTTATATGTACAAAGTGTACATCGTTCTAGAAACAGCGAGGATGGTGGTACTCACATGTATGTTTGATTCAGCTTTCCAGCAACTCTTAATGTGTTAAAAAAGCATTGTGAGACTGTACAGGGCTACACTGAATGGTCTGAGCATGCGCAGTTCACGAGAGACCAGTGTTTGTAAACAAAAGCGCCAGCTTTTGACGACGGGACACCAAATAACACAACACCAGGTGCCTTCAGTATCATGGCATGGTCACAAACGAATATGGAATATCAAATTTGAGGCAGTGAATAATCATTTTGGGGGCAAAGTTAAATGATTTTTCTCTATGATATATTGATTTTTGAGTAGCCGATAATCCGATTTTGTTATCAACGATAAAGTATCGCGATAACTTATCGCGATAACGCCCAGCTATGGTTGTTGCCTCCACTTTTGTAACAGGTTCAAATCCCTTTCCTTTTCCATGTATTAAGTCAGTTTGTAATGAAGCCTCAACCTTTACTTTTTCCTGAAGGCATTTTTTTGTATCTTGTTAAGCACTTGTTCTGTTGCATGTGATAATTGTTGCCTCCATTTTCGTAATAGGTTCAGATCCCTTTCCTTTTCCCTGCATTATGGCCTTAATCTCAACCTTCGCTTTCTCTGGGAGGCATTTTTTTTTGTCCCTCGTTAAGCACTGATATGTTTACGAATGTGGACCTGAGCTGTTTCGTTGAGGTGACGCGTTTCTTTCACTTCTATGGCTGTGGTGTGTTTTTGTCCTAACTTGCTCCTTCGTTTTGCTTTTGTCATATCATTCTTTATTTTTTATTTATATGTTTGTTTTTATATTTTTCTTGTACATCTGACCTGCTGGTGTGGTTATTGTTTTAAGACAGGTGATGCATGTTTGGTTATGGTGTGTCTTTGTCCTAACTCACTCCTTGGGTTATGCTTTCGTCATATCATCCTTTACTTTTTATTTGTTTGTTTTTTATTTTTTTCTTGTACATCTGACCTGCTGGTGTGGTTATTGTTTTAAGACAGGTGATGCATGTTTGGTTATGGTGTGTCTTTGTCCTAACTCACTCCTCGGGTTTTGCTTTCGTCATATCATCCTTTATTTTTTATTTATCTGTTTGTTTTTATTTTTCTTGTACATCTGACCTGCTGGTGTGGTTATTGTTTAAGACACACATTTGTATATGACCTAACTTAACCTCTATGCTGCCAAAAGTTACGAATGGTTGTATAAAGAAGTCAATCTGTATTTGTTTTGATCCTGAAATATTACGTACTCATTGAAATTTACTAGTTATAAGTTTGATATTACTTCCTAAGATACGTACACTTCAAAAATGAGGTTTACAATGTGGAGATCAATATTCACTTACTGACAGACTAAAAACATTCTTATAACATTGAAATTTAGACACATAATTCACAAGTAAATTGATATTCCTTCACTGACAGACTTAAACCATCATTAGAATACTTAGATTTATATATATATATATATATATATATATATATACACACATAATAACTCATAATACACACATAATAACTCATAAACCATAATAATACTTGCTCTCACATTGCCTAACTTGAAATTCACTTCCTAATAGACTACAAACATTCTTACGATACTTAAAATCAGACCCACACATCATACATCAGTCCTATATTGAAGGCTGTAACTTGTTATCTAAGGCGCAATCAGGACAGATATGCATGAAGACCCAACCTCGCCCGCCCCATCCCTCCCTTCCCTTCGTAAACGTCAGCCTTCATCTCTGCCTTGCCGCCCTCCTTGAATGCCCTCCCTGTGTCACTGGTAGCGCTTGAAACACTGGGTCTTACATGGCTGTGGTAACTTCTCAGAACCACTCGCACCCTTCGCCCGGGAGGTTGGAGGAGCTGGTGCAAGGTGCTGGGGCGGAGGACAGGGGGGTGAGTCTGTCTGTCTGTCTCTACGCACTTCACTAAAGCCTGTATTCTTAAACATCTCAGCCCCTCAGTTTGGTATTTGAAAAGCCTCTCATTTATTTATTTATTTATTTTACATCAAAGGATACGGCTCAAGGGCAACAAAAAGGGGTTAAAAAAAAAGCCTGCTATCCGCTACTCATGGAAGTTGACGGGCTGTTTTGTGATCCCAGTGATAGTTTTACCTGCCCTCTGCGTCCTGAACTTGAAACTAACCCATGAAAAACCCAGTTAATCTTCCCTGTGGCCTCGGATAATAGTCGTACTGTGAGCCTGATATGTTTAAGAATGTGAATTTGATGCTGTATTCTCATATGTCTCAGGCCTCACACATTCACAGTTAATAAGGCTTTTGTAGAGGTTGTATTTCCGAGGGGGGAGTGTTATGAGCCTAATGAAAGTTTAACAAGGCTTCTGCATCATGAATGCAAAATGTTTCATGAGGCTCACACACCCACACATAATAAGGCCTTCGTAGAGGTTGTATTTCCAAGGGGGAGTGTTATGAACCTAGTGAAAGTTTAACAAGGCTTCTGATCATGAGTGTAAAAAGTTTCATGAGGCTCACACACCCACACGTAATAAGGCTTTCGTAGAGGTTGTATTTCCAAGGGGGAAGTGTTATGAGCCTAGTGAAAGTTTAACAAGGCTTCTGATCATGAGTAAAAAGTTTCATGAACCTCACACACCTACAGATAATAAGGCCTTCGTAGAGGTTGTATTTCCGAGGGGGGAGTGTTATGAACCTAGTGAAAGTTTAACAAGGCTTCTGATCATGAGTGTAAAAAGTTTCATGAACCTCACACACCCACACGTAATAAGGCTTTCGTAGAGGTTGTATTTCCGAGGGGGGAGTGTTATGAGCCTAGTGATAGTGCAGCAAGGCATCTTCTGCACTGTGAACATAAAAGCCACTCATGAGAACCCAGCTAATCTCCTTTGTGGCCTTGGGAAATAGTTATGAGGGCTGAGAGCGTTTGAGAATACGAGCCATAATCTTCTATTCCTCACTGATAGATAACTTGGAGTATTATGAAGAATATATTTGCTGCATTGAGATATTATGTACAGCACTTGCACTCTTGATACCATAGCTTAAAGAATTGCCTCGTATTTCAGAACTGTATTAATGGTTCAAAAATTATTATGTACAGTACCTGCACTGATATGGTTAAAAGAATTACCTCATTTTAGATCTTCATTAATGGTTCAAAAATTGTTCTGTACAGCACTTGCACTCTGATATACTAATTAAAAAGACTTGCATCATATTTTGGAACTGTATTAATGGTAGTATATCTAAATGATTTCTTGACTAATAAAGGAGAACATTTACCCAAACCAGTTTTCCTTTTTATATAAGTGCACTAATTTTTGCTTTAATAATAGTACACAGTAATCTTAGTTCAGTCATGTGGAATTGTTATACTTTTATTTTGTAGCACTGAAAGTTTTTTGTTACTTATCCCTTCTGTTTGTGTGTGTGTAGGTACGTGACTCCCTGAACGCAATTGTCCCCATGGTGAACCAGCTGTTCGAGAGGGTGGTGAGCGGCGGGCAGCTGCGGCGACAGTGGCAGCAGGTCAGGAGCGACGCAGCGGCGGTGGAGCGAGCGCCCAACAAGGCCGCCACACTAGTCAACAAGCTGAGGGAGTCCTGGCAACACCTACTCAGAGACAGAGCTGCCAGGAGTATGTTGTTGTTGTTATTATTATTATTATTATTATTATTATTATTATTATTATTAATTGTAATAATAGTAATAACAATAACTGATTATAATAATAATAGTAATAATAATAATAATAATAATAATAATAATAATAATAATAATAAATAAAAAAATAAAAAATAATAATAATAATAATATTATCATCATCATCATCATCATCATCATCATCATCATCATCATCATCATCATTATTATTATTATTATTATTATTAATCATAATAATATTAATAATAATAAGAAAAAGAATATTGATAATAATAATAGCAATAATAATAGTAATAATAATAATAATAATAATAATAATAATAATAATAATAATAATAATAATAATAATGAATACTAATAGTAATAATGGTATTAATAATAATAATAATAATAATAATAATAATAATAATAATAATAATAGTATTAATAATGGTAATAAAAATCATAGTAATGATAATAATAATAACAATAATAGTGATAATTAAAAGACTACTACTATTACTACCACCACTGCTACCACAAGTACTACTACTACTACTACTAATAATAATAATAATAATAATAATAATAATAATAATAATATTAATAGTAATGATAATAGTTCTAATAAAACGATAATAATAATAATAAAAATATGATAATAATAATAATAATAATAATAATAATAAGAAGAAGAAGAAGAAGAAGAAGAAGAAGAATTATAATGATAATACTGATAATAATAATAATAATAATAATAATAATAATAATAATAATAATAATATAACAATAATAAAAAAATAAAGAATACAAGTGTTGATAATAATAATAAATATAATAATAACTGGTCAAAGAAACAGGTTGATTATAACTCAGCCAGGACTTGAACTACAAGTGTGCGCAACGTTGCCGCCTCCGCTATAAGAAGGTTAGAAGTAAAAAAAAAAAGAAATAAAGTTGAAGATGCAGCCATACTTCTATCAAGTTGATGTTGGATGAGACACAGGGTGGGTGTCTCACTTTTAACCTCCGTATTGTGGGGGTGGCATCGCATAATATATATATATATATATATATATATATATATATATATATATATATATATATATATATATATATATATATATATATATATATATATATATATATATAGAGCTATAGAGAGAGAGAGAGAGAGTGAGGGGGGAGGCGATGGCTGAGTGGATAGCGTGACGGCGCCGCGTTCTGGACGACGCAGGTTTGCGCCCCGCCCGGTGACACCAACCTGGGATTTTTCAGCCGCCGCCGAGTGGCTTGAAACTACCCACATGCTGTCCAGGAAACCACCTATCAACCCGGACTCTAGATTCTAGGATTAAAGATGAGCTCCGGGAGGGCAGCATGATCCAATGCAAGATGACGTCACTATAAACAATGGCCTGCACCACGACGGGCTGGGCCATACCATCAGGCTCCTCCAAAACAAGCCTACCGACGCTATAAGCGAGGCCGTAAAAAAAAAAAATATATATATATATATATATTTATTTGTTTATATATATATATATATATATATATATATATATATATAAAGAAGAGAAAAGAAAAGGACATTCATGGTGGACAGAAGAGATAAGGAGGATAGTAAAAAAGAAAAGGGAACTTTTAAAGAAATCTCAAGAAAGAAATGTGGCTGAGCAAATAAAAAGGGAAAGGAAAAAGAAATATAGAAAATGCAAAATGAAATTAAAACAAGCAATACAAGAAAATAAGAAGAGAGTTGATGAAGACTTTGGAAAAAGACTAAGTGAAAAATATAAAGGGAACAGGAAATCTTATTTGAAAAAAATAAAAACCGAAAGAAATGCAGAAAATATCTCCCCAAGTAAAATAAATGAAGCTATGGATGAGAATGGAAAGATATTGAAAGACGGGGAAGCTGTGAAGGAGAGATGGAGAGAATATTTCAAAAACTTAATGAATTTTGAGGATGGCCCTACAGCAGCAGTTTTGAGTAAAGGTAGAGGAAGAGTATTTGAAGAAAGAAGTATAACATATGAAGAAGTAAATCAAGCAATAAAAATATTAAAACAAATAGAAATGCAGCAGGAATTGATGGAATCACAGCAGAAATGTTGAGGTGTGGAGGAGATGTAGTTGTTAAATAGATGGTCAAGATATGCGAAGTAGCATGAGAGGGGGGTGGGGGAGCAGACTGGATAAAAGCCATCATTGACCCAGATTACAAGGGGAAGGGCAGGAGAGGGGGATGTGGGAGCAACAGAAGTATGTCTCCTGAGTATACCAGGAAAGGTATATGGAAAAGACGTAATAGAGAGGGTGTAAAGACTTACAGAAAAGAAAATCAGTGAAGAGCACGGAGGCTTCAGGAAGGGAAGGGGATGTGTGGATTAGATATTTTCCTTCAGGATGGTTGTAAAAAAATAATAGCAAAAGGAAAGAAACTATACGCTGCCTTCATGGATTTGGAAAAAGCTTATGACAGAGTCGATTGGATTGCATTGTGAGATGTTTTAAAGATTCATGGTGTGGGAGGAAAATTGCTTAGTGCAATAAAATCTTGCTATGAGGATGCATCTGCATATGTCAAAATTAGTGGAGAAACAAGTGAACATTTTGAGATAAAGGTAGGCTTAACCCTAGAACTGTAACGCTGGGTCCGGGCGGACCCACGCTGTCTCTACGTTTTGATATTTGAGCTCTTTTTTCCAGTGTGGTAGCTGTATGCGAGTTGTTGATTCTGGTTGAAGCCATTTGACACTCAGGAGCTTGATGATGGGTTATGCCATCAACACTGTGCACGCTCCTGACACGAAGTAGGCGCCATGTGATTCTTACTCATGACACATAATGCATAAAAAGTTATTATTGTAGTGCTTGTGTACATACAAGTACGAGACGTAGAAGCAGTAATTCAAGTTTATATGTTCAGTAGGCTATTCAGCTTTCATCAAAGTGTTGTTATCATCTACATATCTGCAATTATCATATTTTTTATAGTTTTAGATAGAGAGGGAAATCGTGAGAAAAAAACGATAACGTGTCACACTGTACTGAGCAAAAAGTTATCGCACAGATCTTAAGCCCCGTTCACACTGTGCCGACTCTGGGCCAAGACAATCCAGCGACTACTGCATTTGACACGTCGGCTACCACGCTCCAATAATTTTTTGGCGTCTTGGCGTCGGCTGCCATGATTGCCGACTGTCTGGGACATTCGGCCAACTAGTTGGCAGAATGTCTGCGACATGCTGCCAACTAGTCTCAAGCCGAGTCTCAACGGTCAGTTTTTTTAAATGGCTCCATGTCTATGACAACCACGAATCTGCCGACCGATTGGCCGACAGTCTTCCAGATTGTCTGTCAAATGGTTGGCCGACTAGCTGGCCGACAGTTGCCAAGGAGTTGGCCGACGGTCTTCCTGACCGTCTTCGCGACTGTCTTGGCGACTGTCTTGGCGGCAGCCTTGCCGTTCCTTAAAATACGGAATCGCTCTGTATTCGAGAATGAAATGTATCGTTCATTTTTGAACCAATACGGAACGGCATTTGTTCCGTACGGTATTTTATTATCTGAATGGTCAAGCAGATAAAATTCAGTGTCTTAAATTTTTTTTTCTTTTTTTTTTTTTACAACAAAGGTAGGGTAGGGTTGGGTAGGCGGTGGCCGAACTGGTAGCGTACTGGTCCCACATTCACCGCGTGATGGACGACGCGGGTTCGAATCTCCACGCTACCACTCGGATTTTTCAGTCACCGCCGAGTGGCTTAAAACTACCCACATGCTGTCCTGAAGACCACCCATCAACCCGGACTCTAGAGGAAGCCGTCCAAGCGAATCAAGAACGAGTTCCGGGGGGCAGCATGAGCCACTGCAAGATGGCGCCACTATAATCACTCGCCTGCGCCAGAACGGGCTGGGCCGACCATCAGGCTCCACCTGGAAGAAGCCTTGGGCCGACCATCAGGCTCCACCAGGAAGATGCCTACCGGCGCAATAAGCAACAACGTAAAAAAAAAAAAAAAAAAAAAAAGGAGACAGCTCAAGGACACAAAAGAGTAATCAATAATAAAAAAATGCCCGCTACTCGCTGCTCACAAAAGGAATCTAAAGAGTTGGCCGAAAGAGAGGTCAATTTCGGGAGGAGAGGTGTCCAGATACCCTTCTCTTGAAAGAGTTCAAGTCGTAGGCAGGAGGAAATACAGAAGAAGGAAGATTGTTCCAGAGTTTACCAGCGTGAGGGATGAAAGAGTGAAGATGCTGGTTAACTCTTGCATAGGGTGTTTGGACAGTATAGGGATGAGCATGAGTAGAAAGTCGCGTGCAGCGGGGCCGCGGGAGGGGGGGAGGCATGCAGTTAGCAAGTTCAGAAGAGCAGTCAGCAAGGAAAATATCGATAGAAGATAGAAAGAGAGGCAACATGGCGGAGGAAGTTAAGAGGTAGAAGACTATCAGTAAGAGGAGGAAAGCTGATGAGACGAAGAGCCTTAGACTCCACTCCGTCCAAGAGAGCTGTGAAAGTGAAGTATCCCCACACGTGAGATGCATACTCCATACGAGGGCGGACAATGCCCCTGTATATGGATAGCAACTGTGCGGGGGAGAAGAACTGGCGGAGACGATACAGGATGCCGACCTCAAGGAAGCTGATTTAGTGAGAGAAGAGATGTGAAGTCTCCAGTTAAGATTTTGAGTTAAGGATAGACCGAGGATGTTTAGTGTTGAAGATGGTGACAGCTGAGTGTTGTCGAAGAATAGGGGATAAGTGTTTGGAAGATTGTGTCGAGTTGATAGGTGGAGAAATTGGGTTTTTGAGGCACTGAAGGACACAAGGTTCCTTTTACACCAATCGGAAATGATAATAAGGTCTGAGGTTAAGCGTTCTGCAGCCTCTAGCCTGGAATCATGTAATTCCTGTTGAGAGGGTCTTCTGTCGAAAGAAGTTGAATAATGCACAGTGGAGTCATCAGCGTATGAGTGGATAGGACAGTTTGTTATGGAAAGATCATTGATAAATAACAGGAAGAGAGTGGGTGATAGGACAGAGCCCTGTGGAAGCTTTCGTACCCAGGGAATGACAGTTCGGATTCTAGATGTGCAGAATTGGCCCAAGTCTATGATGGCTACCAGATCTGGTTTCTCTGTTGCAATATACGCCCTAATTTCGTCCTTTTTGGGTATTAAACTACGTGCATTTGTGTACATGATAGAAATGTGACTCCTGTTTTTGCCGTGACGAGCAGTTCGTTTGTCGGAGGCGTCGTTAGGTACACAGTTTCTTGTGAGTCGCACCGACGCTACGGGTTGGTTGATCAAGGGCTGCCTTTGCCCCGCCCTCGCCTGCAGTTTTTTGAAAGGCTTTTCGAAAACCTTTTCACTGCCTCATCCAGAAGCCTCCCGAAACGCCCCGAACCAACCTCATCCAGGTGTAGTCCATCGTTCCAAAACAAGTCTGGGCGGAGCCGGATATATGTTTTTCATAAATTGTGGTTGCGGATAAAATGCAGAGGTTAAGATACTATTGTTTGTGGATGCGAACAGAACTGCGGATTTTGTTGACCTCCATGTCCGCGGTTGCGGACGCGGACGAGGATTTTTTAACACAATTACAGTACGAAGTGTATTAATGGACCATGCATAAACGAGAGAGAGAGAGAGAGAGAGAGAGAGAGAGAGAGAGAGAGAGAGAGAGAGAGAGAGAGAGAGAGAGAAGAATACAAAAGAACAGGGACTGGTTGGTGAGAGGAACAGAGAGGAGGCGTGGATCGAAATAGATTGAAAAGGGATGATGATAAATAGAAAAAGAAGGAAAATTGGATGGAGATTCCGCAGCCTTTTTTTTGACGCGGAGGCGGATAATTATGTGGAGCTTTTATTATCTGAAAACGCGGAGGCGGATAACGATGCGGAGCGTTTGTTGTCTGAATACGCAGATGCAGATAATAATGCTGAAGCGGAGGCGGATATATGATACATTACTAATACTAATCTGGGTGGGCGGTGGCTGAGTGGTTAGCGTGCGAGCCTCGCATTCACTGCGGGACTGCGCCATGGACGACGTCGGTTCGAATCCGCCCGCTACAACCTGGGACTTTTCAGTCACCGCCGAGTGGCCTACGACTAACCACATGCTGTCCTGAAGACCACCCAGCGACCGTCCAAGTGAATCAAAAATGAGTTCCGGGGGCAGCATGACCCAAGGATAAGTGGCGCCACTATAAAAATTGCCTGCGTCATGACAGGCTTGGGCCGACCATCAGGCCCCTGAAGAAAGCCTACCGGCGCTACAGGCGAAGACGTAAATATATATATATATATATATATAAATATATATATATATATATATATATATATATATATATATATATATATATATATATATATATATATATATATATATATATATATATATATATATATATATATATATATATATATATATATATATATATATATATATATATATATATATATATATATATATATATATATATATATATATATATATATATATATATATATATATATATATATATATATATATATATATATATATATATATATATATATATTCTCTATATATCTTTGGAACAATCTTCCTTCATCTGTATTTCCTCCTACCTACGACTTGAACTCGTTCAAGAGAATGGTATCAGGACACCTTTCCTCTCGAACTTGACCTCTCTTTCGGCCACCTCTTTTGATTTTTTTTTAGGAGCAGCGAGCAGCGGGCTTTTTTTTTATTATTGTTTCCTTTTTTTTTTGCCCTTGAACTGTCTCCTTTGTTGTAAAAAAAAATATATATATATATATATATATATATATATATATATATATATATATATATATATATATATATATATATATATATATATATATATATATATATATATATCAGAGCTGGGCACTTCCGATCATCAGTCCGATCGTCCGATCTTCCGATCTGATCGGTACAACAATTGGCGATCGGAATGCAGAGATTGGATCATCTTTGTAAAAGGTAATCGGACTGTGGAGATCGGAACTTCGTAATCTAACTACCGATCACCGATCACACCAAAAAAAAGTGGTCAGTGTTGTCATGGCAACCACAGACTAAAGCCCCGTTCACACTGTGCTGACTCTGGGCCACGGCAACCCAGCGACTTCTGCATTTGACAAGTCGGCTCCCACGCTCCAAGATATTTTTGGCGTCTTGGTGTCAGCTACCATGATTGCCGACTGTCTGGGACAATCGACCAACTAGTTGGCAGAATGTCTGCGGCATGCTGCCAACTAGTCTCAAGACGAGTCTCAACGGGCATTTTTTTTTTTTAAATGGCGCCATGTTTATGACAACCACGAATCTGCCGACCGATTGGCCGACAGTCTTGGCGGTCTTGAAGACAGTCTTCCAGATTGTCTGTCAACTGGTTGGCCGACAGTTGCCAAGGAGTCGGCCGACGGTCTTCCTGACCGTCTTCGCGACTGTCTTGGCGACTGTATTGGCAGCAGCCTTGCTGTTCCTTAAAATACGGAATCGCTCTGTATTCGAGAATTAAATGTATCGTTCCTTTTTTAACCAATACGGAACGGCATTTGTTCCGTACGGTATTTTATTATCTGAATGGTCAAGCTGATAAAATTCAGTATCTTAAAATTATTGGAGTAAGCGCAATTTTCGGTTAATCACAAAACCAGCCCGTAAAATTTGTCAAAGGTTCGTCCTAAAATACGTGTAAAATACGCGACGTAACGTCCCTCCCCCTTCCCTCTTGCCTCCACCAGCAGCGTGCTGCGGCTGTCACTCATTGCATGCTCGAGATATTTTAGGGTTGCCACCCGTTCCTTTAAATATGGATCCATTCCGTATTGGAGAGTGAGATGTTGCATTCCACAATTTTTCTGACCTCAGGGTGGCAACCCAAGTTGTGTCATTCAACACAAGAGAGATCGAGGCAAAAGGAGGTGCTGCTCCCAAGTTTGTGCCAGCGATACGTAACCATGCCCAGAAGTTGTTATTGTGCTTGTCATTGCAAAATAAAAATATAAATTTTGTTGATGGCGGCAGTGTTAGCCAAAATTTCTGAGCCGACAGTCGTCACGAACGTCCTTCATTAGGCGAAGACTGTCGTCACGACATTCCCTCATCATTCTTAAGTAGTCAGCACAGACGACTGTGCCGACAGGAAACTGTAAAAATTTGAAAAATGGCCCCGACAGTCGTCACGATTGTCTCAAGACAAGCCAAGACTGTTGACGACAGTCGTCACGACTGCCCCAGACCTCCCCCAGACCTCAACCTGAAGTGCCGGTTGGTCCAGACTCTTGCCGACTCTTGTGAAAGTTTAACATGGAATACTTTTTTGCGCTACCCCTCACGACTCCAGACTCCCGTCACGACGTCGGCGCAGCAGTCTCAAGACCTCTTTCAAGACATGCCCGACCCTTTCACATCAACACCTATGACCTCGTGTACCTTAGAGTCGTGGGTTGTCTTGGCCCAGAGTCGGCACAGTGTGAACGGGGCTTTACATACTAGAGTGTTCGTCCCCTACCTCCCTGTATTGTGCTGAGCTGAGTGAAGCCGGCCTGGGGCCATGGGTGTGCCCAGTTCATCCAAAACCGACGACTTCACACACCTCACTTCCAGCCTGTTTCCTGACCTCAACATTCATTTCTAAGAATAAATGAGACCACCATCATCTGCCTGAGAAAATTCTGCATCACACTAGCATACATCTGTAGCAAGAATGTAAAAATACACATACGAAAATCAGAGTTAAATGAAGTAGGAAGTACGCATTTTCTTGCATTTATTTCCCTTCAACTCCTTAGTGCTCAGCTGGTTTTCGTCGCATCACTTTTATAAGAGCAGATCTTAACCCATAAGCGTCGGGCTAGAGCAGTGTTTCTTAAAGTGTGGTCCGCGGACCCCCAGGGGTCCGTGGAATGTTCCAAGGGGTCCGCAGGATAATTTTTAATATCGATTTCAGTCAAATTTTCGGCCAAAACGTCATAAATTCCTATTTTTGTAGCACCAAATGTTGTGGAAGTTATGCTAAGCAAAATATAAACATTTATTTTGAAGAT
>NC_066519.1:8212712-8248475 GCF_024679095.1 Eriocheir sinensis
CCGAAGATATTTCATACCCCGAAGTGTTTTCATACAACACTGGGCCACGCATGCACAGTAGGGAGACATTTTTTTTCTCTTTTCTGAAAGGCGGAAAAAAGTAGCGATTATCGCTGGTTTGGTTTCAAAAGTAATGAAGATACCGATATATATTTAAATAAGTAGCGGATGGCCGATAACCCGATTTTGTTATCAGCGATAAAGTGTCGCGATAAATTATCGCGATAACGCCCAGCTATGCATTTTACCTCCTCCTTCCCTTTCGTACACATACATACACACAGGTAGCTGGACCGGGGGGTAGGGCGGTCAGAGGACGGTCAGCAGATTAAAATCTAGGAAATGCCTCCTTCCCTTTTGTCGTTTCCTCCATCTTTCCTTATTCTCTCTTCTTCCCTCCTTCCCTCTCCCCCCCCCCCCCACCCACCCACACCCACACCCACACACACACACACACACACACGCGCGCGCGCGCACACACACACACACACGCACAGATTCAGATTCAGATTCAGATAGTTTATTGACCACAGAAAAAAAATATATATAAAATACAGAAGTTAAAAAGAAATTTTGGTCCATATTACAATAACTGACTCTTTTGAACTATACATCTATTTAGTAACCTTATTTAAAGCAAATAAACACAAAGATGCATATTGTATAAAGTAAATAAAACTTAGTAATGTTACTTAAAACACTTGAAATGTGTGTTATTTAAACTCACTAAAACTCCCATTAACGAAAAGACGAACCAACAAACATCTATATATAACATTAAATTGAAATACTAAAACATGAATCCCTATAAAATTTAGTACATCTGGTAAAGGAAATAAAACCACTAAAAAAAAAAAAAAAAATCCCAAAAAGTAAAATATGCACAACTAAACGTCACATATAAAAATGAACAGCATATACTAAAACAATGAACTTCCATAAAACTAGAAATTTGTAAATTCTTACATTCAATACATCTGATAATTATTATAATGCTACTAAGACTCACAAAAACCTAAAAGATGAACTAGCAAAACATCACACACACAAAATAATAATAATAATAATAATAATAATAATAATAATAATAATAATAATAATAATAATAATAATAATAATAATTGTTCTTTTCCATAACCCAGGAATTGCTCTGCCTAAAATCAAATACAGCACGTTTGTCAAGCGATAATAAGCATGCATTCTAGTACAAGGCCAGTATTTTATGAATAACAGCACACACATTACTATAGTCTGTTCTACCAAGCAATAACTCCTCGACAGTTGTAATATTGTACATATTTTTAAGGTGCAGGGACAAGGGACGACTCTCAATAACGTGTGTTTCCGTCTACACCAGGCCGCAGGGGCACAGCCTCTCCTCCAAGGGGAGGCGGCCCCGCCCCCGCAGGTTCCAACGACTTTTCTCCACCGCCAAGGAGTGTGCATTTAATCGCAGTCTTGTCCATGAAATACGTTCCTTATCATTAACCTATTGATTGTTTTTGTATATTTCATGCACAACTAGATTTAGATCTATTTTCTCGTAAAAATTTAACCTATTAGAACCAGAGTTAATAATATTTAATCTCATATTCTGTTTGGCTTCTTCTACATCATCAACATTGTTAAAAGTGAGGTCAGTGATGTACCTAGACACTTGGTCGTTGTAACTCATCACCAGCCTCACTGCGTGCATCAACGGGTCGTCATCCATAGTGTTTCTTTCTGGCCACATCTTATGGAAAAATTTTCTCTGTTTGGCTTTAATTAGGGCTTTAAGTGAAGGCAGTCCTAATTCCACCATGCATATGTCATTGTTAGTTGTCTTCCTTACACCCAATAATTGCTTTATGCACCATTTATATTGTTTTTCTATGGGTTTTATATCACAGTTGAGCCACGATTCACATCCATAAAGCACTGAAGTTGTAACAGCTGCATCGAACACTTTTTTCTTAATAGAGAATGGTATATCGTTATTCCTATTTACAAATTATATGAACTTTAAAACATGACACATCTTCTTGTTGGCATGAAGATTTACAGCTGTTGAGGGTGATCCATCATCAGTGATAGGACTTCCTAAATATGTACCTGATGGAGTGCCTCCTATTGTCCTTAAAAACTGTGCCTCCGTGCTGTCACCCTGCCTGGTCAAACTCTTTCGCCTCTGCCTGTCAACATCTACCTTTCCTTCTTGCTGGAAGTATGCCTTCATACAGCCTGTACCTAAGAAGGGTGACCGCTCCAATCCCTCAAACTACCGTCCTATTGCTTTACTTTCTTGTCTATCTAAAGCTTTTGAATCAATCCTTAACCGGAAGATTCAAAAGCACCTTTCCACTTCTGACCTTCTATCTGATCGCCAGTATGGGTTCCGCAAGGGGCGTTCTACTGGTGATCTCCTAGCCTTCTTAACTGACTCTTGGTCATCCTCTCTTAGCCGTTTCGGTGAAACTTTTGCTATTGCGCTGGACATATCAAAAGCTTTTGATAGGGTCTGGCACACATCTTTGCTTTCTAAACTTCCCTCCTACGGTTTCTATCCTTCTCTCTGTACCTTTATCTCCAGTTTCCTTTCTGACCGTTCTATTTCTGCCGTGGTAGACGGTCACTGTTCTTCCCCTAAATCTATTAACAGTGGTGTCCCACAGGGTTCTGTCCTATCTCCCACTCTATTTCTGTTGTTCATTGATGATCTTCTTTCCAAAACGAACTGTCCTATCCATTCCTACGCCGATGATTCCACTCTGCATTATTCAACTTCTTTTAATAGAAGACCCACCCTTCAGGAACTTAACGACTCAAGGCTGGAGGCTGCAGAACGCTTAGCCTCAGACCTTACTATTATTTCCGATTGGGGCAAGAAGAACCTGGTGTCCTTCAACGCCTCAAAAACACAGTTTCTCCACCTATCCACTCGACACAATCTTCCAAACAACTATACCCTATTCTTTGACAACACCCAGCTATCACCTTCCTCAACACTAAACATCCTCGGTCTATCCTTAACTCAAAATCTCAACTGGAAACTTCATATCTCATCTCTTACTAAATCAGCTTCCTCGAGGCTGGGCGTTCTGTACCGTCTCCGCCAGTTCTTCTCCCCTGCACAGTTGCTGTCCATATACAGGGGCCTTGTCCGCCCTCGTATGGAGTATGCATCTCATGTGTGGGGGGGCTCCACTCACAGCTCTTCTGGACAGAGTGGAGGCAAAGGCTCTTCGTCTCATCAGCTCTCCTCCTCATACTGATAGTCTTCTACCTCTTAAATTCCGCCGCAATGTTGCTTCTCTTTCTATCTTCTATCGATATTTCCACGCTGACTGCTCTTCTGAACTTGCTAACTGCATGCCTCCCCCCCTCCCGCGGCCCCGCTGCACTCGACTTTCTACTCATGCTCATCCCTATACTGTCCAAACCCCTTATGCAAGAGTTAACCAGCATCTTCACTCTTTCATCCCTCACGCTGGTAAACTCTGGAACAATCTTCCTTCATCTGTATTTCCTCCTGCCTACGACTTGAACTCTTTCAAGAGGAGGGTATCAGGACACCTCTCCTCCCGAAACTGACCTATCTTTCGGCCACCTCTTTGGATTCTTTTTAGGAGCAGCGAGTAGCGGGCTTTTTTTTATTAATGTTTACTTTTTTGTGCCCTTGAGCTGTCTCCTTTGCTGTAAAAAAAAAAAAATGTAGTTATCACAGTAATCTATTTTGCTATCAACATAATATTGCCTTTCTATCTTCATTGTTACCATTCACAACCATAAACTTTGTCTTATTACTGTTAATTACCATGCCATACGATCTACAAAAGCTATATAAAATACTTATTTTTTTTATCATTCCTTCTTTGGTTGTAGACAGCAGTACTGTGTCGTCCATCATAACTAACACATGTAGCCATGAGAGAAAGCCGTCGAACACCGACAGTAGTAGCAATTAAAGCAGTTCCTATAACACTACTTGTATACTTATACAAAGCGGCTAAAGCTAACAGTATTGTCGCTCCACACCCCAGCTGTTTTAGACATGTAAATAAATTTATCCTTGGTACACAGTCATATGCACGGCTAAAATCAACAAATGTTACAAATAATTTAAACTTCTTTCTTCTCGCAACATCCATCAACAATCTGAGTGTGAGTAAATGTTCTGTGCAACCCCGCCCCGCCTGGCTGCCTGCCTGCTCGCGGTACTTCACGAACCACTGACTGAGTCGAGCACACAACACCATGTCGTACACCTTGGCCAGGCTGTTAATCACATTTATAGGTCTATAATTACTAGGTTCTAACTTAGATTCACGTTTGGAAATTGGGAACGTTTTTGCATTCATCCAACCAGTAGGGTATGAACCAGTCATAAACAGTGAATTAAATAAAGTAGCAATGACCATAATCCATCTAGCAGGTAGCCACTTAAGCAAAGCTGGTGGTAAGCCATCCGGGCCACTAGCTTTGTTAGACTTTAAACTTTTTATTTGGGTTTCTATCTCTATTGGCCTGATCGGTTCGTGTACCACGGGAATGGTAACATGCGTGAATAGTTCGTCCACATCCAAATATTCAGTATTTGGCGGATTGAATATTTCTTCAAAGTAGGTTTTGAATGTGTCATCACTGGGTTTAGAGTCATTACTATTATCATATTCCGTTAATTCGCCACGCCAGTTAATTGCCTGCCATAGTTTTTCACGGTCTTTATCCTCCAGCATTCTTTCCCATTTGCCACGCGCGTCCACTATGTACAAATGCCGCGCTGTTGTCTCGACGGCGGCTGCTGGAAGCACACCCATACAGCACCTCGGCTAAGTTCGATGCTACTTGGTTCATGTCATCATGTGCTTGTGTTTGTATGTCTATTTCGGTAAGTTTTAACAAAAATACATCACGATCAATATTTCTAAAATGTAATAATGGCTTTACACGCGAGACGGCACCTGTCACTGCCGGGGTGTACTCAGCGCTGTGCCCACCCAAGTTACCTGCTCGGGCTGCCAGTGTGTCCCGACAAGGGGAAGGGGGCTGCAATGAGACGATTATTGGTGCATGGTCCGAGGGCAAACATTCCCTATCTATGACATAAAAATGCTTTACATACTTAACCAACTTCTCAGACACAACGCATGTATCTAACTCAGATATCCACTTCCCGCCCCTCTTGAATGTCCTTCTGCTCATAAAGTGTGCATTACTCATTTTGAGGTTATTATCGACAAGCAACTTCTCTTCTATACACACACCCAATATAGCAGTAGCATTATCGTTAGGTGTGAGTACAGGGTCAGAGACAACAGGGCAGGAGTATGCCCGATAACCTAAGGCTCCGGGGAGGTCCTTAACAGATAGTCCTAGCCGATAGTTCATGTCACCGATTATAAAGCATCCATTGTTACATTTGAATCTTACTTAAATGTGCATAGTTAAAATATTCTGAGTCTGATGGGGGTATATAACATGGTCCAAACAAAACTTCTGGTACACACTTAAGTTTGGACCATACTTGATCGGTCGTATCCTTATCAACATCAAATACGTAACTATTTAAATTATTTTTTACAAATACACACGTTCCACCTCTATTATAATTTTCTTTATCACAGCTGACATACGAAACGTAACCTGGAAAGAAAATGGGCAAGTTTGTCTATCTCATTCAAACATGATATCATAATTATTTAATATAGACTCAACATGATCTTTTTCTATTTTTGTCTTGATCGAGTTAATGTTCCATGATATAATATTTATATTTTCCTGTGGTCTTTTTAAAAAGGATGTGGCCTCCACCTGTCAACCGCTACCCCGTCCCTGTACAATACTCTCTCCCTGTAGTCGAGACGGATATTACAACTAGCGTTTGACGGCTTTCTCTTCTCTTCTGTGTCTTTCAACCTTTTCCACTCTTTTCGTGCTTCAGGATGAGAGTCTTTCTTGATGTATATTCTCTTGTACGGTTCATTCATATTCTTCAGGCTCACCGTTTTTTCTAATATCGTGTCGTGTACGGATTTGGAGTCGACCTTGACGAGTAGGGGGCGTGGTCTATTACTTCCCGGTACATGTTGGCCCAGTCGCTTGTGTGACCGGACCACCATCTCCGGGCCAGCTTCCACAACACTCATCACCCTCTGAATCTTTGCTTCTTCTGTTGTTGCTCCATCTAGTGCCGTATGCTCGTCCGCCACTCCAAACAGTACTAGATTCGTCTCTCGCTTCTGCCGATCAACTTGCTCCATAAATAGTTGATGTCGCTTGATGATTGCAGATTGTCTCTCGATTGTTTCTGCCATATCCTTAATTCTTGCTTTATTCTCATTGTCAGTTTCCACCATCCTACATCGTCTGTCAGTTAATTCTTCCAATATTTTATTCAGCTTCTCATCCTGTTTCGCCAT
This sequence comes from Eriocheir sinensis, assembly GCF_024679095.1. Taxonomy (NCBI): domain Eukaryota; kingdom Metazoa; phylum Arthropoda; class Malacostraca; order Decapoda; family Varunidae; genus Eriocheir; species Eriocheir sinensis. The sequence continues at coordinate 8,219,114 of NC_066519.1, forward strand.
CCACGTTCCTCCATCATCGTCTGCTGATAATATTGCGTCGATGAGTTCCTCTTTCGTTACCCTGTTAAACTGGTGTCTTTGTAGTTTTTTGAGGTCAAAAATAGTTTTTCCTGACATGGTAGTTGATTGAAGGAATTGTTCTCACTGGCGTATAATATGTGTATATATAGGTCAAAGTTTGCTTGGAGTAAAGTAGTCGGCAACCAATGTAGTAAGTATGGCTTCTTGATCCCGTTACCATGGAGACGAGGGCTCTACTGTGCATGCGCGAGCCGCTCTTGCTTCGGCGATAGGGGGTGTAGACCAGGCCTCGAATATTTTCTTAGTTTATATCTTCTATGTCCCCAAACCACTACTCCAGACAATCTTGCCAGGGCTATCTTACGTTGGTTATACGGCGTTGTGCATGGTTTAGCGTCTGGCAAGTGTCAACGGCAACTGGAAAATCCCGTGAGAAGTGGCAGAGCTCCGTGTGGTTTGTTTACTGGTCCGCTATGGCACACACACACACACGCACACACACACAGCTCGGTCAATATTAATGGGTTCAGATATTTGTGTAAAGACCTGCTGAATGACATATAAAACCAGTCAAAACCAAAGGTAGGCCAAAACCTATTATCTTATGGAATGCAATACTGTTAAAATGTGTTTTACATGAGATACGTTCCCATATTGTATTTTAAGTGACACAGTAAAATATATGAGGGGTAGGGAGGCTCAAAAAATTTCATTTATGTGTTTCATATTCTTTAAGGGCCATCTCCGAAGAAGGTGGGTCTGGTAGGCTCAGCCAATGTCCCTCCTCTTCAGCGATCGGTAGTGGACGAAAAAGAAAACGAGCGAATACAGGAACAAACGGTAAGTTTCTACTTTTTTTTATATTGCTCACACACACACACACACACACACACACACACACACACACACACATATATATATATATATATATATATATATATATATATATATATATATATATATATATATATATATATATATATATATATATATATATATCTCAGACCATGTTGTAAATTGATAGTTATATGAAGATCACCTCTTCTAAGGAAAAAAATGTAATTTCACTGGTCCCTCTAATATTATTTTACCTTTCTTCAGACACCTGCAGGAAAAAGCAAGTCCGTCATGAGGGATCCTCTCAACCAAACAGTTCTCCACAGTCAAGGCCCAGCGGTTATAACCCGGGTCGGCCAGCAACAACACCCTCACCAACACCCGGTGAAATATGTCAACATTTCAACGGGGCTTTAACAACGATGGACGTGACTACCACCAGCAGACAACGGCGACATTGCATCATATTTCAACAACAACACTGACCGTCTTCGCGAGGCAGTAGAGTCTGTATTCCAAGGCTGCCAGCAGGTTAGACCTCCTTCTTTTAAAGTGTACGTGGACGTGCATGTGCGTTTAGTCAGAGAAGACCCCGACGATGGAGTCCAATATAGAGATATGTATCTGAGAAGTCATATGCAGGTAATTAGCTATGATGATATAGATTCATATGTACGTGAACTATCCGAATATTTTGTTAATCGGTTTGAACACGACATGTGAGACGAAGAGGGCAGTGGATTTACGTTAGATGAAATAGTTAGCGTAAAATTTTTCTTCTCTCTTATAATGCTGCACAATAGTATTGGAGAATATGTACCCTACCCTAAGGGTGTTCCAGGGAAAATACAAGTTATCAACCCTTCAGGACCCACGGACTGTGTTTTCCAAGTGCTAACAGCTTATCGCTATCTAAAGTCAAGAAATGTAGTTCCATCAGGCAGACAATGGGAGAATGCTTGCTTGGACTCTATTAATACAGGTAACATTCCAACCCCGGTATCCTGGGAAGACCTCGGTCGGCTGGGAAGACCTCGGTCGGCTTGATAGATTAAAGAACATAAGTATTCGCGTTTACTGTCTAGACAACGTTGAAGACAAAAAAAGGCGAACTAACTCTAGTCAGAAAGGGGCTCAAAGATCAAGAAGTTGTTCATTGTCTGTTGTTGGGGAACAGACACCTAGCTCTTATCCAAGACTTTGACGCATACATGAACCTGTTTACCTGCAAATGTCACGGGAAAAAAATGTTTTGCTATATCTGCCTGTGCGCCTGTGAGAACAAGACAATGCTTGCTGAGCATAAGTTAATTTGCCCAACGATGATCACAAAACTAAGATTCCCACCCGCGGGCTCTACTGTTGTAACCCGTAATCCGGGCACACAAGGTAGACGACACACTGTTTGCATTAGTGACACTTGACTTAAAATTCTGGTACTTTAGGAGTATTTAAAGGAGTTCGTAAATGGGGTGATGAAACGGTGTCGCCTTTCTTATATGTATTTTATTCTACCTTAATACTACTTAATATTACAAAGGGTAAAAATATTGTTTAAACCAGCGACTGGCTTACGAGACTCAATGAGTCTTCAGGTTTTCTTTCACCATTGGTTACTGACGTTAGCACTGGTATAATATTGAGTAAAAACTCGCACAATAAAGTATCATAGAAATATAATCCTAAGTAAAACTAAGATAATAGAACACAATAGATATGTTAGATACGCTTTCCTCTATGGTACCACATTACTCCATACTCACAGTAGCAAAGGTGAATGTTCTACCCATGTTGTCTAGGGAAGGACAACTGAGTGTACAGCAACGAACAGAGTGCTGGTTGATCTGAGGTCAAGCCTGAATAAATGCTTCTTATATAGGCATGACATACATACAGACATCGCGAGGGAAATACGTCAGGCGTGTGAGTCATACATCAAACTCACACCGAGCTCATACAATAATCTACCTAACCGACATGCTTAATTCACGCGGTGACGCAGCTTTGTTTTCATAACATTTTGTTCCGCGGTTGATCGTGTTTTGGCCGCGGTTGATTGTGTTTTGGCTTAGAGATAAGCGGGTGCGTTAATGGGCGTGTATAGGTTGGTAAATGAACAGTGTGTGGGGACAATCATGTCTTGGAGTCCGTGTTGGTCGATACCGCTGTTGTCATCGGAAAATATTGCCGGAGAAGATGATGACACTCCGGCGGACGACCATGGAGGGCCAAGACGGGGATGGCGGGATCGTGGGGAGGAGTCCTGCGAGACGGGACCTGAAGAGACCCCACCGGCGACGAAGACGACGCAGCCACCCCACCAAGGGAGGAAGGGGTCGGGACCGGAGACGGATTCCTGGAGCGCGTGAAGTGCTGGAGGAGGTCCAGCAGGGGGCCAGGAGTCTTGGCCAGGAGCGATGAGACCACGTCACGTCCGATGTGGAAGGGGCGCGATGAACCGTCAGCGGCGTCACCGTCCATAGTAGCAGAGGCAGGAGGCTGAAGGCGTCGGAGGGCACTGCCCATACCGAGGCTGAGGAGACCCGTCCGTTGATGGTCTGCCTGTATTTGGAGACCGGGCTGTCCGGGCAGACCATGGTGACCACAGCCCGCAGGAGACGGGATGAAGACCGGGGAAGACTCTGAGAGAGACTTAGAACACAGCGAGAGGGCGTCTGGGCGATCGAGAAGAGAGCGATCTCGCAGCGCCGGACAGAAGTCGAGTAGACAGGGGCGACAGGGGACATACATAGAGCAGGTGGTGTTTAGTACAGCGGTCCAAGGAGTCTAAGAGCATATAGTGAGTGCGGTCTTCAGAAACCGCAAGGTAGAAGAAAGCGTGTCGGTGTGCAGAAAATATGGCGTGCCATCAAGATGAAAAGGCAACGCGTCCATTTTAAACACATCGAACACGTCAGAGGATCCTTCATAAGTGAAGGGTTCCTGAGGAAAGCGTACCTTTAGAAATAACCCTAGAGACATCTCTATACAATGCTAAATATTCATGTGCTGCAGGGAAAAGTAAGCCTGGGTAATGGGTGACGCATTGCTGAGCACATGAAATAGTACATCATTCGGAAGGAGGAGGGGAAACCTGCGTTTGGGACAGCTGCTGAAGGCCAAGCTTGAGATTCAGAGTATCATGATTCAGGTCACTAAGTGCCAACTGAATGAGAAGGATAGTCTCCAAAATCCTTCAATTTGCAAGGTTTTAGTGAGAACTGACGGATAATAGCTGAGGCCAAAGCCGAGGCGGACTCTAGACGGAGATGGCAGTATGAACATGACGGAGGTCCCGAACTGTGGCGTTGAGGACTTCCTGATGGAGGTTAAGTTGACGTCTCTCTTCTGTGGACAGAGTGTGTATCACATCTATTTGGGCCTGAGTGGCCGTACCGAAAAGGAGGTTTGCTACCGAGCCAAGGAAATCCACGGCTCCTCGCTTCTGGCGAGTCCGAAACATCTCTACCACTCATAGCCGACAGAAAGCTGTTAAGATCTTTGAATAACTTCGCAAACTCAATGTGAAAAGAGTCTAGAGTGCGCCTGAGTAGACCAACAGTAGGGAACGATTGATTCATATGTTCAATCGACCATGAAACTTCCGCTGTTAGATTTGCCACGTTGATGAGAGGACGTTGGATGTCGTCCGTCTTGATGACGACAGGGACAACATAGTACCGTCCTGTCAACAGCATCTTAAAGACTGGGGAGAAGACGAGGCCGGGACGAATGGGTTGCTCCGGGAGGGATCAAGGGAAGACAAGGAGAGGGCAACACCCAGGATCTGTAATTATAGGGGCATCAGTTCGTTGGTCGTTGGCGATACTCAAGAGGGCGTTCCATCACATTGGGGAGAGAAGGGGGTACCGTATTGGAGCGTAATGAGCGACTGACACAGGGCTCTGAAGGAGCTGAGGGAACCAATGAGGGGACCTCTGAAGCATCTGAGGAGACAGGAGCCGGTGAGGAGAGCTCGGAAGGAGCTGGAAAGGACACTGGCACCTCGGGGAATAAGTCATGGTCCAATTCTACTACGTGATCAGGGAGAGGGTATGCACGCCTGACATTAGGAGAGTCATGGAAGCCAAGAGAGTCCTCGTGAACGACCTGAACATTATTTGTGTGAACTGTCTTGATCTTACCACCTCTCATATGACGCAGTCGTAAGACTGGCTCATTTTTCTAGCACCCTAAAGGTCCATTGAACAAGGGCTGGAGCTTCTTTGGTTCGCCCTTTGTACATACATGCCTTAAGTAGACCCGATCTCCTCCTACCACCTGTTTGGGTTTGGATTTCCTAAACATTCTTTCTGACTCCTGCCATCCTATATCTATATTGGTCTGACATAGTTTATAGGTACACTAGAAGTAAATGCTTTATAGCTGTCAACATCATAACAAGGTTGGAGTTTATTCTCAAGCACTTCAAAAGGAACATTTGGGTCCCGAGAGAAAAGCAAGAAAAATGGTGAATCTTTCAGAACACGATGGTAGGCAGTGTTGTAGGCGTGTGTTGCAACCGGAAGCATTTGGTCCCAGATACCGCGATTGTCCTCGCACAAAGTTCTCAAGATATTTATTAAGGTGCCATTAGGCCTTTCTATCACACCGTTTGCAGACGGGTGATAAGGAGTTGTCCTTAGATGATCAATCTGTAACAACTGAGTCAACTCTCGTAAGAGTGTTGACGAACTCCTTTCCTTGATCCGTGACTAGAATCGGCGGGATGCTGTGTACACAGACTACGTTCTTGTAGAACGCAGCTGCCACTTCCTTGGCTGCGTTCGTACGAAGGGGGGTTGCTACCAAGAAGCGTGACAGGACGTCTATCACTGTCAGTACATACCTATAGCCTTCGTCTGAAACAGACAAAGGTCCGACAATATCCATATGGACTCTGTCAAACGGTTGGCCAACCTCTGGATACCTCATAAGTGGAGCTGGCGGGATCCCTCTTCTTAAACCGACAACAGACAGGACAAGATCTGACATATTGCTCCACGTCCGCCTTCATTCCCGGCCAGTACGCAAACTTGCGACAGCGTGCCAACGTAACCTTAGTGCCTCCATGCCCTGCAGGTAGCATGGAATGCGCCAAAGCTAACGCGTTAGGAATGTAGCTTGGTGGAACGATAACCAGTCTTTTCTGCTTGTTGTATTCATCGCAAACATCGCGGTAGAGAATGCCGTTCTCTACACACACTTCACTAAGAGGCAGTTTTTTGAAGTGCCTCTTAGCTGCATTTAACGTTACATTGCTCCTCTCTGCAACCTTTGTCTCATCTTTCTCATGTACGTTACCACCGGTGGTTTGTTCAAAAGCATGCTTCAATTCTCTCAGTTCAGGATCGCGATCCTGGTGCTCCATGAGTCCAGCAAGACTCCAATGGAGAAACTTATCCTGTTTGTCATGTCCCTCCGGAGAGGCGACAGACGTGTCCTGTCCACCCGTAAGGGTGACAGACATAATTCGAGCATCAATTCGCCTTCTATCACGTCACTCTCCTGATTCCTAATCCTTGACAAAAATCTGCTACCATGTTGCTGGAGCCTGGGAGATAATCAATACTAAAGTCAAATTCTCCTAGAAGTGTCTGCCAGCGTGCAATCCTGCTGCTAGGTACTGTGCTTTTAACAGCCAAGTCAGTGGTCTATGGTCCGACAGGATGTGTATCCTATAACCCAAGATAAGGGTCGATTAGTACTGAGGCCATAGATGACTGCTCTCTACCGCTGAGTAGTTACGTTCTGCTCCATTCAGGGTTCTACTAAAATATGCTATGGGACGTAAACTACCATTTTCATCCTTTTGTTGCAACACACCACCTATTGCCTTATCTGACGCATCTGTGGTGAGATTGAAGGGCTTCGGAAATCCGGAAAGGCTAAAACAATGTCAGTCGTTAGACTGTTCTTTAGTGTGCTAAATGCATGCAATGCCTCTTCATTCCACTCAGATGTGTCTTATCATTCTTGGTTACTTTCCTCCCTTTGAGTAAATTATTAAGTGGGGATGCTATCTTGGCAAAGTCTTTAATGAATTTCCTATAAAAGTTAACCAATCCCAGGAAACCTTGAAGTTCTTTGACTGTTTTCGGAGGAGTGAGTTGTTGCACCGCCTGTACCTTTGAGGGCTGAGGCTTCAAGCCAGAAGCACTAACAATGTGACCCAGATAATCTACTTGCTCTTTGAAAAAGGAACACTTATCTAGTCTTAAGGACAGGTGAGCCTTCTGCAGTCTGTCCAAGACGGCATGGAGGTTCTTTAGGTGATGGTCCATGTCTTTCCCTTGTACTATCAAATCATCAAGGTATACATGTACAATTCTTCCTGTCAGACCTATGAGAACTTGATTCATGATCCGTTGATAGGTTGCAGGTGCTTTTAATCCAAAGGGACTGTAGTTAATTCATATAGGCCATAAGGTGTCGTGATGGCTGTCCAGTGTTTAGATTCCTCTGCCACTGGGACTTGGTGGTAGCCCTGGCGCAAATCAAGGGAGGTGAATACTTTACTTTCCCTAACTGTTGCAAAATGAGGTTAATGTTAGGATGTTTGTCATCAATCAATTCATCGTTCAAAGCGCGGAAGTCGAGACAAAGTCTGACTCCACCATCCTTTTTGGCAACAGGGACTAGAGGTGCGCTGTAGGGTGACGCACTAGGGCGTATAATACCCTGGGCCTCAAGGTCCTTGAGCTGAATCTCTATTTCTTTATGATATTTTACTGGTATTGGGTATGGCTTTTTATATATAGGCTTGTCATTTTTAGCCTTAAAGTGTGAACATAATAGGGGTAATAGTGAGTGGCTCGTTTTTAGAGCAAACACATCAGGATGGTTAAGCCCTTCAGACAGCAATTTTCCCGGTGTGAGGGGCAAAATAGCTCGTCTATCCGCATATCGAGTACCATCGGCTTACTTGACTGGGTGACAGGCGGCTTGGCAGCTGTTTTGTGACAGCCGCTACATTCATTAGTCGATGATTGATAGTATTCTGAGTGACAAGAATAAATGTGTCCCATCACTTCACCTGTTGGCATCTCAATAGTTTCTTCAGTTGGGTTAGCATAGGAATGATGAATTTGCCTTTGGTTTGTTTGACGTTAGGAGTTAAGGTTACTAACCCGGGAAATAAAAATGAAGAAGGGATATCATTGGACCTTGGGAGAAATAAGGCTTGCTGGGCTCTGCCAATCTCTGCCTCCAGAGTGACATACCCTGCCGTGCCTGGTAGCAAGGACGCCACGTTAATAGCGTATGCTTTCACTGGTACTTCCTCCATCTCGTCTAAAGTAGGTTTAAGGTCGGTTAGTCCATCTTCTGGGTACGGGCTCATATCGTCCGCAGCCAGGGAATGAACTTCCACTGGGTAGGCGCCCACCAGTACACTAAACTGCCCAGGTGTGGCCGTGCAGCTACCACATTTGTCTCCACATAAATTCTAAGCCCAACAAAACTGCTGTTGGTAACACTATACCTTGTGATATTACTACAAATTTTTCTATAATTTCTCCGTGCCCAAAGTCTACTACTACTTCGGCTATTCCTTTATTAGGGATTGGAGTCCGATCTACCCCTTGTATGGAGAGAGGTTCTGTAACTATCATCTTCCCGCCTACCTTCCTAAATAAATCTTCTTCTATTAGGGACGCTCCTGCTCCTGTGTCTAGCATTGCGTAAACCATCTCCTTTTGCATTAGCGCTCACGCACAATCTCAACGTGAGACTGCCGCAGCTACTCTGGGGTCGTTTTTTTTGTTCTTCTCGTGGTCAGGGTTGACCCAGGAGCTACGGGGTGAGGGACCGGCTGTGTACCCGGGCCAGGCAGCGCAGAGACAGGCTGACGCCTGTTTCAGTGGGCTGGTACTGAGGGTACCTGCCTTCCATATGTGCAATCAGCATAACATGTGGGTGGCGTGGGCGCGTTCCCATATGGGCGTGTAGGTGGCGCGGCGTGCCGTCCTCCCCTTTGGGGTATCGGGTAACGTGACTGGCCTGGAGGGCGTGGAGGACGAGACATGTTTGGGTCCGGATGCCTGGGTGGAACAGACGTTCAGCACTTTTATTTCTTTGGCGATATCGGCATCGGATAGCTTCGACTCTGGATGCTTTAATATACTCATACCCTTTCTTTAATACCTTCTTTCTTCCTCCGTTAGGATGAGTAAGAGGGGAGCCGTAAAGCGGTTATCTCAGTTAGCAAACTGGCATTGTCAGGCTTGAGAGCGATCAACTCGTCTCTCAATGTCTCCAGGCGGATGAGGAAGGTGCTTTTCTCCTGTCCGCCGTTTTGCCTCTCCCAATTCTTTCTGGAGGACCGAAAAGGTCCTTACGAGATGATTAACTCAATCTCAATATCCTCTATCCATTTCGAGGTTTGGTGCTTTGCTACTTTTTCTTCTCCACCAAAAATATAAGAGTCCCTGCACTCTACTAAAATCATTCAAGGTATGACGGCTAAGTAGCGTGACAAGATCATCATGGGCAAGGGTGATCGATTTTCCAGCTCCTTTGGGGGGAGGTTCTTGCCTTCGTCTGGCATTTTTAACTCTAAAGTCTTATTATTCCAAGAATAACTGTCTTCTCCCTCGCTTTCGGATGTGGACATACACCAGTACAATACCAATATAAACCAATATAAATTGCAAGTTTCACCACAAGTTTCACCCGTAATCCGGGCACACAAGGTAGACGACACACTGTTTGCATTAGTGACACTTGACTTAAAATTCTGGTACTAGGGTATTTAAAGGAGTTCGTAAATGGGGTGATGAAACGGTGTCGCCTTTCTTATATGTATTTTATTCTTAATACTACTTAATATTACCAAGGGTAAAAATATTGTTTAAACCAGCGACTGGCTTACGAGACTCAATGAGTCTTCAGGTTTTCTTTCACCCTTGGTTACTGACGTTAGCACTGGTATAATATTGAGTAAAAACTCGCACAAAAGTATCATATAAATATAATCCTAAGTAAAACTAAGATAATAGAACACAATAGATATGTTAGATCACAGTAGCAAAGGTGAATGTTCTACCCATGTTGTCTAGGGAAGGACAACTGAGTGTACAGCAACGAACAGAGTGCTTGTTTGATCTGAGGTCAAGCCTGAATAAATGCTTCTTATATAGGCATGACATACATACAGACATCGCGAGGGTAATACGTCAGGCGTGTGAGTCATACATCAAACTCACACACCTCATACAATATAATACTACTAACCGACATGGGTTGATCGTGTTTTGGCCGCGGTGATTGTTTTTTGGCTTAGAGAGATAAAGCGTGCGTTAATAGAATTAAATTGTGTAATAGGTTGGTAAATGAACAGTGTGTGTGGGACAAATCTGAGTCCGAGTCCGTGTTGCGGTCGATACCTACTGTTAAATTTATTAATCCTGCTAAAGCATATGAGCCATCTTATTTAGCATTCTATGACTCTGAGAGTATTCTCGTAGAGCCTTCTTCGAATGTGTCTGGATGTGTAAAGAGACATCACTTTGCCATAGCGTGTGCTTACATTATAGTGAACAGAAACGGAGAAACAGTACAAAGCGGATCCTATTGTGGAAGTAATGCTGTAAACCGTTTTATTCATACAATGCAGCGTGCCTGGAAGAAGTTAAAATTTCTAAAGGGTGCAATAAAATCAATATGACCGATGAAGATACGGCACGTCACAATGAGCAAACTCACTGTCTTCTCCGTAAACGTTTTTTTTTTTTTTTAAGGTAAAGGAGTAAAACATCATGACCATGAAAAATCAGGAAATAATTACATTGGAGCTTATTGTAATAGATGCACAATATATCACAAATTGCAGCTCACTCTCATTGCACATAATGCTGATTAAGACATGTCGTTAATCATGCGTGAATTAACGATACCTGACTTGAAAATCAAACTAAGACCAAAACGTTCAGTTCACAAATACCATGTAGTCATCATAAATGACTTGAGATTTATGGGAACCAATTCATCAGCAATGGGAACGAACCCATATGCACACAGCAGATGTTGAAAGATGTGCCAACACCTGCGTTACCATTATTGATCAAGGGAAAACAGTTTTTTTTGTTATGACTATATGGATTCGATGGAACGACTTTCTGAGACACGTCTTCCATCCCGCGAAGATTTTTTCAATTCGCTTCAAAAAGCAGAACTTTCCGAAAGTGATTATGAACATGCTCAGAATGTTTGGAAAGTAGCTGGGTGTCAGAGCCTGAAGGACTATTTGTTGCTTCATGTAAAAGTGGATGTTGGCCTTCTATGTGATGCCTTCCTAGAGTGGCGAGGTATTTTGAAAACCCAGTGGAGGTTGGATATTGTATATTATGTTAGCCTGCCAGGATTTGCCCATGACTTTTCTGCTAAAAACACAGCAGGAATTAGAGATGCTTAGTAGCCCAGACATATATCATTGCATTCAAACAAATGTGCGTGGGGGCTACACAAGTGTTGTGCGTCGTTTTATACGCGCCAATAACATCAACACGAACCCTCAGTTTAATCCAAAACATGATAGAAGCACTTTCCTTTCATATCTTGACTTCAACAGTCTTTATCCCACTGGAATGCAAGAGAAGTTGCCATGTGGGGATATGAGAAAACTAGATGAGACAGAAATGCAATCGTTTTTGAGCAGGGGCTTGATCAATCAAGTAACCGATGGCGATTTTGGATACCTCATTCTGTGAGATACTGAGGCTGTCTCACGTGAAGTCATTGAAAAAACGGATGACCTCCCACTGATCATCAGAAGACACAATATCACCAACAGATATATCGTCAGTCACACGCGAATGGTATGAAGAAGAAAACCGTCCAGTACCGTGTAAGAACATAAAACTGATTGGAACACATGCTGCTCAGGAGAAAATGCTGTTTGCTCTGCCCCTCCTTAAACTCCTTATTCAACTAGGCCTGGTTGTTAAAAAAGTGCATGCTATTTATATGTTTAAGCAAAAGCACTTTCTTGCGGACTTCATTCAGGATAACATAGAAGCCCGCAAAAGTGCTACTTGCTCTATCAAGAAAAATGCAATCAAGTGTATTTCAAACAGCATTTTTGGTCGATTCCTGATGAACGTGGCCAAATATAGTGAAGACATAGATATTGTCACCAACCGCGAAAAGTTTTTGAAGGTGGCCCGAAGTCCTTACTTTAAACGCGTTGTACCCCTCATTTTTTTTTTTTTTTTTTTACGTGTACGCCTGTAGCGCCGGTAGGCTTTATTGAGGGGGGCCTGGATGGAAGTTGGCCCCAGCCCGTCATGGCGCAGGCAAGTGTTTATAGTGGCGCCATCTCAATGATGGCCATGTAGTTGTAACTCGCCATAGGAAATATTCACAGGTGAATCATCTAAACCACATTGGCTACTACATCCTAGAGCTGTCCAAGCTGCGACTATATGATTTCTATTACAATGTGTTGAAGGCTCATTACGGAGATCGGGCGAAACTAGTGTATTGTGACACTGATTCCTTAATAACAGAAATTGAAACTCCTGATCTATTAACAGAGTACTCACAGGAACCCTTCAAAAGCTATATAGACACAAGTAACTTTAGCCCCTCACATTCCTTGTACAGCACAGACAACAAAGGAAAGCTTGGATTTCGCAAGTCTGGGCCCGTATCCTCGAGAGCTATTAACTTTTACTCTTAAAGTTACTATCAAAGTTAATAGTTTCAAATTATTAAGAGTAAAAGCTATCCTCGTCAACTTTGAGTGTAGGTATTAGCAAATCCTGGCTACTATTATCTTCTTCTTCTTCTTTATGGCGGGCTCGTTGCTAAGGACGCCTCCGTGCAAAACGTAAACATCCGACATGAATTAAGTATATATTTCAAAAGAAAAATAAAGAAAAGATGTATAAATGTACAACAGAAACATAATAAATGGCAAACACAAGAAAATACTGAGTTTTGTGGCAGATAGAAGCAGCCTCAAAGGCTGTTTTTACTCCGTCACTCGTCAATACCCGTATCTCCCCTCCTGCGTCACGACTTGCTCTGCTGAAATTACCGCACCATAACCACGTCATCTGCCCCAATGATCTACGGGCCGGAGAACCAGCGCAGAAAAGGAGTAAGTTTAATTGGTCGCCAGATGAAACGGTCTTCTTACATCAAATTCAAGAAAAAATACGTATAATCAGAGGGTGTTATGGGAAGAGTATCACCCCTGAGGATAAGAAGAGAGCGTGGACTGAAGTGGCAGAAGCTGTAACAAGGTTGGTAATCACATATTCATGGTTCAATCAGCTTACAAACTAACCTAACCTAATCAATTGGGTATTTTTTGCATAATAACACAACCACTGACCTTCCAAACAGAACATACCTTTTCATTCTGTATCTGAATAGTTTCATTATGACCATTTCTGCCACAACCCCTCTCCCTCAACAACCTAACATAACTAAACCTAACCATGCCAAACCTGCCCTGTCCTACCGAACACATCCTAACTTAACATGCCAAGTTTGTTGGGGGGGAAGAGGGGGTTGGTATAGATAGTTAAGGCATATTTGCCCTGTTTTCATTCTTTATTTATTTTTATTTGTTTATTATTTTTTTATTGGGGGGGGGGGGATGCTAGGCATGCCAGACTATGGACACTTTTACAAGTACTTTATGTCAAGACTATATGGGAATGGGTAGGTTTTGTGAGAATGGTAAAGTAAGATTAAAATAGTATATTTATAGCATTGGTCAAACAGATTATGGTGATATAATGTTAGATTGGAATGTACTCAAGATAATGAAATTAAGGTTAATGCTTTTATTTTTTTGTTACATATTCACATATTCATGATTCAAGTAACTTGCAAACTAACCTAACCTCGTCAAATGGGTATTTTTGTATACAAACACAACCACAGAGTTTCCAAACAGAACATACTTTTTCCTACTGCTTCACGTGAATAGCATCATCATGACCATTTCTGCTGCAACCCCCACTCCCTCAACAATCTAACATAACTAAACCAACTCCTGCTAAACCTGTCCTACCTGACACATCCTAACCTAACATGGTAGGTCCCCAAGTGCCAAACCTGCCCCGTCCTACCGAACACATCCTAACTTAACATGCCAAGTTTGTTGGGGGGGGAGAGGGGGTTGGTATAGAACTATAGATAGTTAAGGCATATTTGCCCTTTTTTTATTCTTTATTTATTTTTATTTGTTTATTATTTATTTTTATTGGGGGGGGATGCTAGGCATGCCAGACAATGGACACTTTTACAAGTACTTTATGTCAAGACTATATGGGAATAGGTAGGTTTCGTGAGAACGGTAAAGTAAGATTACAATAGTATATTTATAGCATTGGCCAAACAGATTATGGTGATATAATGTTAGATTGGAATGTACTCAAGATAATGAAATTAAGGTTAATGCTTTTATTTTTTTTGTTACATATTCACATATCCATGATTCAAGTAACTTGCAAACTAACCTAACCTCGTCAAATGGGTATTATTGTATACAAACACAACCACAGAGTTTCCAAACAGGACATACTTTTTCCTACTGCTCCATGTGAATAGCATCATCATGACCATTTCTACTGCAACCCCCACTCCCTCAACAATCTAACATAACTAAACCAACTCCTGCTAAACATGTCCTACCAAACACGTCCTAACCTAACATGGTAGGTCCCCAAGTTTGTTAGGGTGGAAAGGGGGTTAGTATAAGAGAGTCAAGTCATATTTACCTGTTATTTTATTTATTCCTTATTTATTTTTTTTGGGGGGGTGGGTGGGTTGGGCATGCCAGGCTCTCAACACTTTTACAAATATTTTATGTTAAGACTATATCGGAATAGGTAGATTTGATGAGAATGGTAAAGTAAGATTAAAATATTATTTTGATAGCATTGGTCAAACAGTTTCTGGTGATATAATGTTAGGTTAGAAGTACTCAAAAGAATGGAATTAAGATTAATGCTTTGAATTTTTTTGTATAGCTGTAGTATTGTGTAATATCCTCCTACTTAGAGAAAAGCATTTTATAAAAGTAGGTAATGAAAAGTAGTATTTATGGCCATGTTCATAACAACTAAAAAGTTAATGTCTTATGATGCATGTAAATAAAATATTGGTACTGATTTAGCTTTCCATCACAGCATGTATTAAACGTTATTGGAGAAGTTATGGGAAATAAGTAGCATGCCATAGTGAAACAATTAAGAAACTTGCTTCACATTTATACCCTGACAGTGCCTTCCCTGGGAGTGGACCCCGTACGCAGGATGACTGTGAGAGGCGTTGGTACAACGTACAACAAAAATCAAAGCCTTGCATTGCCAAGTGCAAGAATGAGCAGCGGCAGACTGGTAATTTTTTTAGTTGTTATGTCTTTAAATGTAAAACTTATTTTAGTTAGTTTTTTATGTGCTCACAGAATGCAGCTATACTGGCCACAATGCCTTTATTTCAGCTTAAAGTTAATAAGTTCATAGCAGTGAACTGCATATTTGATATAGAATTTTTTTTAATGTTCATCCGTCAATGACTATCAATCTATCTAAATACCTTGGTTGTCTTCCCCCAGTGAAGGGTTTTAGCCAAGACAGGCACACACTTACTCACACACTCACACTCATGTACACCACTCTCTCAGCTGCACAGCGCCTGAGGGAGTAAAAAAGGCCCTCACTGTATGGGAGATTAGCTGCACAGTTCAGGCAGGGAACTTCCACACCAAGGCCTCACAGCATACACTGGTTTACCCCTGCCCCATCATAACAATGACATTTCCCCCAGCACCTGAGTGCCCCACACATGTGGCACCACAGATACGCAGGTGCCTGCCTATATAACTATGACATTAACTGTGGTAGATAAACTGGTGTATGACATCATAGGCTGCTCGTGTCATGTATTTGAAGGGGTACCAGAGCCATTCAGCATTGACATGATGTGCTAGGGATAGGACAACAGCAACAGTCAAGCAGCAGTGAAATACTGACTGGCCTGTATGTTTTTGGCAAAAACTTTTATATTCTTATTAAAACAATTTATTAATTACCCTTAAATTCATATTCTTTGTAGATACACACTTTATCAGTATTGCTAGAGACCATCCCAGCACATTGTTCATTACTTGTGAAAAATATACCATTAGCTGCTCCGGCAACAGCCACTGCTTCAATATCTGCTGGCCCTATGACACCAGCCACTGCTTCATCATCTGCTGGCCCTATGACACCAGCCACTGCTTCATCATCTGCTGGCCCTATGACACCAGCCACTGCTTCATCATCTGCTGGCCCTATGACACCAGCCACTGTTTCATCAGCTGCTGGCCCTATGACACCAGCCACTGCTTCATCATCTGCTGGCCCAATGACCCCTGCCACTGCAAGGGATGACAATGAAGCTGCTCCACCAGAGTCACCACCTACTTCATCGGAGTTAAGAGATGCCTTTCACAGGGCAGCAGTATAATTTTTTGATGCTGGGGCTGAATATTATTGCCTCAAGGCTATGATTTTGTCACTTTTTTTATTATTTTATTACTGAGGAGGTAAGGGTGGAAGGGGTGAAAAATAATTTGTGCTGTTTTTCGACAGAAATGATTAGCAAATTCATTCAGAGCACAAAATTTACAGGAAAAAAAATTGTGTGCCATTGTGAGTGGGTTCACTTGAGATTGGGCTCCAATACGCCTCCGTGGTCTAGTGGTCAGCATGCCTGGCTTCTACGCGGGCCCGGGTTCGAATCCCGGCCTGGGCAGTCGGCGTGCAGCTCACCCAGCTGATCATCCTCCCTCTCGGGCTGGTCGATAAATGACTACCTGGGGAAACTATGGTAACCCGGATGTCACACTGGCCCTGTGTCCCGGGGTAATGGGCTCCCTCTCACCACAGGCTCAAGGCCCAATGTTACGGAGATGAGCACCGAGGCCACGCGCTGCTATAGCGTATGCTCCAACTTTACCTTTATCTTTATTGGCTCGACTGACAGACATGGCTTTGTATGTCGAAGGTCACTGGTTCAATCTCCACAGCCAGCACTCTCTAACTTGGATTTTTCCGAGTTCCCTAGAGCCTAGATTAATTTCTCGGTGTTAAATGAGGAGATTTGCACCGGCACCCAGTCATGGGTGTTACAAGATGCGTTGTTACAATCAGGGGCGTCATTTGGCCTTCAAGTGGGAGGGACATTAGGGCAGACAGTTTTATATATATATATAGATATATATATATATATATATATAAATCTATATATATATATATATATATATATATATATATATATATATATATATATATATATATATATATATATATATATATATATATATATATATATATATATATATATATATATATATATATATATATATATATATATATATACCATCATTAGCTTATAACACCTTTAGGCACTGATCATATTTGCATTTTATGTAGTCTGTGATGCAGGCAGGATATTCATTAGCACCTAATTAGACTCATGCTGCTCTCCAGTGCTCTCTGATGAACTCACAATCAAAGATGTAGTATACCTATATGGTAGCATTGAGTAATCTTAGGTCACTTGGTAAAGTGTTCACCTAAGTCCGACCCAAGCTGACAACATAAACCTAAGCGTGTTTGCAAGCTGAGTGTTTAGAATATTGGCATAATAATAAAAGATGCTGAAAACTGGATTCCACTACTTTATTGAATATATGAATAATTATATACTGAATTTGTAATGGAGCTAAGATAAAAAAGCTATGTTTTCAGCGGTCATACCATGATCTCATGAAAATAATTAGGTTGACATATATAATTAATTACTACGTATTTTGGTATGATGACCATTGCACGGTAATACCATAGCTTTGCGAGCATTGAGTAATCTTAGGTCACTTGGTAAAGTGTTCACATAAGTCCGACCCAAACTGACAACATAAACCTAAGCATGTTTGCAAGCTGAGTGCTTAGAATATTGGCATAATAATAAAAGATGCTGAAAACTAGATTCCACTAATAGAGTAATTATATACTGAATTTGTAATGGAGCCAAGATAAAAAGCTATGTTTTTCAGTGGTCATACCATGATCTCATGAAAATAAATAGGTTGACATATATAATTAATTACTACGTATTTTGTTATGATGACTATTGCACATTAATACCATGGCTTTGAATCCAATGATGAATATCTTCAAGCAAGACACAAATAGCAACAGATTGGTCACCAATTCACTCAGTAAACACAATACTCCAGAAAAGTATACACTGAATTCACAATAAAGTTGTTTTTCCACTTGGAACTTTGTAAACAGAAACCAAGTAACCTCGTTTTACTTCACTCATAAGTCATGATGTTCGCGATGTGGTCACCTCGACCTTTCGTTCCTCCTCCCTCACACTGGCAGACGTCTGTAACAAGCTTTCTTACCACCATTATCTCAATATGAATAACCGGCAGCAATAATTATAAATCATATTCTAAATGACATTTTAATGCAATTTTAATGTCATCTTTTTCATTTGCATGTGTGTACCTTTCTGCTACAAATAAAAAAAAATTTCCCATGTTTTGTTTTCCTTAACTCGAATATTTCACATTTTAATCAATAACAAAGGCATCAAACACTAATTGTATGTTCAAGCTATGTTTATTTTTTTTTTCTGTTGACATAAACCACATCGTTTTCCTTTGGTGCCATTATTTTCACATGGGTACAGTCTATCACTCCCACAACACCGGCAAGTTGGTAGAATTCTGCTTGCTTTACACGGATCTCCACCCTATCAAGGGGAGACTGGATAAACCTCCCGACTACCTACGGGTCACTGAGGGCGGCCAGAGTTTCCACAATCACCCTGCTTACACTACTCTGGCTTACCCCCTAACTCATCACTTGAACACCAGCATTTTTCCTGTAGCCAAGTACCTTTAAGTCAAAATCACTTTCAACCCCGGGGTGAGGGAATGCTCCCTTTGAACTGGATCTTGTAGCTCTCTTCTCACCAAATCAGTCACATACTCCATTCCTGCACGGTCTAATATGTATGTCTTGACAAGTTCACCATCGTTATACAGTTCCAAAGCGCCCTATCAAACTCTAAATTGCGGAGGCGGGCTGGACGAGGAAGTCCGGGGGCCATGTTGATATGGGTCTGGGTCTGGGTTTCACTATTAACTTTACTATTAAGTGTTTAGAAGTCCTCGCCAGCACTCTCAAGTTAATACCAAAGTTAAGAGTAGGTATTAGGCTAATAGTTGTTGAGGATACACTTTGAGAGTGAAGTTAATACCAAAGTCGAAAGTTAATACCAAGTTTAGTATTAATAGTTGTCGAGGATACGGGCCCTGAAGTGGGGGAAAGAACCATCTCAGAATTTGTAGGTGTAAAACCAAAGTGCTACTCCATCCTCTTGGCAGAGGGTGACCGGTTGAGTTCAGCTAAGGGCGTTCCAAAGTTCATAAAGAAGAAAATTGCTCATCAGCGATACAAAGACGCCCTATTCCAGAAGCAAACATTTACCTTTGACTATCAGGGATTCACAGTGCGCAATGGACGAATGAGTACAGTAAAATATCCCAAGAGAGGGATATCTGTAGTTGAGGACAAAAGATACTACATTAGCACCTTCGAGTCACGATCTTACGGTCATCCCGATAATTCTATAGGGGCAGAGGAGGAGGAGGAAGAGAAGGAGGAGGAGGAGGTAGCCCAGATCATGACACTGTCAAACGAAGAAAATTTGGAGGAAGGCGATGAAAGAGGGATAACAGAAGCGAGACTAGCCGAGGTAATGGCTGGGCAAGAGATCGGTGAAATGGGAGAACAAGAAGAAACCTATGAGTTGTGGGGAGAACGGGATGTGCTGGCCGAGGAATATTTTCCCTCGAAAAAACAGGTTGCGATGAATGATGACATGTTAATGCTAGCCGTGGAACAGGAAGAAATAAATCAAATGCTCTCATCATCCCCCTTGAATATATGCTAGAAGATACAGACTTCTCAGAATAAATTGTAGTTGTTTATAAGATAAGGACTGGTGTGAATATTGTATATACTGTTTATAGTGTAAGAATTTGCCTGCTATTTTTATGTTAAATATAAAATATATGTAAATATACTCTGTATATAGGACTAATGTTGGAGTCTATGATATTATGAAATTGCACATGATGAATCTGGAATCATAATTTGACCGAATTCCAATACATATTGAGTTTGTTTGACTTGTTGATATGTCCTTTATCAAAAAAACGGATGAAAAAAAAAACCACAATAATTCTCTTAAAATTTATTCGATTTGTGGAAACATATGAATAAAACGCTTTTATGTCTCGATCCGGCTCATACATAAAAGACTGTCGCGAAATCTTCGGCTAGCACATAGGTTTTCAAGAGGGTTTTGGTAAATGTCGATTTTAAAAGATTCCGTGTGGCGAGAGACGCGTTCAAAGCATGAAGTGCATTAGGATAAGGAAACAGTCGCGTATAAAGCAGCTTGGGTGAATCTATATGCAGACTAATGTTATCGCCAGTTGGAGAATTTAGCAGCCGTGCATTACTAGATAGTTCCATTCGGAGTCTAACCGAAATACCGTCGAGCAAGTAACTGATATCCAAAAGAAGCGGGGTACAGCGTTGTATACCGTGAGTCTTAACCCGCTTCATAATGGTCTTGTGTTGCGCGCTGGCATTGTCAAAGTATTCTGTTGTTACCTTGGAAATAAAACCGTTCTCTGGGATGGTAATATTAGCATTGGCTCCAATTGTATTCAATTTGTTGGACTACAAAGTATTCAGCATTTTAACGTATGACGTGTACCCATAAAGTACATTATTGTCAACAGCTACATCTCCCCAAAAAACATTGCACTGATTTGAATAGGCTGTGTGCGGTATTATTTCTAAATTCAACATGTTGAGCGTCATCGAGAGGAGTAGTATTGTCTGGCTTAGTTAAGCGTAAAGAGGTGTGCAACACCAATTTCCCAAAATCAATTAAACTACCAAGTGTTCCAGGAATGAGAAATTCTATATATCTATCAGATAATTTCATATTGAATCCAAGGTTAGTAGGTAAAACATCAGCATCATAACGGGAGGCAATCGTCGTTTCCAATAATTTCATTTTGTTGGGGCGGGGAAACAATTCACTGACACCGGCGGCATATTGCCCCAGGGGAGAACGCGGGTCCCTGACACCAACTGCGCTGGTGATGCTCGCCATACTGCTCTTAGTTCAACAATGATTACAACTCGGTAAAGATGTCCTTTTTATAACACCTTTTCCTCCCGACTCGCTTGACTTTCTTTTTCCCGCTTCCTCTAGTCAATATCATTGCAGCTTGCTTTAAATAATTAATTCCATGCTTTTTTATAGAGCTTTTCAAGTTGCTTCCCTGTGAAATATCAACTAGAACATTGTTTCCAAATGTTCGAGCTGAAGGCACAATGACATTTTTCACTAGGAAATGGAAAGCTCTTTTAGCGAGTCCTGCTAAAACCGAGAATAAACCCCCGCCTCTGTGATAGCTTGGTTCATAAGAAAGTATGACTATATCATCAATACCACTCCCTCGGGATGATATCTGTTTGCCATTCGAAAACAGGGTCTGATATTCTCCTACGGAAGGAGGGATGAATGTAACCCGCATGGTGTCGGCGAGGAGACTGTCTTTTCAAATGGACAACATTCCTATTAATACAGCAAAATGTACTCAAAGATTCAACGCGACCGGATATGAAGTAAACATGTAACAGGGTATCCTTCTTCGAAATGCATAGGACGACCTTTTTGATCTGTAAGTTTAATAGAAATCGAATCAATTACTTTGGATTTAAGGGACTTATATATAGTTGGATGCACGTCTTTTGTTAGACCTCCGGAGAGCGAAAAGGCATCAAGAATATTTACATTTTTCCCTGCATACCTAGAGGGATTGACAAGGTCAGTGTAAATGAGAACACACTGTACGTCACCATTTCTCAACAGAGGGGCATGACCATGTCTCGGAACAAGAACGGGGGGGGTTTGTTCTTCATGTGTACCCAAGGAAGAAAACAGCATAACCTAAGTTGGGGACAAAACCGAGAACCTGGGCCAGTCGCGTATCAAAGGAAACCTTAATAAATACAACTAGTGGATGATAACCATTGTAGCAGAACAAAGTTAAATGATCATTTGTTGGGCTATATGCAAGAACCTCTCTAGAATACGCTAGTAAATGGTAGTTGTATCCATCGACCATCTCCTTTAACAATGTCGTTATTATACCGTTAACACACATCAGCAAATACCCAGTGTCATTACATAAGATATTAGCATTAATAGGCTCTGACAGTGTGCGTCTTTCAATAGCTTCTGAATCTGGCGTTGGTCTTATACCACATTCAAGATGTACACTACACTCTGGTTCACCCGGTTTAACAATGTAATACCGACGGGGAAGCAACACGTTCAGTAGACCGACTTCATATTCCACGTCCTTGTCTAATGTTAGAGTTTGTATATTATTAGTAAAGCTTGTGTTGGAATTGGGGTAAATTTCCCCATCCGCAATGCTGGTAACATATATATGATGTGACTCCATTTAGAGCAAGCAAGACACTAGCAAAAATATTATAATTATTTCATTATATAGAGGTAGACATGACGAGATGCCAATTACATATTGAAGGTAAATCATACTAAACATCATTACATTGTTATTTATTGACATATTTTACATTTAGTGATGTACATAATTATTGGGAAATTGTCTGGAGCAATAGTTATTTAGGATCCACGTCGACTACAGCACCGTCCCGTTTTCTTTTCCATTCGTCAGCCACAGCGTCGTCCTCTGTATCCACCAGTTTCCTCTTCCTGTTTCGCTCGGGAGACACAGATAGAGTTAATTTTGTTTCAGGCTCATCACAGGTCCACCACCTGTCCAGGATGACGCACGATATATTATGCAGTTGGAGTTCAGCCGCAGCCTCTTGAAGATGTGGTTGGTAGTCAGCTTTCCACAACACGTAAAGAATTCCAGCGCTTGCAATATTGTAGGGGAAGACGACACTTGTAATGTTGCTTTTAATCACCCATTCTACCAGTTTTGTGATGGACTCTTTAAACCAGCGGAGACGGTTATCAACTTATCATAAATGTCTTCCTTTACCCCACGAATGAAATTTTGATCTCTTGACGTCTGAAGATATCCTTGGTTTATAGGGTTATTTTCCAGTTCGCGGCCAGGAACATATTGGTTTAGGATGGTAGCAGGTCCATCCGCCCCAGTGACGATGCGCCCCAAGTCCTTTCGCCCCGTAAGTTGGGGCGCATCGACTCTTAGGGAAGTTGATGCGCCCCAGTGCGCCCCACAACCAAGTCGGTGCGCCCCAAATCTCATGTTTGCTTATAAGTATTTATCGGATCAATGGCTGAACAATGAACAATGAACGAATAATTTAATTAGGTTACTCTCTAGTACAAATTTTTCCATCATGGCGACTGCTCTGCCAACATACCCGTGCATCGTTTGTTTTAATGAAGTAAGGCCAAGGCAGCAAGCACTGCAGTGTGAAATCTGTTATAAATGGCAACACCGTACCTGCAACTCGGGTGTAAGCCAGCTTGATTATCGAAAGATGAACCGTGGGGAGTTGGTTGACGTACATTGGTACTGCAGTAATTGCCAACAAAATACATGGCGACTCTCTCTCTCTCTCTCTCTCTCTCTCTCTCTCTCTCTCTCTCTCTCTCTCTCTCTTCATTAACGTATTAGATCTGAAGGTAATATTATAGCTTGTCGTCCCATGCATCGTTTCCAGATATGAGTGATGATGGTGCACCGCCGCAATTGCATGTACATAGTAGCATAAATCCTTCCCTGCCGCCACCATCGCCACATCAAGGTAGTACTTGTCCGTATGTTTTTGTTCAGCCAAAAATTGAATATATTTTGAAGAGTACCACTATTTTCCTATATCTTTATCATAATGTAACTAAACATATTTTACAAGCAATACAAAGATTGGAAAGATATTGAGAGAGAGAGAGAGAGAGAGAGAGATTTTACTACAAATCTAACAGTACCGAATAATTGGTCGAAATACCGACACAGTACCTGTACCTCTCTCTCTCTCTCTCTCTCTCTCTCTCTCTCTCTCTCTCTCTCTCTCTCTCTCTATCGCTGGGCATCCATGCATCGTTTCCAGATATGAATGATGATAGTACAAACGTCCAGCGCACAGTGATATTCTGCATCACTCACTGTGATCCTACCTATGGATGTAGATGATGGGCAATGTTACATGGACTATTGTTGAAAATTCATCCGCCAGAGACACCCAAAGCTAACAAACTCTATTGGTTTTTCATATAATGTAAAGCGAAAAAACAAAAATGGGTCGGTTGACTGGCAGTGTTGCAAGCGGTCGCGAAGTGCTGTAATGTGTCGCGCAACAGAAAAACAGGTCTGAGACAACTTTATACCTAGCACCGCTGAACACTGTCATCCCGCCGAACCCAACACAACTACAGTGCATCAAATCCGAGCTGCTGTGATGGAAGAGGCATGCGCCAATATCTTCAAACCAGCAGGGGAGATAGTATCTACGGCAATGAGGAAACATTTGGACTCGTCAAAACCTTATCCAAGTATATCGAAACCTGCACATCTTGCACGCACTGCCAACCGACACCGACGAAAGGAACGCCCTAGTGATCCAACAGACTTGTGTTTTACACTGGACATTGATTTTATTGGCCAGGATTTTCTACAAAATGATATTGATGTGCGTGGCAACCGGCACCTCAAATTTGCTACTGCTGCCCAATTAGATATCCTTTTCAAATGTCGACATTGGTTTATGGATTCGACATTTAAAGTGGTACGCGTCATTTCACCAACTTTTCTATTCACGGCTTTGTAAAATCCGGAGACTCTGTTAAACAGGTCCCTCTATTTTGTCTAATGTCTTCCCAAGAAAAGAGACTATAAGCATGTGCTCAAGGTATTGTCGACTTAGCAGATACTGTCGCTGTAGAGCATGTCACCATCAATTATGAGCATGCGATGTGGCGAGGATACCAAAGGTGATACCCACAGTGACCATTCACGGCTGCGGATTTCACTGGGCCCAGGCAGTGTGGCGACAAGTGCAGGCCCATGGCTTGCAAGCTGCTTATCGCCAAGACTCTGGTACACACAGATTCATAAAATACTTTCTCTTCCATACCTCCCATATGAAGATATCATTGCAACATTTGACGAGCTTATTTCCAGCACAGCCTACCCTAACCTAATTACTCTTGTTGCGTACATTCGCAACCAGTGGATCACATCCACTGTATTTCCCCCAGCTACCTGGAGTGTGTACAAGAAAAATGTTAGAACTAATAATGACGTGGAAGGATGGCATCACCGCCTTAACAGTCACGCTGGCAAAAGCCAGTTACCTTTCTATGTCCTAACTTCCCTTTTAAAACAAGAAGCGGAGGATGTTAATATGACATTTAAGTTAGTATCCGACAGAAAAATAGAGCGCTTCCAAAGAAAATCATATAGGACACTCCAGGCCCGTTTGTACAATTGTTGGGATAGGTACAGTAATGGCGATCTGTCACCAATGCAGCTACTTGCTGAATGTTCATATTTTGTGCCATTTTAATCTTTGCATCTTGTTTTGTTTCCTTTTATTTAGAAGTTTTTATGACATGCACATGCAATTACTACTTTTATATTAAATCCTCATATTTTTACTATTTTATGATATTATTTTAATATACTGTATTAAATGCTTATTGTTTTACCATTTTACAATATTTGTGTAGTATTCTACGTACTATTTTTAATCTTTTCATCTTGTTTTGTCTCCTTTTATATTGTCTACTTTTATGATTTTATGACGTAGGCTCTGAAATGTAAACAAAGATTAATATAGTCTGCCGATATCAGTAATGTGTGTGTGTGTGTGTGTGTGTGTGTGTGTGTGTGTGTGTGTGTGTACTAGAGGCCACTATCTGTGATAAATAAATAAAGAATGTCAAATCACTACCACTACATTGTTCAGCCATTGATCCGATAAATACTTATAAGCAAACATGAGATTTGGGGCGCAACGACTTTGTTGTGGGGCGCACTGGGGCGCATCAACTCCCCTAAGAGTCGATGCGCCCCAACTTACGGGGCGAAAGGACTTGGGGCGCATCGTCACTGGGGCGGATGGACTGTAAACCTTTAGGATACCCGCCACATAAGGAAGATTTTCACTCGGAGGATAGCGAATATGTAGACTACCGGGAATACCACGATCTTCCCGGCGACACCTGTTCAGTTGATAGATCGGGCTTCTTTCGCGGTACAGATTACTGTGAGGGTATAATCCATGTAGGAGTCCAGTAAAGCCCCTCTTTTCGTAGCAGGAACTGCAGTTGAGGGAAGAAACGCTGATGGTCTTGTTGTTGCGGTAGATGTCATCGCCAGGAGAACCGTCTTTGTAGTTGAACACGTAGGCGTCCGACATGGTGTCCTCTGGTATACTTGTGAGCGACGAATAGTACCGCTTAAGCTGATGGCGAGGGACGAGTAGCAAACCATCGTCCCATCTGCTCTCTCTTATAAGCCTATAAGCCCGCTCGGGATACCACCATTTCCGAGCGTGTTCATCCTCGCCTCCGGCATTTCTTTCTCCATGACGTCGCTGCTCCCTCTGTATAAGCCACACATCCAACGCGGCTCAGTATCTACCACATCCATGATTCTGTTTATTTCTTGAATCACAATGTAGGACTGCACTAGCACATTGGAAAAGCAGGTTTAATATGGAACCCATCTGTAAGTTGCCAACGATGGTTGTTTGGTGAAACAAGATCACTGAATCTTTTGCCGCACGCGTGTATTTTTTTTATTTCGCTAGGTAATACACCCGTGGCGTCAATGATGTATTTATATCAGCAATGTCAGCAATTGTTGATTTTTGACCTGTATTAGAGAGTAAATTCAACATGTACAGGATATTGGAGGATCGAACAGAAGACAATAGGTTACCTCTGCTATCCCATTTTACGATGGGATTGTAATTTATTCGTTCTAGCAACATATTGACGTATGGCACATTGATAGTTTTAACATACAGATGTATTAAATCACTTATTTCAGGATTGGAGGAAATCTTGTTCTCCCTATTCCCTGTGGCTCTAAGTTGCACGGGTGGTAGTTTTGTGGTTTTGTATACACCAGATCGCGATATTTTCTTTTTTTTGTAAGTTTTCTTTCTTACAGAGCGAGATGACGGGTTCAATCTTGTAGGAGTGCTTGGTGTTGCAGCATGGGACGACACGACAGGACTACTGCTGCTTGTTGGTACATGTTCAGAGACCGGCATGTGATCGGTATGGGCCGACTGCGGGTTGAAACACGATTGGCCGTTGACCCCCGGACTCGTGGAGTTGGCGCATTCAGGCTTAATACCTGTTAAAACCATGGAGGTAGGATTAGGAGGAGGCGGCGCGCGGTGAGAAAAAGTGAAGTAGAGTTCGCCATCTTGGGACTGGCAAGAAGCAAATGTCGGCCGCTCCCAGCCTCACCTATGCTTAGCTTTGACATGACTGCGCCCTACCTAGACCTAACTATATACATGAATCACTGCATTCAGTCATTCGTCAAAGTCAATGGACTGTGTGTGGACGTGTCTCGCGGGCTGCTCACAATGCCAGTGTCCTGTGCTGCATACGGCTGCAGCGCGAGGCTTGATAAGGAAAAATACCCTACACTTACATTTCAGAACTAAGTAATATTAGGAGTAATCTAAAACTAAACTGAGGTGAAGATAAACTACGCAGTAACTGATAAATGGAGTAAGATTTCATTATTAAACGACAGACTTCAGCCACTGAGTGTGGTATTATAGCATCTTTTTAGGTCTTATGGAATGAAATCTTCTTAAAATTAGTTGTCTTAGCAATGGTGAATATAGATAAAAAAAATAAACTTCTATCGTCAATATAGGTATTCCTTAACACTTACTATAAAATCTTAGTTATAATGCGACAAGTGAAAGTTGATCCTTCACTCACTAGTTAAAGTAAAGGATAGAGGAAACTTGGTATATTCTTCTGATGGTGTTACTGATATTTGTATCACTTCAGAAAAACTGTTCAGAGAAAGAGTGTCAAGCAACAATTTATGGCAGGGGGCTATTAGTAAGTTAGTTATTTCAGTGCTGGCTTATTGCAACCAAAAAAACATATTCCCCACCATAACTAATCACATGTATGACACAGACCCTCAGGAAAACCACCTGCATCTGTTATTTAAGGCAGTTGCTGAGACATATTTGCAGGTACGGTTTAAGCATGATACTACACAGATAACTAATAAATTAGCAAGTAATGTTAAGGTAAGGAGCCGTCAGCTGTACATCAAACTTATTAATTTCAGTGGCCAATAAGTAGAAACCAAACCTATTTCCAATTTATCTTGTTAAATTTAGGATGAATGGTTTTATAATAGTGTACTTATAATTATGTACTTTACAATTAACTAATAAATCAGGTGTTATTAGTTGTGCTATGAATATTTATTATCCACAAAAGATATAAAATCAGGGTTTAGGTTACTTGAAAAATGGTCGTTAATGCATGTACGTATATTTGTATATCTAGTATGTAGCTCATCGCACTGAAAATACTTATTTTCGAGCATGGGTACTTGTTTTAATACAATTAAATATTAATTTGAAAAGTACTTGAAATATTAATAAAAATGTCTTAGTCTAAAAGCAAGAAAAAAGTTGTAGTACCTTAACAGATAGCGAAACATTTTGATAAAAACTTTTAATAAAGCTATTGATATACCAAAGGTTGGCGCGGCCATCCTGCCAGTCCTGGGCGTTGGCCAGCGCGGGCAAACTGGCTTCACTTTCCTGGGACACCTCACCCAGCTCGCGCCGTCTCCTCCTAATCCTACCTCCATGGTTAAAACACACTCAGCGGTAGACTCGGGAACAAGATAATACGTGCGCATTATCCAAATAATTTTCCGATCAAGGAAGCGGCAATAGGTAATATAGCAGCTAATATATTACCACCCCGTCTCGATGTCAATATAAGTATTTTCTTATGGAGAGGAGTTTTCTTTCTAGCTATGGCACGTATGTCTTTCCGATAATTACGTAATTTCTTGATAACTTTGTTATTGAGAGTAAGGTGCTTCTTTAACAAATTGGAAAATATTTCAGATATACAGTTCAGTTGTTCTCGAGCTGCTTGCTTAATAGCACGGTTTCTATATTTTACTTTTAATTTCTTCAAAAGTAAGACAAAGTTTTTGTGTGCACTGATGAGTGGTGTATTTTTGCACATTTTCTACAATATCATTAGCGTCAATCCAGCTGTTGAATGAAGTAGGGTATCCCAACCACGATACAAAATACTGTTTTTTTCCTTTAATTTTTCGTGAACGCAGTATTTTAATATCATATGACTCGGGCAGAGCGCTTAAGACGAGCTCTGGCGCGTAGAATATCCC